>NC_052069.1:78886166-79189666 GCF_015852505.1 Tachyglossus aculeatus
CTTAATAAATACAATTGAATGAATGAATCTTGGGCAAGTCTGTTAAATGGGATAAAAACCTTTTTCTCTCTCCTCATTATTATGTTCATCCCATATGTTTGAGGAACAAAGTCCTACTTGATTGGACAGAATCTACCCCAGTGCATAGCACAGTTTAGTGTGGCCTAGGGAAGCAGAATTGCCTAATGGATAGAGCTCAGGCCTGGAGTGAGAGGACCCATTTCTTAAGTGCTTAGTACAGTGCTCTGTATGCAGTAAGTTCTCATTAGATACCATTGGTTCATCCATTCTACCATATTTATTGAGAGCTTACTGTGTGCAGAGCACCGTACTGATCGCTTGGGAAGTACAATTCGGCAACATATAGAGATGGTCCCCACCCAACAACGGGCTCACAGTCTAGAAGGGGGAGACAGACAACAAAACATAATATGTAGAAAGGTGTCAAAACCATCAGAATAAATGGAATTATAGCTATATGCACATCATTAATAAAATAAATGGAGTAGTAAATGTGTACAAGTAAAATAAATAGAGTAATAAATCTGTACAAATATATACAGGGTGCTGTGGGGAGGGGAAGGAGGTAGGGCTGGGGGGGATGGGGAGGAGTAGAGGAAAAAGGGGGCTCAGTCTGGGAAGGCCTCCTGGAGGAGGTGAGCTCTCAGTAGGGCTTTGAAGGGAGGAAGAGAGCTAGTTTGGGCAGATGTGTTGCGGGAGGGCATTCCAGGCCAGGGGAAGGATGTGGGCCAGGGGTCGATGGTGGGACAGGCTAGAATGAGGCACAGTGAGGAGGTTAGCAGCAGAGGAGTGGAGGGTGTGGGCTGGGTTGTAGAAGGAGAGAAGGGAGGTTGATTGATAGTCCCAGTTCCTCCATGTATCCACTGTTTTGCCTTGGGCAAATCACTTCGTTTTTATGTGCCTCAGTTACCTCAGATAATTTCAGCTTGTTGTCTGGATTTCCACCTGCAGTGCATGCCCAAAAGGAGAGGAAGTGTACTGTGGAGGTGAGTCAGAGTTGTGGCTTAGTGGTACAAGATCAGCAGAGGGACAGGGGAGAAAGGGAGTTGAGTTCAGTGGAGAGGGCAGTGTTGAGGGCATCGCTTTGTGCCTCAGGGAAGGTAGTTTGGGTATAGAGACCAAACAGGGCATGATTAATTGAGGAATTGGAGGGGCTCAAAAGATCGGAGGTGTCTGTTAAGTAAAAAGACAGATTTACAGGGAGTGTGTCTGGGGGAGAGAGAGCAGGTGGTGAGGTTGTGATCTAATAAATGTATTCCAGAGTTGTTGAGGGTGGACATTGTACAGTGACTAGAGATGATGAGATCAAGAGTGTGCTCATGTTGTTGAGTGGGTGAAGTAGAGGAGGAAGTCACTAGAGTTGAGGAGTGAGAGGAAATGGACAGTGAAAGAGCCACTGGGGACATTCACCTGGATATTGATGTCCCCAAGAATCAGTGTAGGGATGGAGAAAGAGAAGGAATGCATCATAAACTGATCCTTTGGGAATCTCAATTCAACAGTCTCAGAGCAGCATCGAAAGCCGCTGAAGCTGCCCTGCTGCATGCTGATGATTGTAAGCTCCTCCTATATATTGTAAGCTTTTTGTGTGCAAGAACCATGTTTACCAACTCTATTGCATTGTATTTTCCCAAGTGCTTAGTGCAGTGTTCTTGCCCACAACACTCAACAAATATCATTGATAGTTTGGTTGTTGCTCTGTGAGCACCCGCATACAAATACTCACACACACACACACACACACACACACACACACACACACACACACACACACACACACACACACACACACACACACACTCTCTTACAAATCGCTTCTCAGGGTGCCCAGGAAAGCACTATGAACTGACATCCTGAAGACCACCCTGCACTTGGCAAATCCTGTTCACAGCCAAAGATCAAGATAATCAATAACAGTTGCCTGCTGTGGTTGAATTCTGTTCCCTGGATAACATATTCTAATGCAAGGTTAGATACGGAGGAAGGAAATAAACAAAGTAGACCAGAATGTCTATTTGGAGACTCAAAGACAGAGTGTGATGCCAATATGGTAATAGGACTCAGACCAAATTAAAAGTTTACAGGCCAAATCAAAGTGCTCCATGTGCTTAGTGTTTTTTAGGTCCATATGGTTTTCCCACTTCCAAAACTTTATTCTGCCTTCTTTATGAGAAAACAATAAATTATCCTAGCCTGATGGTTCTCCTGTCAATGTATACATGGTAAATAGTTACAGTAACAACAGTAATGATAATAATATTTGCTAAGCATTTTTTATGTGCCATGTACTGTGATAAGTGCTGGAGTATATACAATACAATTAGAAATAGCCTATGTCCCACAGCTTAAGGGGCAGAGAGAACAAGTATTTAATCCCCATTTTACAAATGAGGAAATTGTGGCACAGAGAATTCAAATAATAAGAACATGAAGAATTCAAGTTCTGCATATATCTATGGTTGAGTGCTATATTGCATATTTGATAATGTGAACAGATCTTTTCTTGTGAGACCCCCTCCTTATGCCGACATCTTTTCTAAACAAACAACAGATTGCATTGCTGCTGTTCTTTGGATTTCACTAGGGAAAAGAAAAAAAAAATCTCTCATCAAGATTCAAATTGTCTTACTAAGTGAAATATCGTTGTGAGCCCTTCTCTGCTCCACAAAGGACACTGGCTTGGATGAAAATATAGGAGGGCTGTTATACAGCCTGACTTTTCTGGGCAGAAACCTTTTACAAACTAACAACAGACGTCATTCTTTCCTAGTACTCCAATTCACAACTTTATTAACTTCGTGGAACTCACATCCCCTTTGTGGAATGGCTATCATCCCCATTCTATAAAGCTGCAGCATACAATTTAATTGACATTTTCCAATTCTCTTTTGAACCCTTTAGTGCCATCTAGACTGTAAGTTCATTTCAGACAGGAAACACATCTACCAACACTAATATACTAAATTCTCCCAAATGCTTAGTACAGATCTCTGCCCACAGTAAACATTCAAAAAATACCATTTATTGATGGATGGCCATTGGGAGCCCATGAGGGTCTCAGTGCAGAAGCCAGGCTGACATCATCATCATCGTCATCATCAATCGTATTTATTGAGCACTTACTGTGGGCAGAGCACTGTACTAAGCGCTTTGGAAGTACATATTGGCAACATATAGAGACAGTCCCTACCCAACAGTGGGCTCACAGTCTAAAAGGGGGAGAGAAAACCAAACATACTAACAAAATAAAATAAATAGAATAGATATGTACAAAATAGATAAATAAATAGAGTAATAAATACGTACAAACATATATACATATATACAGGTGCTGTGGGGAAGGGAAGGAGGTAAGATGGGGGGATGGAGAGGGGGACGAGGGGGAGAGGAAGGAAGGGGCTCAGTCTGGGAAGGCCTCCTGGAGGAGGTGAGCTCTCAGTAGGGCCTTGAAGGGAGGAAGAGAGTGAGCTTGGTGGATGGGCAGAGGGAGGGCATTCCAGGCCCGGAGGATGACGTGGGCCGGGGGTCGATGGCGGGACAGGCGAGAAAGAGGTACGGGGTTCACTTCAGTCTCCTCAGTCTTCAAAAATGATGGACAACCAGACATACACTGATGACTGAAAGCACGAATTCAAGATGAGACTTATGAAATGCTTCTCAGAACAAGAAAAGCTCTGTTAAATAAGAATAAATCTGAAGATGATCAAGGTTGGGTACCAGCCCACAATCAGTAAATCAATTGCATTTATTTATTTATTTTTTAATGACATTTGTTAAGTGCTTCCTATGTGCCAGGCACTATACTAAGCACTGGGGTAGATGGATAACTTGGTTCAACCTGGTTAACCACGGTACATGTCCCACATGGGGCTCACAGTTTTAATCCCCATTTTTCAGATGAGGTAACAGAGACACAGAGAAGTAAAATGAATTGCCCAGGGTCACACAGCAGACAAGTAGCAGAACTGTGATTAGAACGTAGGACCATCTGACTCCCAGGTCTCTGCTCTATCCCGAGCTCTTACTGGTGTGCAGATCACTGTACTAAGTAGTTGGGATTGTACAATATAACAGAAAAAGTAGACCCATTCCTTTCCCACAATGAGATTACAGTCTACATGGAGAATTTACATTCAACTAAGAAACTCCATCCACTCCACAGTTATTCACTGACATTGAATTAAGTTACTTGGGCAAAAATTGTGTAGTTAGACAAAGAGAGGTAAGCTGGTAGCAAAACAAATCAAGACTGTGTCTGTAGCATGGCCTACATGATAGAGTACGGGCCTAAGGTCATGGGTTTTAATCCCAGGCTTAAATACAGTGCCTGGCATAAAGTAAGCACTGAACAAATTCCATAAAAAAAAGGCAGGCTGGGATAGAGGTTCCTCACTGACATGGAGGAAAACTAGTGCAAGATGAAGGCAATAGTAATGTATTTGCTCAGTTGTTGGGTGGATGATGATGATATTTGTTAAGCACTTACCATGTGCCAAGCACTGTTCTAACTGCTGGGGTAGATACAAGGTAATCAGGTTGTCCCATGTGGGGCGTACAGTCTTAATCCCCATTTTACAGCTGAGGTCACTGAGGCACAGAGAAATAAAGTGACTTGCCCAAAGTCATACAGCTGATACATGGCAGAGCTAGGATTAGAACCCATGACTTCTGACTCCCAAGCCTGTGCTCTTTCCACTAAGCCATGTTTCAGGGAGTGCTCTGCAGTGACTTAAATCCTGGCAGCTCATAGAGTATAGAGCATGCTGGGAGCAGGGACCCTGGAAATTTTGATGGCAAGGGTGGCATGTTTCTGGTGGATTCATCCGGCCATCTCAGGGATAGTACTACTAAGACCCAAACAATGACTCACTGGGAGCTGAAATGGCATAATCATAGAAAGAGTTGAATGGAGAAATTTCTCTCCCCTGAAAAAAATGCAGTGAATTGAAGTCTCAGAAGGTGTGGATAGTTGGGAGACTACAGCACTATGTAGGTCTCTTGGCTTGGAACAGTAATTGGCTAACTGTATTGGAGCAAAAACTGAGTAAAATATATGACAGCTAATTGGAGAAGTGTAAAGCGTGCCAGGGACTGTGAGTAACAGTGCATCAGTGCAGTTTTTGTTGTATTATGCTGGCGAGTCATGTCCGACCCATAGCGACACCATGGACATAGCTCTCCTAGAACGTCTCACCTCCATCTGCAATTGCTCTGGTAGTATATCCATAGAGTTTTCCTGGTAAAAATGGGGAAGCAGTTTACCATTGCCTCCTTCCGCGCAGTAAACCTGAGTCTCCACCCTTGACTCTCTCTCATGCCTATGTTGCCCAGCACAGGTGAGTTTTGACTTGTAGCAGATTGCCTTCCACTCGCTAGCCACTGCCCAAGCTAGGAATGGAATGGATATACCTTTGCTTGACTCTCCCTCCCGTAGTCGAGACTGAAGGAGTACTGGAAACTCTCCAGGAGTGATCCTGAGAGGTTATTCATTCAATCTTATTTATTGAGTGCTTACTGTGTGCAGAGCACTGTACTAAGCACTTGGGAAGTACAAGTTGGCAATATATACAGGCGGTCCCTACCCACGTTATCATTGCAGTACTGCATCAAAAGACAATGCATGCACTTGATGAGTAAGAAACTGCCAGTAATACATTGATCTCTCCTCTAGATTACAAACTTCGCAGGGGTAGGGATGATGTCAATTGAGAGTATTGTACTCTACTCTCTTAAATGTTCATAATTGACCAGCTCCACCTGTGCAAGCTAATCAAATCTATCCACCTATAAGGTTGTCTTTGACCCCAAATGACTATGGCATTTAATTCCATAAGGACAAATCTCAGTGCTCTGCACCTTATTGTGCTTCTTTCAAACTGATGGGCTCTGTAACCATAATAATTATGACAAATATTTAAAGCAGTAATGATGGATTCATATATGCCCATTAACCTGAAATGAGACTTTGAAACTGTAACTAGAAGCAGTGTGACTCAGTGGAAAGAGCATGGGCTTAGGAGTCAGGGGTCATGGGTTCAAATCCCATCTCCGCCACTTGTCAGCTGTGTGACTTTGGGCAAGTCACTTAACTTCTCTGTGCCTCAGTTACGTCAACTGTAAAATGGGGATTAAGACTGTGAGCCCCACGTGTGACAACCTGATCACCTTGTATCCTCCCCAGCACTTAGAACAGTGCTTGGCACATAGTAAGCACTTAACAAATGCTATCATTATTATTATGAGTCTTAGCAAAATTAGAAATGTGATTTCATAGTCACCAAGGCAGATATACAAAATATCCATGGATGGGTAGAAAAATTAGGACTATACAGTTGGTAATAATAATAATGGCATTTATTATTATTACCAACTCTATAGTATTGTACTTTTTCAAGCACTTACTGCAATGTTCTGCACACAGTATGCTCCCAAATATCAAAGGTGATTGTTTAAAAGCAGTTCTAGGCCATAAAGTATTTAAGCTGTGTGGAGACAACTATCCTTTTTTAATAGGAATTGCAACTTTTAGCACAGCCTATACTTCTGAAGACCTTTTTTATTATTCTCATCATTATTATTATTAAGCACCCTATAAAGTCTCCTTTTAAATAGCTGAGGATTTTACTATTTCAAAAAGCAAAGTAATATTGAGTTGATTCTCTTATTCCAAACTTGCATTATAATTTTCATGTTTTCTATGATAAGCCATTCTGTTTGAAAGTCAGACTTACTGAATGTATGTTTTCCTTACTCTTACATATACACAGAACAACATAGGCACCAAGCTGTTCACTTTGACTGTAAATGGGACTGGCATATTAAAAAAAACTTTTAAGTGTCCTGAAAATGTTCTGGCCACTGCCCACCTATGCCTCATTGTATTTATGTGTCCCAGTAATAATAATAATAATAATAATGATGGTATTTGTTAAGCACTTAGTATGTGCAAAGCACTGTTCTAAGCACTGGGAACAAGAGTGTCAGGGACAAGAGAGTGAGAGACGCACTGCACAAACTAACACCATAATAAGTTCCTTATTGCAAGTCCTTCATCATGAAGTGCTAGAACCAAGACTGATTCATCATTTTTATTGTTATTGTTATCTTTATTATTAGAGAAGCAGTGTGACTCAGTGGAAAGAACATGGGCTTTGGAGTCAGAGGTCATGGGTTCAAATCCCGGTTCTGCCAATTGTCAGCTGTGTGACTTTGGGCACGCCACTTAACTTCTCTGGGTCTCAGTGACCTCATCTGTAAAAGGAGGATGAAGACTGTGAGCCCCTTGTGGGACAACCTGATCACCTTGTATTCCCCACCACCACCGCCCGCCACCGCTTAGAATAGTGCTTTGCACATAGTAAGCCCTTAACAAATGGCATCATTAATTAATTAATATATAAATATAAATAAATAATTTTTTATAATAATATATAAATAATTGCATTCATTAGGTGTATATGTATATGTCAATCAAGTTCTAAGCACTGGGGTAGATGCAAGTTAATTAGGTTGGATACAGTCACTGTCCCACATGAGGCTCACAGTCTAAGTAGGAGGGAGAATCCCCATTTTACAGATGAAGGAACTAAGGCACAGAGGAGTTGTCCAAGGTCACACAGAAAAAAGTGGAGAAACCAAGATTAGAACCCACGTCCTCTCACCCCCAGACACAAGTTAAGCAAAAACTCCTCACTCTCGGCTTCAAGACTCTCCATCACCTCGCCCCCTCCTATCTCACCTCCCTTCTCTCCTTCTCCAGCCCAGCCCGCACCCTCCACTCCTCTGCCACTAAGCTCCTCACTGTACCTCGTTCTTGCCTGTCCCACCACCGCCCCCTGGCCTATGTCCTCCCCCTGGCCCCTGGCCTGGAATGCCCTCCCTCTGCATATCTGCCAAGCTAGCTCTCTTCCTCCCTTCAAAGCCCTACTGAGAGCTCACCTCCTCCAGGAGGCCTTCCCAGACTGAGCCCCCTTTTTCCTCTCCTCTTCTCCATCCCCCCGACACTACCTCCTTCCCCTCCCCACAGCACCTGTATATATGTTTGTAAAGATTTATCATTCTATTTATTTTACTTGTACATATTTACTATTCTATTTATTTTGTTAATGATGTGCATGTAGCTTTATTTCTATTTATTCTGATGACTGACACCTGTCCACATGTTTTGTTTTGTTGTCTGTCTCCCCCTTCTAGACTGTGAGCCAACTGTTGGGAAGGGACTGTCTCTATATGTTGCCAGCTTGTACTTCCTAAGTGCTTAGTACAGTGCTCTGCACACAGTAAGTGCTCAATAAATACAACTGAATGAAATGAATGAATGAAAGTTCTTTCAAACAGGCTACACTTGTCCTTCTTGACAGGAAATTATCATAATTATTCTACCATCCCCTATTTTTGGGTCATAGTCTTACACCCCCAAACAGAGTTCCAGTGGGAATAGAGTGATAGACATCATTACTGAGCACCTTGATCCCTCATCAGTTCTGATGGGATAGGATAATCAGAGAACAAATCAGTGAATTCTGGAGGGGTACTAGATGAAAGGAGTATAAGAAAACCATATCGGTTCTCAGACTTCTCCATCTGAGAGAAACCCAGTGTTTGAGTCCAAAGCGGGAGAGATGCATTATGGCCTAGTGGATATAGCACAGGCCTGTGTGTCAGAAAGACTTGTGTTTTAATTTCACCTCTACCACTTGTATGCTTTGGGCAAGTCATTTCACTTCTCTGTTCCTCAGTTACCTCATCTGTACAATGCAACCGGGACTATGTCCAACCTGGTTAGCTTGTAGCAACACCAGCATTTAGTACATTGATATACAGTGAGTTCTTAGCAAATACCATAGAAAAATTTAAAAAGTAAGCCATGATGTCCTTGATATCCAGGGTATTTCCAATGACTCCTTTGGCCAATGACTCCTTTGCCCCAGGGATGACCTGAGGTTGGAACAGACCTGTCCCTTGGCCCAGTCTCTCCAAACCTGTACTCTAAGGATCATCCCCAAACCAGATCATCCCCATTAAACTGTAAGCTCATTGTGGGCAGGGAATATGTCTGTTTATTGTTATATAGTACTCCCCTAAGCACTTAGTACAGTACTCTGCACACAGTAAGCTCTCAATAAATAAGGTTGAATGAATGAAACTAGTTTTCTGGGCTGTGATAGTGCCATGCTAGGCTAGCATACACATTTCATTAAATCATCAAATCATTCAATCAATCAATGGTATTTATTGAGCATGTGGATACATTCCCTGCCCACATGAACCTACAGTCCAGAGGGAGAGACATATCATGGGTTCTAATCCTGGCTCGGCCACTAGTCTGCTGTGTGACCTTGGACAAGTTGATAACTTCTGTGGGCCTCAGTTACCCTATCTGTAAAATGAGGATTGAGACTGGGAGTCCCATGTGGGACAGAGACTGTGTCCAACTTGAATTGCTTGTATCCACTCCAGCTCTTAGTACAGTGCCTGGCACATAGTAAGCACTTAACAAATACCATTATTATTATCGTTATTATAGATATTAACATGAATACAACGTTTACACTATATCATTTTTAGATATGAAAATAGGTGCTGTGGGGTTGAGACTGGGGCAAATACAAATGCTCAACGGTCACAGATCCAAATGTATGCACTGCATAGAAGGGATAGGGAGACAGGGAAAAGAGGCCTTTCATTCATTCAGTCAGTCATATTTATTGAGTGCTTACTTGTATAAACCACTTTATTAAGTGCTTGGAAGAGTACAATATAACAAAAAACAGATACATTCACTGCCCACAATGAGCTCACAGTCTAGAGGGAGAGACAGGCATTAATATACATACATAAATAAATAGATAAATAAATTACGGATATATACATGTGTGTTATGGGGACGGGAAGGAGGAGGAATGAAGGGAGCAGGTAATAGCAGCACAGAAGGGAGTGGGAATAGAAGAGAGGAGGGCTTAGTCAGGGAAGGCTTCTTGAAGGAGATGTGCCTTCAATAAGGCTTTGAAGTGGGGGAGAACAATTACCTGTCCGATATCGGAGAAGCAGCGTGGCTCAGTGGAAAGAGCAAGGGCTTTGGAGTCAGAGGTCATGGGTTCAAATCCCAGCTCTGCCAACTGTCAGCTGTATGACTTTGGGCAAGTCACTTAAATTCTCTGGGCCTAAATTACCTCATCTGTAAAATTGGGATTAAAACTGTGAGCCCCCCACGGGACAACCTGATCAAATTGTAACCTCCCCAGTGCTTAGAATAGTGCTTTGCACATAGTAAGCACTCAACAAATGCCATTATTATTATTATTATTATTATTATTATTATTATTTGAGGAAGGAGGGCGTTTCTGGCCAGAGGTAGGATGTGGACGATAGGTCGGCAGTGAGATAGACTAGATTGAGGTATATTGAGAAAGTTAGCATTAGAGGAATGAAGTGTGAGGGCTGCATTGCAGTAGGAGAGTAGCAAGGTGAGGTAAGAGGGGGCAAGGTGATTAAGCACTATAAAGCCAATGGTGAGGACTATTTGTTTGATGTGAACGTGGAGGGGCAATCACTGGAGTTTCTTGAGGAGTGGGGAAACATAATCTGAACTTTTCTGAAGGAAAATAATCCAGGAAGCAGAATGGAATATGGGCTGGAGTGGAGAAAGAAAGGAAGCAAGGAAATCAGCATGGAGGCTGATACAATAATCAAGGCAGTATAAAATAAATGCATGCATTAATGTGGTAGCAGTTTGGACGGAGAGAAAGGGGCGGATTTTGGTGAAGTCTTGAAGGTAGAACTGACAAGATTTAGTGATGGCCTGAATATGTGGGTTGAATGAGAGAGAGGAGTCAAGGATAATGTCATGGGTGTAAAGCTAGTGAAATGAGAAAGATGGTGGTGCCGGCAACAGTGATAGGAAAGTGAGTGGGAGGACAGGGTTTGGGTGGGAAGATAAAATTCATTCAATCATATTTATTGTGTACTTACTGTGTGCAGAGTATTGTACTAAGCGCTTGGGAAGTACAAGTCAGCAACATAAAGAGACGGTCCCTACCCAACAACAGGCTCACATGTTCAGTTTTGGCCATATTAAGTTTGAGGTGATGGGAGGATATCCAAATAGAGATATCTCTTGAAAGCAGGAGGAAATTCCTTCATTCATTCAATCGTATTTATTGAATGCTTACTGTATGCAGAACACTGTACTAAGCTCTTGGGAAGTACAAATCAGTAACATATAGAGAAGGTCCCTACCCAACAATGGGCTCACAGTCTAGAAGGGAGAGACAGACAACAAAACAAAACAAGTAGACCAGTGTCAATATAATCAGAATAAATAGCTATATACACATCATTGATAAAATAAATAGAGTAATATATCTGTACAAATATATACAAGTGCTGTGGAAAGAGTAAGGGGGTAGGGCAGTGGGAGGGATGGGGGCTGCTGGGGAGGGGAGGAGGAAATGAGAAAGGGGGGCTCAGTCTGGGAAGGCCTCCTGGAGGAGGTGAGCTCTCAGTAGGGCTTTGAAGGGAGGGAGAGAGCTAGTTTGGTGGATGTGTGGACAGAGGGCATTCAGGCCAGAGGTAGGACGTGGGCCAGGGGTCAATGGTGGGACAGACGAGAATGAGGCACAAAGAGGAGGTTAGTGGCAGAGGCGTGGAGTGTGTGGGCTGGGCTGTAGAAGGAGAGAAGGGAGGTGAGGTAGGAGGGGGCAAGGTGATGGAGAGCTTTGAAGCCAAGAGTGAGGAGTTTTTGCTTGATTTGAAGGTAGATAGGCAACCACTGGAGATTTTTGAAGAGGGGAGTTACATGCCCAGAGCATTTTTGTACAAAGATAATCCGGGCAGCAGAGTGAAGTATATACCGAAGCGAGAAGATACAGGAGGATGGGAGATAATAAAGGAGGCTGAAATGAAAGGAGGAGGAAATAAGAGACTGCAGAGAGGGAGAAAGATCAGGGCTAGAGATGTAGATTTAGGTGTCATCAGCATGGAGGTGATAGTTGAAGCCGTGTGACAGAATGAGTTTTCCAAGGGAGTGGGTGTAGATGGAGAAAAGAAGGCGACTTGGAACTGAACCTTGAGGAACAGCCACAGTTAGGTCATGGGAGGAAGAGGAGGAGCCTGCAAAAGACACTGAGAATAGTGGCCAGAGAGAATAGGAGGAGAACCAGAAGAGGAGAGTGTCATGAGATAGGACTTACTAGGGAAGACCTCTTGGAGAATTTATATTTCTTGTCAGCCTGGACAAATCTCCTTAGTAGTAGTAATGGTATTTATTGAGCACCTACTGAATGCAATATACTTTTTCAAAGTGCTTGGTGAAACACATCAGAGGGATCATGTCTCCTATCTCCACTGTATTTTCCCAAGCACAGAGTGAGTACTCAATAAATACTATAGATCGAATCAAAGAAAAAATCATACACTATGTAATTTCAAAGGCTAATGAAAAGGTTTTGTTCCTAGTCCTCTCCAGAACATTTCCAACTGGATGACCTTCTGACATCTTAAACCCAATATGGCTTAGTCAGCTCCATATGGCAGCCTTAGTATCACATTTGCTACTCTTTGTCATTTGCCTCCAAAATTCAGGCTGCTGTAGAAAATCAACAGTATTTTTTAAAGTATTTATTAAGTAATTACTATGTACCAGACACTGTTCTAAGTTCTGGGGTGGACACAAGGTAATCAGGTTAGACACAGTCCCTCTACCACATGGGGCTCACGGTTTTAATCCTCATTTCGTAGACAAAGTACCTAAGGCACAGAGAAGTGAAGTGATTTCCCCAAGGTCACACAGCAGACAAGTGGTGGAGCTAGGATTGGAACCCAGGTTCTTCTGACTCCCAGGACCATGCTGTATTCTAGTGATCATGCTGCTTCTCTAATTATTTGAGTATGTGTGCAGTGCACTAAAGTGCTTGGAGAGACATGATTCCTGACCTTTAGAAATTTAAACTCCAGTGGGGGAGTCAGACAATAATATAACTTCTGCTGGGTTTTCTTCCACAATACTTCCCAGAGACCCTCCTTCCTGTTCACCCTTACTACTTCTACCCCATCTAAGCCCTGATCAGCCCCCAGAACAATTGTTGCATTAGCCTTCTTACTTGTCTCCGTGAGTCCGGACTGCAAGCAGGAGAGACTCTTCAATTTATCCTACATTCTGCTATGGAAATCATCTTACAAAGTGACATTCTGAATTAATCACTCCCATCCTGTGCCCTAACTGAAAATGCCAGGCAAAGCAGGTTTATTTTTAAATAGAGACTGGCAACCCTGCCCTGCCTTTTGAATCACACTGTCTCCACTAATAATAATAGTAATAATGGTATTTGTTAAACACTTACTATGTGTCAATCACTTTTCTAAGCCTGGGGGTAGATATAAGTTAATCAGGTTAGACACAGTCCCCATTCCACATGGGGCTCACAGTCTAAGTAGGAGGAAGAACAGGTATGATCGTTGAGTCATAGAGCAGTTAAGTGACTTGCCCAGGGTCACACAACAGCTAAGTGGTAGTGCCCCCCCCAACATCTGGAACAGTGCCCCCCCGCCCATCCCCCCTGCCCTACCTCCTTCCCCTCCCCACAGCACCTGTATATATGCTTGTACATATTTATTACTCTATTTTACTTGTACATATTTACTATTCTATTTATTTTATTTTGTTAATATGTTTTGTTTTGTTGTCTGTCTCCCCCTTCTAGACTGTGAGCCCACTGTTGGGTAGGGACCGTCTCTATATGTTGCCAACTTGTACTTCCCAAGCGTTTAGTGCAGTGCTCTGCGCACAGTAAGCACTCAATGAACACGATTGAATGAATGAAAGAATGAATGAATGAATGGAAAGAGATTTCCTTAGCTTCAGAGTAACACCACATGTCTAATAAAATCACCATATACATGAATACATTCATTTTCTTTAGTTTGGATAACAGGATATCTGTGGAAGTTAACAAAGCCTTGCTAAACTGAGATAAACCACCTAAATGATAATAATAATTATTGTACTTATTAAGTGCTTACTATGTTTCAAGCACTGTTCTAAACTCTGGAGTAGATACAAGTTAGGTTGGACACAATGTCTGTCCCACATAGGGTTTACAATCTTAATCCCCATTTTTCAGATGAGGTAACTGAGGCCAAGAGAAGTGAAGTGACTTGCCCAAGGTCACAAAGCAGACATGCAGTTGAGCAGGAAATAGAACCCATGATCTTCTGACTCCCAGGCCCATGCTCTAACCACTAAGCCATGCTGCTTCTAAAGAACACTACCACTGCCAGTTCTTCTGCAGGAAGCTCCTTCATTATAATAATAATAATGATAATGATGTCATTTATTAAGTGCTTACTATGTGCAAAGCACTGTTCTAAGCGCTAGGGAGGTTACAAGGTGATCAGGTTGTCCCACAGGGGGCTCACAGTCTTAATCCCCATTTTTACAGATGAGTTAACTGAGGCACAGAGAAGTTAAGTGACTTGCCCAAAGTCACACAGCTGACAATTGGAGGAGCTAGGATTTGCACCCATGACCTCTGACTCCAAAGCCCATGCTCTTTCCACTGAGCGACTGAGTTGCTTCTGACAGTGATGCTATGTTGACCCCATATGGCTTGCTCCATAGTACTCAATCTATTTGCATGTATAGTCCAGAACTCAGACTAGCTGCTAGCAAAGGAATACAAACACACACACCTCAAGAATTGTCTCAGCAGCCAGGAGGACTGACCAGAAAGCAACAGGTGTTCTGGAAAACTACAGCAGCTGATTTTGGATTATCCGACTCTCTGAGGAGTGGAAAAAACAACAGCCTTATCATCTTAAAAGATCAATTTTGGAAATGCATATTTTGCATTGAAATTTTACACTCGGAGGCATAAGTGGAGAGGGTAGATTTTGAGCTGAGGTGGGAGTTCTTTTGAGACACCAGTGGGAAGGGTAGGAGAGTAAAGGGGAGAGCAGGAGGATGGAGGAGAGGTGCATGGGAGATTTTAGAGGGACACTGATGCAATTTTTATCAGTGAAGTAACTGGCAAGGTCATTAGGGAAAGTGATGGGGGGATGGAGGACAGGAAGTTTGAGGAGAGGTTTAAAAGTTGGAAACAGGTAATAGATCTTAGTTGCTTTAATACACAGGGCACGGAAAGAGTCCAGGCTTGGGAGTCGAAGGTCATGGGTTCTAATCCTGGCTCTGCCGTTTGTCAGCTGTGTGACTTTGGGCAAGTCACTTAGCTTCTCTGTGCCTCTGTTACCTCATCTGTAAAATGGGGATTAAGCCTGTGAGCCCCACGTGGGACAACCTGATAACCTTGCATCTATCCCAGTGCTTTGAACAGTGCTTGGCACATAGTAAGCACTTAATAAATACCATTTAAAAAAATTATGGTATTTGTTAAATTCTCATTATGTGATAAGCACTGTACTAAGAACTAGGGTAGATACAAGATAATCAAATCCCACATGGGATTCACAGTCTAAGAAGGAGGGAGAAAAGGTATTGGGTCCTGATTTAGCCAATGAGGGAGGCTTAGAGAAATTTAGTGACTTATTCAAGGTCACTCATCAGATAACTGGTAGAGCCGGGATTAGAACCCAGTTCCTCTGACCCCCAGGCCCATGCTTTTTACACAAAGCTGCACTACTTCCCTTCCTAAGCCCTATCTATCCTCATGCTCATTTCCTAAAAACCCCACCTCCTTCTAGCCCTGTGCTTAGAGTGAAATTTTGACAACCATGGTATATACTAATTTTTGCTTAACTGCTTACTTTTCTGCCAACTCTGTTGTGTTGTACTGTCCCAAGTGCTTAGTATGTTCTCTGCACATACTGTGTACTTAATAAATACCATCAATTGATTGACTTATATCTCTGTGGGATTTGACATATGATACTATTCAATGATCTCCTCAACACATGTTCCAGCATGGAGGATGACTCTATGAAGAATAGCCTACCTGCTGCCAACATATAACTTCATGTGAATCAAGTCTGTATGGCAGCTAGAGTCATGAAAAGCAGCCCAACTCCCAAATCTGAAGGCATGCCAGTTGAGATTTACAATCATGGAGGGATTGGGAATGGTAGTTACTCGTATGGATACTCCCTCCACATATGGGACTTTGATGAAATGCCACAGAATGTGCATGATGCCACCATTAAGACCATCTTCAGGATGCTTGGTCCCTTCCCTGTCACCAATAGAGTAAAGCAGGATTGTGAGCTAGATGTAGTCCTATTCAACCCCATCTATGCACCACTGCTCAAGGATGGCACAAGGAATCTTGAAGCTGATTCAGAATACCGAGAACATCACTGAAATCCCTTAAAACACTCATTCGAGAGCTCCTATATGCTGAATGCTGTGCTCTTAAAAGAAAACACTCAGGAAGGCTTGCAGATTCTGTGAGTTATTTCTTAGAAAAAACAAAGCTCTATTGATTGACAATTACCAGAAAGCTGTTGAGGTTAAGTAGCACTTAGCAATCTTCCATCCAACCAAGGCTTTCCATTGTTGTCACAGAGATAAATACTGTTACTGCACTGTCCATTTATGGAAAGATTTAGAAAAAAGTAGAACACCAAATCAAGAAGGCTTCAATAGAACCTTTAAGATATGGGGTTGCCTTTTATGAAAATTCGTGTCTCATAGCAGAATTTGGTCCTACCTTCTTATAATGCAGAACTTTTCATTTAATGACTGAGAAAACAAAATATTTTTCATAATTCTTTTAGAAATATTTAATCATTGGACATATCTGTGGAGTCAGAGGTCATGGGTTCGAATCCCAGCTCCACCACATGTCTGCTGTGTGACCTTGGGCAAGTCACTTAACTTCTCTGAGCCTCAGTTCCCTCATCTGTAAAATGGGGATTAAGATTGTGAGCCCCCGGTGGGACAACTTGATCACCTTGTATCCCCCCCAGCGCTTAGAACAGTGCTCTGCTCATAGTAAGCGCTTAACAAATGCCATCATCATCATCATATCTTGTGTCATCTATGCATTTGTATCTATGCCCTTTAGGCACTTGATAGTGTACCCACCCTTAGCCTCACAGCACTTATGTACATACCTATAATTGATTTTAATATCTGTCTCCTTTAGACTGTAAGATCCTTGTAGATAGGGATCATATTTGCCAGCCCTTGTTGTATTGCACTTTTTCCAGCAACAGTGTTCTGGACGTAGTAAGGGCTCAGTAAATACCAATGATTAGTTAACAGGCCCAAATTCTACAAGAACTGATCCTAATACAAACTTCACACTGAGCTTTTCTGTCCAAAACGGTTTTCCTCATCTTCCCACCCCAACTTTGTCCTCTCTCTGCCTTTCCCATCACTGTAGACAGTACCACCATTCTCCCTGTCTCAGAAACCCATAACCTTGGCTTTATCCTTGATTTATCTCTCTTATTCAACCCAAATATTCAATGTGTCACTAAATACTGTCAATTCTATCTTTACAACAGTGCTAAAATCCACTCTTTCTTCTCCAACTGAATTGACGCCATGTTAATCTAAGCACTTGCCCTATGCCTTCTTGATTCCTGCAATAACCTTCTGGCTGACCTCTCTGCTCCCGGTATCTCCCCACTCCAGTCCATAATTCATTAACCTGTCCCGAATATATTTCTATGAATCCATTCAGTCCATGTTTCCCCACCCCTCAAGAATCTCCAGTGGTTGCCCATCCACCTCAACATCAAACAGAAACTCCTTGACTTGTCACCTTTATTCTTAACTCACTGATTTCCTACTACAACCTAGCTTGCTCACTTAGCTTCTCTAATTCCAACCTACTCACTGTGCCTCAGTCTTGCCTATCTCATTGCCAACCCCTTAACCACATCCTACCTCATGTCTGGAACTCTCTTTCATATCAAACAATTATTTTCCCCACCTACAAAACCCTATTAAAATTTCATCTCCTCCAAGATGGCTTCCCCAACTAAGCCCTCATTTTTTTTTCTCCCACTCCCTTCTGCATTCCTCTTGCTCTTGATTTTGTATTCTTTCTTACCCACACTCTCAGCCCACAGCACTTATATACAAATCTGTAATTCATTTATTTATGCTAATGTCTGTCTCCCCCTCTAGACTGTAAGCTCCTTGTGGGCAGGGAACATTTCTACCAACTTTTTTTATATTGTACTTTTCCAAGGATTTAGTACAGGCTTTATAACACAGTAAGTACTCAATAAATATTATTGATTGATATTCATTCATTCAATTACATTTATTGAGTGCTTACTGTGTGCAGAGCACTGTAATAAGCACTTGGGAAGTACAAATCAGCGACATATAGAGACGGTCCCTACCCAACAACAGGCTCACAGTCTAGAAGGGGGAGACAGACAACAAAGCAAAACATGTAGACAGGTATCAAAATCATCAGAACGAATTGAATTATAGCTATATGCACATCATTAACAAAATAAATAGAATAGTAAATATGTACAAGTAAAATAAATAGAGTAATAAATCTACAAATATATACAAGTGCTGTGGGGAGGGGAAGGAGATAGGGCGGGGGGATGGGGAGGAGGAGAGGAAAAAGGGGGCTCAGTCTGGGAAGGCCTCCTGGAGGAGGAGAGCTTTCAGTAGGGCTTTGAAGGGAGGAAGAGAGCTAGCTTGGCAGATGTGTGGAGGGAGGGCATTCCAGGCCAGGGGAAGGACGTAGGCTGGGGGTCAATGGCGGGAAAGGCAAGAACGAGGCACATTGAGGAGGTCAGCTGCAGAGGAGTGGAGGGTGCAGGCTGGGCTGTAGAAGGAGAGAAGGGAGGTGAGGTAGGAGGGGCAAGGTGATGGAGAGCCTTGAAGCCGAGAGTGAGGAGATTTTGCTTAATTCAAAGGTTGACAGGCAGCCACTAGAGATTTTTGAGGAGGGGAGTAACATACCCAGAGCATTTCTGTACAAAGATAATCTGGGCAGCAGAGTGAAGTATAGACTGAAGTGGGGAGAGACAAGAGGATGGGAGATCAGAGAGGAGGCTAATGCAGTAATAAAGTCGAGATAGGATGAGAGATTGAACCAGCAAGGTAGTGGTTTGAATGGAGGGGAAAGGGCGGATCTTGACGATGTTGTGGAGGTGAGACTGAGACAGTGGGAAAGGAAGTCTGCATTGTAACAAAACACTTCATGACTCACTCTTGAAAGTTGATTTCTACTATAGTTAAATTGAAAATAATTTTACAGTACACATTTCTGAAAGGAAATAGAAATTCAACTAATCACTCTGAAAGAAGGAAAAACACTTAGATTTAAAAAGAATTTTAATTTCTTTAAAAAAAACTCAAAAATGTTACAGTAAGTAATGATATTTCTTATCCATTTAACTCAGAGTGACATAGATGAATTGCTCTGAACAGTTCTTTCCAAGAACACTATTCTCTCAACCCCTGCTCTTCTCATATGCCACAGCAGTGTGGTCTAGTGGAAAGAGCATAGGTCGAGGAGTCGCAGGACCTGGGTTCTAATTCCAACTCTCTCACTTGTCTGCTTTGTGACTTTGGGCAAGTCATTTGACTTCTCTGTGTCTCAGACACCTCATCTGTAATAATAATAATAATGATAATGCTATTTGTTAAGCACTTACTATGTGCCAAGCTCTGTTCTAAGAGCTGGGGTAGATATAAGGTAATCAGGTTGTCCCACATGGGGCTCACAGGTCTTACTCCCCATTTTACAGATGAGGTAACTGAGGCACAAAGAAGTTAACTGACTTGCCCGAGGTCACACAGTAGACAAGTGATGGAGCCGAGATTAGAATCTGTAGAATGGTATTTAAGACTATGAGCCCAACAAGTGACATGAACTGAGTCCAACATGATTATCTTGTCTCTATTCCAGTGCTTAGTTTAGTGCCTTGCACATAATAAGCCCTTAATAAATACCATTTTAAAATGTCACTAAAAAAATGCTGAGGCCATTTCAGGATACCCTGGAATGTATTCCACAACAATTAAGAAAGCTTTGCCTTCTGTTATAAAAATATCACCCACCTCTCAAAAAACATTTAGACTATTTCACAAGGACCTGTTTCTACCACTCAAAAGCAGCATGCTTATTTGGCAAACCTCAGAGTTCTTTCATCTAAAAATTGCCATCTCAACCTGGAAGGCTACAATTACCATCTCATTTATTCATTCACTCATTCATTTGTATTTATTGAGCACTTACTGTGTGCAGAGCACTATACTAAGTGCTTGGGAAGTACAAATCAGCAACAAATAGAGACGGTCCCTATGCAACAACAGGCTTACTGTCTAGAACGGGGAGACAGACAACAAAACAAGTAGACAGGTGTCAATACCATAAGGATAAATAGACTTATAACTATACACACATCAGCAATAAATTAAATACAGTAATAAATATGTACAAATATACACAAGTGCTGTGGGGAGGGGAAGATGGTAGGGCAGAAGGGGGGGGTGGGGGTGATGGGGAGGGGAGGAGGAGCAGGGGAAAATGGGGGGCTCAGTCTGGGATGGTTTCCTGAAGGAAGTGAGCTTTGAGTAGGGCTTTGAAGGGAGGCAGAGAGCTGGTTGGGTGGATGTGTAGAGGGAGGGCATTTCAGGCCAGAGGTAGGATGTGGCCCAGGGGTCGATGGTGGGACAGGCAAGAACAAGGCACAGTGAGGAGGTTAGCGGCAAAGGAGCAGAGTGTGAGGGCTGGGCTGTAGAAGGAGAGAGGGGAGGTTAGTAGGAGGGGGCGAGGTGATGGAGAGATTTGCAGCCGAGAGTGTGGAGTTTTTGCTTCATGCAAAAGTTGATAGGCAACCACTGGAGATTTTTGAGGAGGGGGGTGACGTGCCCAGAGCATTTCTGTACAAAGATAAACTGGGCAGCAAGTGAAGAATAAACTGAAGCAGGGAGAGACGGGAGGATGGGAGATCAGAAAGGAGGCCGATGCAGTAATTCAGTCGGGAAAGGATGAGAGTTTGAACCAGGAAAAAAATCTCCTGTTTACCTCACAACTGAAGCAAGCTGGGGAGTGAATAAAAAAGTATGGAGGGAAGGAAACTGGAAGTCAGAGCCAGATCCACACCAACCAGGGAACAGACCAGCAGAAAACTGGACTGTCTAGCATACAGCTGGATGAATGGCCAGGCTAATTGAACAACATCCTGTTGTTGTCCACTTGCCAGAGTGCACTCACTTGCCCTTGGGAAAAATGAAAGGAGGGAAGTGCTATTACTCTGGATTCTATAAAGCCCGGAAGATAAAGTTCTGATACCCCAAACCTTGAACATTTGCTGCTCAAATTGTAATTCACACGTTTGTTCCTGAAGGTCTTCCTCATCCACTAACCACAAACACTATTATTTCCAAAAAGAACCCAGGAAGAGAGACTCTTAAGTGCAGCACATTTGCTTTTCCCATGTTGAGAACTACAGAAACCAGAACACATGCCAAACCTTTATTATAGCATTCTTTAATATCTTTATTTTAAAGATAGGCCTAGGAACAAATCTGCTTATCTTATGCTAGAACAGAAAAATGAGAGCCCCCAGTTCTTCTTTATGCCTGTCATAAGCATTTTATCATTCAGTGTGTTCTCAGTCACACTCACCCATGTGTATAGTCATCACCTCAGCAGTGTCATCTTTGAGCTGTCCATCCATGCTGCATCAAAAGCATATTGGAGAAATAAAAGACCTTTCACAGGTTAGGATTCAATTTCACCTTGGAAAAAGCAATAGATGTATAGAAGCAACTCTCCTGTTAACAAATGGTGTTTGTTAATCAGTCTATGGACTACTTACTAGGAACAGAGCATTGTTGTTAAGCTCTTACTCTGTACCAGCCACTGTACTAAAGACTGAAGTAGATACAAGATAATCAGGTTGGACACTAACCATGTTCCACATGGGGCTCACCTTCATAATCCCCATTTTACCTAAGAAGTAACTCAGGCATAGAGAATATAAGTGACTTGCCCAAGGTCACACAACAGACACGTTGAAGAATTGGGATTAGAACCCAGGTCCTCGAACTCTCGGCCCCATATGCTTTCCACTAAGCCACACTGCTTCTCTAGCATCTTGAATCCTTAACATTGATCTTGGAGCAGTCACTGCAAGGACTAATGAATTTTGAGAATAATACCTAAACTAAAGTGGCCTAAACCAGAGTAATGCCTAAACTAAAATGTCTAAACAACTGCAACAAAATCCATTTTGGTTATGTCCCTCAAAATTTCACCCTTTATGAATTTGAATGTGAGAAGTTGTAAACCTCCTATCAATTATATTTATTGAGTGCTTAGTGTGTGCAGAGCACTGTCCTAAGCACTTGAGAGAATACAATATAACAGAGTTGATATACATGGTCCTTGCTACAGTGAACTACAAGAGGAGATGTAGGCAGGAAGGCAGGAAATTCCAACTCAGTCACCTGCTGAAAAAGCATATATTTGGAATTTTTTAAATAGCTGATCATTCCATTTTTTCTTTTGGACTCTTGCACAAGTACAGTATGTAGGCGTTTAGAATCCTATCTTCATACCAATAAGAGTGCATTACAGTGCTTCCTCCCACCCTTGCATAGAAATTCCAACACCAACTTGGCAGAATTATGAAGTAAAAATTAATGCTTTTAAAAGCATTTATGGAGACAGGGGAATAAATGATAGAATTTTCTTATATTTCTTGTATATGCAGATAACAGATACATTTAATGCAAGAAGGAAATAGAATTTTAATAGAATTTTTAACTAAAGATCTTGAAACAAAACTAGACATACATTTTAATTGAATTTCTGGCTCAAATTACAGCAAACCATTATAAATCATTAGGAATCAGTTTTAAAACTGCTTTCACTTTTACCCGTATTACAAACACAGAGGTAAGCTTTTACAGCTCCAGATAAGTGTTAATAAATTACCCGAATTTCAAAATTAATGGCTGCCCGGCTGCTTTGGGGAGATATCATTGTGTTTCATGAATATTTTGATTTTGTGATTAGATCAAAATGCACTGAATTCCTAAACAGTCATAACCAAGGTCTGCTGATCATAAACTGTTCTTTTTTAGTAAATTATATTCCTCACAAATCTGCTGATATGGAATAATTAGAAATTGGTTGCCTGCATTTACTGTAATATTTGCATGACTTTAGATCTCCACCTACTGATCTAGAGGCTGGCAGGAAATGTACATTTTGTACATTTCTAAATATACCTTGCCTGCAGAGATAATGGCTTATATTGTGATGTTAAGAAGGTTTTTATTTGCAAAAAAACAAAGAGGTGTCAGTTGCCAGTTCTGGAAGACATTGATTAGGCAGTTTATTTCATTTTTATTCAAAACTTATTATTTACAGCTTTCCTGTTCCCTTTCCTTCACCAGAGATAAAGATCTGTATCTTGTAAACTGCTTAAAGAGTGTCTATTTTCTTTTTTTTAGGCAGTCTTGAAAGGCATTTTACAGAATTAAAGAATTCCAAACAATAGAAACTGAATAAAATATATTATATTAATCTAATACATTATCTCTAAATTTAGCCTTAATTTAAGAATATGCAAATAGTTGTATTTGGGGCACTGCAAAGCCATTCTTTTCCTGGGCAAACTATACGTACCAGAATTTGATCCCAGAAGACTCTGAGCCTGTATTCTGTAAGTAGCTAAAGCTTACATTTCAGGACTATTCAATAACCTGAGTCTACTTGTTTTTATTTTTTTTAAGTACCTTCTAACTGATAGAACATGACAAGATGATGCCCAGTCACAGGGCCCCCAATAGCACCAATATCTGTGAAATTTAAACTAAGAAAGATTGCAACATTAGGGAGGTGAAAGAATCATTTTTGTTTAAGAAAGTGGCACTGCCCATCCATATGCTGGCACCCTCTGTGCCATATAAACATATGGCCCAACCAATATCACTTTCCTAAAGTGGAACTATGTAATACTTGTGGTATTTGTTACGTATTTATTCTGTGCCAACCAGAGTTCTGAACACTGGGGTAGAGAGCGCTTAGATCAGTGCTTGGTACCTAGCAAGTGCTTAACAAATACCATCATTATTATTATTATTGTTATAAGGTAAGCAGATAGAAAATATACTTTGTACATTACATTCTCTGTGGGACATGACTGTGAGCATTGATGCTGCATTAGGATTTTTTAAAAAGCTATAATTATGGATTTGGAATAATGAAATAAATAGCACAGAAAAACAAAACATTCCAAGCTTTATAAGTTTGGTCAATACTCCTTGAATCCTACTGAATGCTGCATGCACAAGTTAAAGTAAACAAATGTTGCCAGATTCAATAGATCAAGTGTCCATTCTAGGTTTTCCATGAAAGTAGCTTCTTGGGCATAAGGAAATCAGGTAACTGAAAGAACACCATTCAGAAAAGGGTAAATATTTTTTCCACCATTAGTTTTCATATATATATATATCACATGTAGGTATATAATTGTTTTAATAAAAAAGAACAGGAGATAAAATCTACTTCCCTAATTTTGAAGCCAAGCTTATTTGTGTTTAGCTTGTTACAAAATCTATATAAAGGGTTTATCTGGAGATCCTGCTGAGATTCTGTCAAGGTTAGTGAGGGACTTTGGATGCTTAGAGCATAAACTACTGTTTGCAGTAACTTCTACGAGTGGCTGTGAGGGAAAAATGGCATTTTCTTTTCTCCATGAACTGCAGGAACATGCTCATCTGACCTGCCTTCTCCACTCATTTGGCATTTTCATCTCTCGTCAATTTCCACATAAATCTTCATTTATGCTTATAGTCATACAGAAATCTTCCCAGCAGGAGAAATTTCTTCAGTCAAAAGAATAACTCATCTACATTACTCATTTTCGCTTGCGCCTACACAGCAGGCATTTCAATAGCCACAAGGGCAGCTACATTTGGAAATGCCCATTTTTTGTATTTAATAGACAAGAAAGTTTACGTTTTAGTCTCTGCTAATTCTGTTCAATTGTTTTCTCCCAAGGGCTTACTTCAATGTTCTATGCATACTAAGTGTTCAATAATACCATTGATTGATGGATGGAAGCTCTTTTTAAAAACAATTTCTCACTAAATGCAGTGAAAAATCAACCTATTATTTCCTATTTGTTCGAGTGCTCAAATGACAATATTTAAATTATTTGAATATTTTTACCATTTGTTCTTCCCCATGGTCAATTTATTGCTGAAAAAGCAATGTCAGTACTGGAACAAGTGAATGGAAAAGCAGGTGATGGTTGGTCAGGACAGATTTCTAAATGCTGCAGTCTCTCAGGTTAAACCCAGTATGGCTGACTGGAGGTTTGGCATTCATTCATTCAGTCAGTCATATTTATTGAGCACTTACTGTGTGCAGAGCACTGTACTAAGCACTTAGTACAATAAACAGACCCATTCCCTGCCCTATTCTTCCTCTCATTTTTCTAACTGCTTATTTTTCCCTCCCTTGAGATTTTGATTATTCCCATCTCCCCAGGATATATGCATTCCCTGTGGGTAGTGGAAAAAACTACTATTCCTTTGGCTCCTCCCAAATCACCCTCTGTACAGGCATGTACCCAAATAAAGGGTTTAATTAGCAGCTTTCTATCCGAGACAATCATTTAATAAATTAACCAATGGTATACATTGATCTTGTGCAGAACACTGTACTGAATGATTAGGAGAATACAATGAATTGACATGATTCCTGACTTCAAGGAGTTTATAATCTACCTGGGAGAGGCAAACTATGTAGAGGATAGAGCATGGGCCTCAGATTCAGAAGGTCATGAGTTATAATCCCTGCTCTGCGACTTGTCTGCTGTGTGACCTTGGTCAAGTCACTTCACTTCTCTGGGACTCAGTTACATCATCTGTAAAATGGGAACTGAGACTACGAGCCCCATGCGGGACAGGGGCTGTGTCCAACCCTATTTGCCACCTCAATGCTTAGTACAGTGCCTGGCACATAGTAAGTGCTTAAAAATACCATAATACAATAATTATTATTATAAATGGTGGATAGGAGGGTTAGAGGAGAGAAAGGGTGGGTAGCAAGTGCAAAAAACTCATTCAAGGAGTTGGGCAGGACTAGGAGGAGGCAGATGGGGTAATGAGAAGCTGGGCTGCCTACTGGATAGAGCATGGGACTGGGAGTCAGATGGACCTGGAAGATAATACCTTGTCTGTCACTTGTCTGCTGTGTGACCTTAAGTAAATCACTTAGCTTCTCTGTGCCTCAGTTACTTCATCTGTTAATGTAGGGATTAAAACGGTGAGCCCCAAGTATAATAATAATAATAATGGCATTTGTTAAGCGCTTACTATGTGCAAAGCACTGTTCTAAGCGCTGGGGGATACAAGGCAACCAGGTTGTCCCACGTGGGGCTCACAGTCAATCCCCATTTTACAGATGAGGCTGTAACTGAGGCTCAGAGAAGTTAAGTGACTTGCCCAAGGTCACACAGCAGATGTGGTGGAGCTGGGATTCGAACCTATGACCTCTGGCTCCAAAGCCCGTGCTCTTACCACTGAGCCACGCTGCTTCTCCATGCTGCTTCTCCATGACATGAACTGTCTAACCTTGTATCTACCCCAGTGCTTAGTACAGTGTCTGGCACATAGTAAGTGCTGAACAAATACTATAAAAACGATAGCTGGAGGATGCAGAAGACTCTAGAGAGGGTTGGTTTAGTCCTGGAGATGTAAGGGTATGCTTTAAAGAAGAGGGGAACCACCAGAGACAGAGAATTTAAAGGTGGAAGTCAGGGAGAGAAGAATGGTGGGTACAAGCTTTTTAATGAGATGTGAAAGGATGGAATCAGGTGGATGGGGTAGATTTCAAAAGGGGATGATGGAGGAAACATACCATGAAAGTAATCCAGGACTGCAGATTGGTGATCATCATCATCATCATCAATCGTATTTATTGAGCGCTTACTATGTGCAGAGCACTGTACTAAGCACTTGGGAAGTACAAATTGGCAACATATAGAGACAGTGCCTACCCAACAGTGGGCTCACAGTCTTAAAGGGGGAGACAGAGAACAAAACCAAACATACTAACAAAATAAAATAAATAGAATAGATGATAGATGGTGGTACAAGATGGACAGTGGGGCCGAAGAGCAAAGGAGTTGCATTCAGTGGAGAGGGCCTATTCTTGTTTGGCAGTACCCAAGCAACCTAGATGAACAAGTGATAAATGTTGCCTTCATATTTTTATGGTATTTGTTAAGCATTTTCCATGTTCTAGGAATGGCACTAAGTGCTGGGTAGAGATAAGCAAAATTAAATCCATCAGGTCCGACCTCCCCAAAGTCACTCCCCCCCCCTCTTCTCCAACCCCCCGGCTCTCAACACTCTCTGCTACTCTCCCATCCTTCCCAGCAGTATCCTCAGAGGAGCTCTCCTCCCTGCTCTCAAGTGCTACTCCGGCCACCTGTGCTTCTGACCCCATTCCCTCTCATCTCATGAAATCTCTCGCTCCATCCCTTCTCCCCTCCTTAACTTCCATCTTCAACCGCTCACTCTCCACTGGTTCCTTCCCCTCTGCCTTCAAACATGCCCATGTCTCTCCCATCCTAAAAAAACCCTCTCTTGACCCCACCTCACCTTCTAGTTATCGCCCCATATCCCTCCTACCATTCCTTTCCAAACTCCTTGAACGAGCTGTCTACACGTGCAGCCTAGAATTCCTCAACAACAGCTCTCTCCTCGACCCCTTCCAGT
Source organism: Tachyglossus aculeatus (assembly GCF_015852505.1). Lineage (NCBI taxonomy): Eukaryota > Metazoa > Chordata > Mammalia > Monotremata > Tachyglossidae > Tachyglossus > Tachyglossus aculeatus. Next base: position 78,913,870 of record NC_052069.1, read on the forward strand.
CTGGCTTCTGTCCCCTACATTCCACAGAAACTGCCCTCTCAAAGGTCACCAATGACCTCCTGCTTGCCAAATCCAACGGCTCATACTCTGTCCTAATCCTCCTCGACCTCTCAGCTGCCTTTGACATTGTGGACCACCCCCTTCTCCTCAACACGCTATCTGACCTTGGCTTCACAGACTCCGTCCTCTCCTGGTTCTCCTCTTATCTCTCCGGTCGTTCTTTCTTAGTCTCTTTTGCAGGCTCCTCCTCCCCCTCCCATCCTCTTACTGTGGGGGTTCCCCAAGGTTCAGTGCTTGGTCCCCTTCTGTTCTCGATCTACACGCACTCCCTTGGTGATCTCATTTGCTCCCATGGCTTCAACTATCATCTCTACGCTGATGACACCCAGATCTACATCTCTGCCCCTGCTCTCTCTCCCTCTCTCCAGGCTCGCATCTCCTCCTGCCTTCAGGACATCTCCATCTGGATGTCTGCCCGCCACCTAAAGCTCAACATGTCCAACACTGAACTCCTTGTCTTCTCTCCCAAACCCTGCCCTCTCCCTGACTTTCCCATCTCTGTTGACGGCACTACCATCCTTCCCGTCTCACAAGCCCGCAAACTTGGTGTCATCCTCGACTCCGCTCTCTCATTCACCCCTCACATCCAAGCCGTCACCAAAACCTGCCGGTCTCAGCTCCGCATCATTGCCAAGATCCGCCCTTTCCTCTCCATCCATACCGCTACCCTGCTCATTCAAGCTCTCCTATCCCGTCTGGACTACTGCATCAGCCTTCTCTCTGATCTCCCATCCTCGTGTCTCTCTCCACTTCAATCTATACTTCATGCTGCTGCCCGGATTATCTTTGTCCAGAAACGCTCTGGGCATATTACTCCCCTTCTCAAAAATCTCCAGTGGCTACCAATCAATCTGCGCATCAGGCAGAAACTCCTCACCCTGGGCTTCAAGGCTCTCCATCACCTCGCCCCCTCCTACCTCACCTCCCTTCTCTCCTTCTACAGCCCACCCCGCACCCTCCGCTCCTCCACTGCTAATCTCCTCACTGTACCTCGTTCTCACCTGTCCCGCCATCGACCCCTGGCCCACATCATCCCCCAGGCCTGGAATGCCCTCCCTCTGCCCATCCGCCAAGCTAGCTCTCTTTTTCCCTTCAAGGCCCTACTGAGAGCTCACCTCCTCCAGGAGGCCTTCCCAGACTGAGCCCCTTCCTTCCTCTCCCCCTTGTCCCCCTCTCCATCCCCCCATCTTACCTCCTTTCCTTCCCGACAGCACCTGTATATATGTATATATGTTTGTACATATTTATTACTCTATTTATGTATCTATTTATTTTACTTGTACATATCTATTCTATTTATTTTATTTTGTTAGTATGTTTGGTTTTGTTCTCTGTCTCCCCCTTTTAGACTGTGAGCCCACTGTTGCATAGGGACTGTCTCTATATGTTGCCAACTTGTACTTCCCAAGCGCTTAGTACAGTGCTCTGCACACAGTAAGCGCTCAATAAATACAATTGATGATGATAAGCTAATCAAGTTGCACACTGTCCATGTCCCACATGGGGCTCATAGTCTTCCGCCCTTTTCTCTCCACCCTAACTGCTACCTTGCTGATTCAAGCACTCATTTTATCTTGCCTTGACTACTGTATCTGCTTCATCACACTGACCTCCCGGCCTCCTGTCTCTCTCCCCACCGGAGTCCATAGTTCACTCCGCTGTATGGATAATCTTACATCAGAAACATTCAGTCCATGTTTACCCACTCAAGAAACTCCAGTGGCTACCTACCTACCTCTGCATCAAACAGTAACACCTTACCATCAGCTTTAAAGCACTCAATCAGCTCACCCCATCCTACCTCAACAAACTGGCTCCTACTCAGCCCAGCCTGCACATTCTGCTCCTCTAGCTCAAGTTTACTCACTGTGCCCTGATCTCATTTATCTCACCACTGACACCTTTCCCACATCCTCCCCTAGCCTGGAACTCCTTCTCAATCCATAAATGCCAGATCACCACTTTCTCCACCTTCAAAGTATTATTAAGAAGCAGCGTGGCTCAGTGGAAAGAGCACGGGTTTTGGAGTCAGAGGTCATGGGTTCAAATCCTGGCTCTGCCAATTGTCAGCTGTGTGACTTTGGGCAACTCACTTAACTTCTCTGTACTCCAGTTACCTCATCTGTAAAGTGGGGATTAAGACTGTGAGCTCCCCATGGGACAACCTGATGACCTGTAACCTTCCCAGTGCTTAGAACAGTGCTTTGCACATAGTAAGTGCTTAATAAATGCCCTCATTATTATTACTATTTCCTCTGAGAAACCTTCCCCAATTAAGCCCTCTTTTCCCCGGCTCACTCTCCCTTCTGCATCATCTGTGCACTTGGACCTATGAGCTTTGGACATTTGATATTGACTCCACCTCTAACCCCACAGCACTTACGTACTAATCTGTCAATTGTATGTTATAAATTACTTATTTATTCTTATTAATGTCTGTCTCCCCCCCAGACTTTAAGCTTATTGTGGGCAGGGAGCATATCTGCTAATTCTGTTGTATTGTGCACTCACAAGGATTTAGTACAGTGCTCAACACATAGATAGCCCTCAATAAGTGCCATTGATTGATTGATTAATCCCCATTGTACAGAAGGTGAAGCTGAGGCATAGAGAAGTTAAGTGATTTTCCCAAGGTCATCCACCAGACAAGTGGCGGAGCTGAGATAGGAACCAGATTCCTTATGACTTCTGGGCCTGTGCTCTACCCACTAGACTACACATCACACCTACTATCTATGCCCTTTTTGCAGGTAGAGCAGAGATTGCCTCCCAGACAAGTCCAAGGAGTGCATCCATTCCTCCCTTTCTTCCACAAAGTATTTCTTCTTTGGGCCAAGTTCCTTACACAAGGGATTGCCTCCATTAGGATCAATTTTTATCTACCCCGGTACTTATCATAGTGCATAGTATACAGTAAGTGCTTAATAAATAGCACAGTAAGGCCACATGCCCAATTAGGGAAGAAGTGTGGCCTACTGGAAAGATCATGGACCTGAGAGTCAGTGGATGTGGGTTCTAATCTTGGCTCCACTGCATGTCTGCTGTGTGACCTTGGACAAATCACTTAACTTTTCTATGCCTTAGTACTGAAGTGGATAGAGCATGGGCATGGGAGTCACACGGTCATAAATTCTAATCCTGTCTCTGCCAGTTGTCTGCTGTGTCTAACCCAATTATCTTGAATCTAACCCAAGGATTAGAACAGTGACTGGCACATTATCTCATCTACCTCACCACCGAACTCTTGCCCACATCCTGTGCCTGGCCTGGAACACCCTCCCTTTTCATATCCGACAGAGAATTGTTCTCCCTACCTTCAAAGCCTTACTGAAGGCACATCTTCTCCAAGAGGCCTTTCCTGTTTAAGCTCTCATTTCTTTTCCTCCCACTTCTTCTGGGCTGCCCTGATTTGCTCACTTCATTCCCCACCTCCACCCAGCCCCACAGCATTTAATGAATGTACATATAGATGATTTACTTTTATTCATGTCTGTCTCCCCCTCTAGACTCGAGCTTGTTGTGGGTAAGGAATGTGTTTTATTGTTGTGTTGTAGTCTCCCACACACTTAGGTGCCCTGCATACAGTTAGCACTCAACAAATATGATTGATTCCATCAGTCAATCGTGTTTATTGAGGGCTTACTGTGTACAGAACACTGTACTAAGCACTTGAGGGAGTACAGTATAACAGACATATCCACTGCCCACAACAAGCTTACTGTTTAGAGGGAGAATGATTGATTGATACTGTTTTTACCATCAGAAGAGGAATTTCCTTTTAGAAAGGGTTCCCCACATGTTCCCACATGCTATCATGTTCCTGCATACTAATGAAGGAGGAATCGGTTCATCATGCAGGACCCCTTGAGTGCTAAAGGGAGGATTCTGGGAAGCGTCTCCTGAGCTATAAAATGCACATGCCTTTGCTGCAAAGGTGTGTGTTTACCGGACTCTCCCTGGCAGGTGATGATGACAATAATGATGATGATGGCTACTGGGGCTCACAAACTTAATCCCCATTTTACAGATCAGATAATTGAGGCACAGAGAAATTAAGTTACTTGCCCAAGGTCACACATCTGGTAAGTGGTGGAGATGGGTTTAGAACCCATGACCTCTGACTCCCAAACCCGGGCTCTTTCCACTTAGCCATGCTGCTTCTCACCGGGGCTTGCTTTAATAAAGAGGATCTGCAAAGACCCATCAGTCAGTGGTATTTATTGAGCATTTACTGTGTGCTAAGCTCTTGGGACAGTACAATAGAACAGAGTTGGCAGGCATGTTCCTTGCCCACAAGGAGTTTATAGCCTAGAGACAGTATAGATCATGGCACTGCAGTCTAGACCCATGATCTTGGTGTGTGGAGTCTTCGGTGGGACAGCCCCAATATCTGAACAGCTCAGAAGTAACACATTCCAAACAAAATCAGATTTTATATTTTTAAATACTATGGAAAAAACAACTGGGTAAAACACTGAAAATCATACAACTTATAGAGTCATACACCCCAGTATTTCTAATGGTGGCTGAATGTTCAGGTTTATTTGATGAATTAGAACATTCACTTTAAGCCAGCAGGCTCATACCGATGTAAGGAAAAAAAGGGAAGAAAAATGAATACAGGAACATAACAAAGCCTCTATAATTGCAGACAATTTTCACCTTCCTCTAAGTCCCTCAATACATGAAGGGAACAGATTAAAAAGTACTCACCAAATTAAGTAATTACACCCAAAGGAAAGGGGAGGTAGAAAGATCTAGTTAATATTTTCTAGCAAGTACCTGGACCAAGAGAAATGTAACCAAAACCATTCCCAGGGTTTTACTGACAGTCATTAGCCACATTCCCTTGTGATGAGGAAGGAAACCAGCAGTCAGACAAGGAAGGCAAAAAGCTAAAACATCAGCATTAACCTGGAAAAAAATGGCTTGTTGTCCAGAAGCCTGGAAAAAAATGGGATTTACTCAAGGGTGTTCAGTGGAATAGAGTATTTCCCAAGTTGCTCCCGGGTTCAGATTTCAGATTGTGGAACTGGGCCAAGCATTTTCACAGTCAAAAATATAATAACTTTTTTGCCTTCCATCACTGCTCGCATTTCAGCTGAAAACAAGACAGCAATATCCAGGTCAAGGCTCTGTGTCCACACCTGAATGACTCCAGAGAAATATAACTCCGATGGACCCGATATGATATAATGCATTTCATCCAACTTCATCGATAGAGGTTCCTTCACCCTTAAATTTTCACAAAGTCATAATCCACGTCTGACAAATAGTCCTTCACTTGCAATGACTCCATTTACCTGCAGTATTAAACACCTGCAGAATTATAAAAGGTGGAAGAAATGTGTTTTAATCGAATTCCAACCTAAACCCTGGTGATTGAAGCAGTGTGGGTATCTGACCACTGAAATTAGAGTTCATATTTCCTTCTGAAATGACTTGTACAAAAATACCAGCAAGTGAGTATAAGCTGTTCTTTGATTCCTGAATTTTTTTGTTTGTAGAATTTAAAATCCTCATTATGCTCATGGAAGAATAAAAAACTCTCACATGAGCTTCTATTTGTGGTTGATTGCACACTGGTGGCCTTTACTCTTCAAAACATACCGTTGCTCACTGAATGCTTTTCACGAACTGCTAAATGCTATGGACTTACACTCAGGATGGGAAGCAGCAGAGCCTTGTAGAAAGAGCATGGGCCTGGGAGCCAGAGGGCCTGGGGTCTAATTCCACAACCGCACTGTATGACTTTGAGCAAGCCACTCAACTTCTCTGTGCCTCATTTTCCTAATCTGTAAAGTGGGGATTCAACACCTGTTCTCCCTCTCACTTTGACTGTGAGCCTCATGTGGGACAAGGACTGTGTCCCACCTGATGATATTGAATCTACCCCAGCACTTAGTACAGTCCTAGATGCATAGTAATAATAATAATAGTAATGGTATTTGTTAAGCGCTTACTATATGCCAAGCACTGTTCTAAGTGCTGAAGTGGATACAGGCAAATCAGGTTGGACACAGTGTCCCTGTCCCCCATGGGGCTCACAGTCTCAATCCCCATTATACAGATGAGGGAACTGAGGCCCGGAGAAGGGAAGTGACTTGCCCAAGGTCACACAGCAGAGAAGTGGTGGAGCCGGTATTAGAACCCATGACCTCTGACTCCCAAGCCTGTGCTCTTTCCACTAAGCCATGCTGCTTTTCCCATCTGAGCACAGTGACTTAGCCTGATTTGAAACACTGGCTCTGGAATGACAAAGAAAGGAGTCAGCCTAAATCAATCAATCAATCAATCAATCGTATTTATTGAGCGCTTACTATGTGCAGAGCACTGTACTAAGCGCTTGGGAAGTACAAATTGGCATCACATAGAGACAGTCCCTACCCAACAGTGGGCTCACAGTCTAAAAGGGGGAGACAGAGAACAGAACCAAACATACCAACAAAATAAAATAAGTAGGATAGAAGTGTACAAGTAAAATAAATAAATAAATAAATAAATAGAGTAATAAATATGTACAACCATATATACATATATACAGGTGCTGTGGGGAAGGGAAGGAGGTAAGACGGGGGGATGGAGAGGGGGACGAGGGGGAGAGGAAAGAAGGGGCTCAGTCTGGGAAGGCCTCCTGGAGGAGGTGAGCTCTCAGCAGGGCCTTGAAGGGAGGAAGAGAGCTAGCGCGGCGGATGGGCAGAGGGAGGGCATTCCAGGCCCGGGGGATGACGTGGGCCGGGGGTCGATGGCGGGACAGGCGAGAGCGAGGTACAGTGAGGAGATTAGTGGTGGAGGAGCGGAGGGTGCGGGCTGGGCAGTAGAAGGAGAGAAGGGAGGTGAGGTAGGAGGGGGCGAGGTGATGGAGAGCCTTGAAGCCCAGGGTGAGGAGTTTCTGCTTGATGCGCAGATTGATCGGTAGCCATTGGAGGTTTTTGAGGAGGGGAGTAATATGTCCAGAGCGTTTCTGGACAAAGATAATCCGGGCAGCAGCATGAAGTATGGATTGAAGTGGAGAGAGACACGAGGATGGGAGATCAGAGAGAAGGCTAGTGCAGTAGTCCAGACGGGATAGGATGAGAGCTTGAATTAGCAGGGTAGCGGTTTGGATGGAGAGGAAAGGGCGGATCTTGGCAATGTTAAAGACAAAAATTAGTATCTACAGTGCTGTTGTCATCACAACATTGCTCTATGGTTGTAAGACAAGGACAGAAAAACTGATGGCACATAGAATAACTTGGTCCGTTCTAAGTGCACTGTCTGAAACAGATAAAATATATAAAATGGCAAGCTCACATTCCAAATACTGAGTTCCTGAAATGTTATTCGATCATGGGCATGGAGACGGTGATGATCTGAGCTCAGCTACAATGATGTGGTTGCCTGATTTATTCTGATGATAAAAAGGATTATGGTGATGTCAGCAGTGTGGCACACTTGGGAGGAGGCCCAGGTCAAAGGTATGAAGGCAGTCCGACAACCAGCCGCTGGTTGTGCCTTACTGATATCAGGCTTGCAGCTTGGAGCCTCTGTCCCTTAAGTATTCAATCATTGTTGCAGCAAAGAAAAAGCAGCATGGCCTAGTGGACAGAGCACCAGCTAAGAGACCACATGACTGCTGTGTGACCTTGGGCAACTCAGGTTCTTGGTGCCTCAGTTTCCTCATTTGTAAAATGGGGATTCAATACCTGTCATCCCCCCTACTTAGACTGTGTGAGCACTATGTGGGATAGGGACTGTGTAATAATAATAATAATAATAATAATATAATCAGGTGTATAACCTGATTATCTTGCATCTACCCCAACACATTGTGCAGTGCTCGAAACAATATATGCCTAACAAATGACACCTAAGGAGAAACATGCCACACAAGTACAACAGTGCTGATTTTTCTTGCAGACTGCAGTTGGCAACGTACCTCATGCCTCAGCCTTCTTGTATAAGAGAAACAGTGTGACCTAGTGGATAGAACACAGGCCTGAAAGTCAGGAGTTCCTGGGTTCTAATGCCAGTCCCGTCACTTGTCTGCTGTGTGACCTCATGCAAATCATTTCATTTTTCTGGGCCTCTGTTACCTCATCAAAAAATGGGGATTAAGACTGTGAGCCCTGTGTGGAACAGGGACTGTGTCCATCCCAATTTTCTTGTATCTACCCCAGTGTTTAATACAGTGCCTGACATATAGTAAGTGCTCAAGAAATACCACGATTATCATTATTATTGTATATGTCAGTATGCACCAGAACAAAAAAGTCCAAGGTTGTTTAGATGAGAGACTCCAGCATTACCATCAATACTCTCATTAAGCTAAAGCACATTACATCAATCAATCATATTTATTAAGCACTGTGTGCAAAACTCTGAATTAAGCACAAGGGAGAGTTCAATATAAAAATATTACTGAGTTGGTAGACCCATTCCCTGCTCTCAATGAGTTCACAGTCTGGAGTGGGAGACACTCATTAATATAAATGAATTATGGATTTGTACAAAACTGCTGTGGGGCTGAGGGAGGGGAGAATAAAAGGTGCAAATTCAAGGGGAAAGGTGATGAAAAAGGGAGTGGGAGAAAAGGAAATGAGGTCCTAGGAGGAGAAAGCCTCTTGAAGGAGATGTACTTTTAATAATGTTTTAAAGATGGGCGAGTGATAGTCTGTTGGAAATAAAGAAAGAGGGCGCTCCAGGCCAGACGCAGAACCTGGGCGAGAGGTTGGTGGCAAGATAGACTAGATCGAGATACAACAAGCAGGTTGGAATTACAGGAGCAAAGTGTGCGGACTGGGTTGTAGTAGGAGGGAAGTGGTGAAGTAGGAGAGGGCAAGATGATTCAGGGGAGTTTCTGTTTGATGTGGAGGTGGATGGGCAACCACTGGGGGTTCTTGAGGAGCGTGGAAAACATGGACTGAACGTTATTGTAGAAAAATAATCTGGGCAGCAGAGTGAAGTGTGGACTGGAGAGGGGAGAGACAGGAGGTAGGGAGGTCAGAAAGGAGGATGATGCTGTAATCAAGGAAGGCTAGAGTAAGTGGTTGGATTTCGGTGATGTTGTGAAGGTTGAGATTCAATGTAGCAGAAATATCAGATGAGGTGTTAAGAAAGGTGGTCTTACCATTATTACTTATTTTTAGAATCCTGACTACTTTCAGCTACCAACTTATGATCGAATAATGACCAGCTTTCCTCTGTGCCTACTTCCCTGTTTTTTTCTGAAGTTTGAGTTCTGGTGGATCATGCCTAGACTCTTTCAACAGTGAGCCATCTATCGAGTTACTGTGGGAGGTGGGTTCTTCCAAAAGCAGCCTGTGACCTTTTAATAGGCTGCATGTGTTCAGCTATCTTCATTGAGATGACAATCAATAGACCTCACATGAGGAAATAACTCAACAGCTCTCAATATACAGTCGAAATAAATCCATCTGAAGTACACCAGTGATGTAGAACACATTATTGGAGACAAAATGGTTTTTTCTTCAGAGGGCTCTTCCCTCCCCTGGCTAAGCCTTGTTTGTGAAAAACATCCAGCCCTATAGTGGGGAGGGAATAGTGGGGAAGCAGCTGTATGATAATATGCACAAATGCTTCAAAGCACTCATCTCTGGAACGCTTATTCTTTTTAAAATGCATCAAATCAACCTTGATTCTAAAACACACAATCCATGCGGATTCATGGTATGAATGGCCACCCCCCACAAACTGCAGGTATGAAGAATTTAGCTGTCCAGGAGTGGAGTTTACTAATCTCTGTGATGCTTTCATAAATATTTTCCAACTCATTAGAAGCCTCAGTGACTCAGTTTTCCCACTACTGTCTAGGTCTGTGAATGGGCAAAATATTTTTCAGCACACAGTGCAAAGTTGGGGGTGCAGTGCTTATCGGCAATTGTACATCTTTCCCTGAATTCCAGTGTTGAAAGTCAAGATAGATGGAGAGCTAGTTAATGCTACCGTTAGTATGCCTGTGGCAAAGATTAGGAGGTTATCAACCAAAAATAAATAGCAGTTTCAGGATTCCTATCTGAAGTTGTATGAAATTAACAACTATTAGGTATCTTTCTTTGATAGCTTACTTGATTGAATGCATGTGGATAAAAGTCAACAAGTGAACAACTTGATTCCATTCCATTCTGAATTAATAGAATGTGAGAACCTTAAATAGTGCTGAAGGCTAATTTAATTCAGAAACCTCAGGGAGGTGCCAGCTCTTTTGTGAAACACTAAACTCCGGTGAATAAAATGTTGGCAATTCATTCAGAATAAAAACTCAAGTATTGGTTTCTCTTTGTACTAGGAAAAAAACAAAGTAAAAATAGACTTGCTTCAAGAAGGAAACATTCAGTTTAACAATATGTTCCTTTAGTGTCCTAAAAAAACACTGGAATTTAAAATCAAGTACAATTTGCCCTTATATTTATGTTGCACTTATATGCACTTCTTTTCTGATTTCCCTGGTCCCATGACTTCTGAACTGTGTTTTTCTTTTTCTCCTCCAATCCCCACTGAGTTAAATGCTTTCTTTCTCTGTTACAATTTCTTTGCATTTCACCTGTTTCCTGGATTATCATGTTTTTGTCACTTTTTTTCCTATTTTGTTTAAGAGTACAAACAGCAAATGGGTAACACCCCCACATAATTGGGCCTGGGTGGAGAGGGGAGGGAAGAGATGGATGAAGGAGTTCTTAGCTTTGCCCAGTGGCATTTTGGGCAGTAGAAGCAATAAGATGGGGATGAGCTGGAGACTTGCCCAATAACAATGCTCTGGACCATACCTCTTTTCTGCTTTCAGCATCAGCAGGGAAAAGATGCCCTCTGTATGACAACTCCAGGCTCAGAGGATAAATAAGCTTCCCACTGAGCCCCAGCTGATTTCCTTATGTGGTTTTTTTCCCAGTGTGTTCTTCCCCCAAGCTCTGGGTGTGTCTTCTTGTCCATCTCCCCAGTAGTGTGTGTGTCACTTCACCCCCTGAGAACCTATCTCTGTCCCCCAAGTTGGCCTCTCATACTCAAAATGAAGAGTTTAATCCACACTTACATGGGAATATGACCATGTTTAGTTAGTGGATTTTTCTACTGTGATGAATCTCTTATGCCCTGAGTCTTCATGGGGTACAAAGGAGGTTGAGCTGCAGGGTGAAAACTTCTCAAACCAACACTAGCATTTCCACCCAGAGGATCCATTCATCAGTACATCCACTTGATGGATACAAATTGCTTGCTGCCTCCATGGGGCTCATTATGGCAACATGCTAACAGGTGAGCAGTGCACTGGGTGACACTGGTTCTGGGGAACAGTCCTGTTTCTCAGAGTTAGAATTGCCCCTTGGATGGATTAAGTACTGACTCTTTCACACATGCTAGCAGTCCCCTGCCTCTCGTGAGACTGCCGTGGTCCTTGCTTCTCCCAGTGTGTATCTGCAAGCCAGTATTAGTTTACTGATGCTTACCACCTTTAACATCCTTTTTTAAATATTTGTTAAGGGCTTACTATGTGCCACACACTGTGCCAGACTCTGGGGTAGATATGAGTTAGGTTGTACACAGTCCATGTCCCACAGGGGGCTCCCAAACCTAATCCCCATTTTATGGGTGAGGAAACTGAGGCACAGAGAAGTGAAGTAACTTGCCCAAGGACACACAGCTGACAAGTGGCAGAGCTGAAATTAGAACCCAGATCCTTCTGATTCCCAGGTCTATCTCTATCTACTAGACCACACTGATTTCCATCTCCCTGAGCTCCACTTTTTTTTAGAGCCATCCACCTGGACCTTATTGTCCCCTATTCATCCCTCCCAAAATAACCTATTATTTCCAGTTACTAAGAGACCCTACCAGAAGAGTGGTTGGCAATTAGTGAGTGATTGTGGAAATTAACTCCAGCTATGCAAGGACTCATTTCCACTACCAGGATATAGCAACATCCACAACAAGAGCCCTAATACGTAAGCAAATATTATCAAAGAATACCTAAAAATAGACCCAGAAAGGCAAGGAATATCCTTCGGGTCTCTTCACTCAAATTGCTCTAACTACCTCCCATAGAAATAGAAGCATTGTTGTCCGAGATCTACCAGACAATAACAATATAAGCCTTAGATCAATTGACTCATACTTGAGTCACATAGAAATGTGAGTTTTCAGATCATTAGAAATATTTACGTGGTGCTCATAGAGAGGAACAGCATGGCCTAGTAGAAAGAGCACAGTCCTGGGAAACAGATGACCTGAGGTTTGATCCTGGCTCCACCTCATACCTGCTGTATGACCTTGGGCAAATCACTGAACTTAACTGCGTCTCAGTTACCTCATCTATAAAATGGGGGGATTCAATTCTATTCATTCATTCAATCATACTTATTGAGCATTTACTGTGTGTAAAGCACTATACTAAGTGCTAAGAAGAGTATACTACAACAGTAAACAGACACATTCCCTGCCCACATCGAGCTTACAGTCTTCTCCCTCCTACTTAGACTGTGAGCCCCATGTGGGGATAGGAACTGTGTCTGACCTGATAAACTTGTATCTCTCTCAGTGCTTAGAAAACTGCACTTAACAATTACCATAATTTATTTCTGGCCATGCCAGAAACTCACAGAAGAAGCAGTGAGGCTTAATGGTTAGAGCATGGGCCTAGGAGTCAGAGGACATGAGTCCTAAAATTGGCTCTGTCATATGTCTGCTGTGTGACCTTGGGCAATTCACTTCACTTCTTGGTACCTCAGTTACCTCATCTGTAAGGTAGGGATTAAAACTATGAGCCCCATGTGGGACAGGGACTGTGTCCCACGTGATTATCTTTCATCTACCTCAGCACTGCCTCAGCACTTGGCACATAGTAAGTGCTTAACAACTACCATAGTTATTATTACCTATAATAATAATAATAATAGCATTTGTTAAGTGCTTACTACGTGCGACACACTGTTCTAAGTGCTGGGTAGATACAAGGTAATCAGGTTGTCCCATGTGGGGTTCACAGTCTTCAACCCAATTTGACAGATGAGTTCACTGAAGCCCAGAGAAGTTAAGTGATTTGCCCAAAGTCACACAGCTGACAGGTGGCGGAGCTGGGATTAGAACCCATGACCTCTGACTCCCAAGCCCGGGCTCTTGCCACTGAGCCATGCTATTTCTAATAACTAATTATTATTAACTATTAGTTAATTATTATTAACTATTAACTAATAATACATAATTATTATTATTATCATGCCCTTCCACAAAGTGGGCCAGTACAACCATGGCAGTAGCAATGGCTAGGATGGCCACTAAAAAAAAGAGAAGCCATGTGGGCTAGTGGATCGAGCACAGACCTGGGAGTCCGAAGGACTTGGGTTCTAATTCCAGCTCCACCACCTGTCTTCTGTGTGACCTTGGACAAGTCACTTCACTTCTCTGGGTCTCAATTATCTCATTTGTAAAATATTGGACTTGGACTGTGTCCAATCTGATTAGCTCATACCTACCCCATTTTTTAGAACAATGCCTAGCACATAGTAAGCACAGGGAGGCAGAGAGATTAGTGGAGGGCAAGGGAGACTAGATGGCAAAGTATGAGGCTTTCGCCTCCTTTTCTTCCTTGGTGTCATGGTGCCTCCAACATTGTGGCTTCTACTATGGGCCAGTGAGATTCCTTCCCAAACAAAGCATCCTAATGGGACCCACCTTAGATTCCCTGATGCAGGAAGGCCCTCAAATATGTGGTAGCACACCAAATGTCCAAATCAACCCTCAACTCAATCCACTTTCCACTGGATTTACCAGACTGGATTGATTCAGAACCTGAAAAAATTTCGCCTCGACTCACCCTAGTTCAGACCCAGAGCTTCAGGATTGAATCAGGAACAAATAAATCCCCAGAGATGGGAAGTGAGGAATACTCTTCAAAGTGTTCTGTGCACAGGAAGCATTGAATAAATATCACTGATTGATTTATTGATTGAATGGTAACACCAAAGTCTATGATGACAGAACTCTGTCATTGGTAACATCAGGACCAAAGCCTCAAAGTTTCTTGGGCTTTTTTTAATTGATTATTTCTTCTTGATTAAAAGTGCTATGACTCTTAGGAGTATAGAAAAATACCTCTATTCCTCCCAGTGGGATTTTTTTTCTCCTTTACTCTTCATAAACCAAAAATGGTGACCAAATTATTCACCCAGATATTCCTTTTTTCTTTTTAATTGTAATTAAAGAAACCCCAAAATTCTTTTTCATTAAATTGAAGTGACTTCATATATTATTATCCTGGAAGAAGGAGGAAGAGATATGTTACTCTTACTCCATTATACCTCATTCCTCCTGCCTCTGCCTCCCTGGCCCTGACCGTCTGCCCGTGCCCCTCTGCTGCCCTGGCCCTGACCATCTGTCCCTGCCTCCCTGGCCCTGACTATCTGCCCCTGCCCCTCTGCTGCCCTGGCCCTGACCGTCTGCCCCTGCCCCTGCCTCCCTGGCCCTGATCATCTGCCCCTACCCCTGCCTCCCTGGCCCTGACCGTCTTCCCCTGCCTACCTGGCCCTGACCGTCTGACCCTGCCCCTCTGCCCCCCTGGCCCTGACCGTCTGCCCATGCCCCTGCCTCCCTGGCCCTGACCATCAGCCCCTGCCCCTCTGACACCCTGGCCCTGACCATCTGCCCCTGCCCCTGTCTCCCTGGACCTGACCATCTGCCCCTGCCTCTGCCTCCCTGCCCTTGACCGTCTTCCCTGCCTCCGCCTCCCTGGCCCTGACCATCTGCCTGTGCCCCCTGCCGCCCTGGCCCTGACCATCTGCCCCTGCCTCTGCCTCCCTGGCCCTGACCGTCTGCCCCTGCCCCTCTGCCGCCCTGGCCCTGACCGTCTGCCCATGCCTCCCTGGCCTTGACCGTCTGCCCCTGTCTCTTCCTTTCTGGCCCTGACCATCTGCCCCTGCCCCTGTCCCTGCCTCGCTGACCCTGAACGTCTGCCTCTGCCCCACTGCCGCCCTGGCCCTGACCGTCTGACCCTGCCCCTCTGCCTCCCTGGCCCTGACCATCTGTCCCTGCCCCTGCTTCCCTGGCCCTGACCGTCTGCCCCTGCCCGTGCCTCCCTGGCCCTGACCGTCTGCCCCTGCCCCTCTGCCTCCCTGGCCCTGACCGTCTGCCCCTGCCCCTGCCTCCCTGGGCATGACCATCTGCCCCTGCCCCTCTGCCGCCCAGGCCCTGACCATCTGCCCCTGCCCCTCTGCCGCCCAGGCCCTGACCATCTGCCCCTGCCCCTCTGCCGCCCTGGCCCTGACCATCTGCCCCAGCCCCTGTCCACCTGGCCTGACCATCTGCCCCTGCCCCTGCCTTCCTGGCTCTGACAGTCTGCCCCTGCCCCTGCCTCCCTGACCCTGACCATCTGCCCCTGCCCCTGCCTCCCTGGCCCTGACCGTCTGCCCCTACCCATGCCTCCCTGGCCCCGACCGTCTGCCCCTACCCATGCCTCCCTGGCCCTGACCGTCTGCCCCTGCCTCCCTGGCCCTGATCGTCTGCCCCTACCGTGGCCTCCGTGGACCTGACCATCTGCCCCTGCCCCTGCCTCTCTGGCCCTGACTGTCTGCCCGTGCCCCTCTACCACCCTGGACCTGACCGTCTTCCCCTGACCCTGCCTCCCTGGCCCTGACCGTCTGCCCCTGCTTCCCTGGCCCTGACCGTCTGCCCCTGCCTTCCTGGCCCTGACCGTCTGCCCCCGTCCCTCTGCTGCCCTGGACCTGACCGTCTACCCCTGCCCCTGCCTCCCTGTCCCTGACCATCTTTTCCTGCCCCTGCCTCCCTGGCCCTGACCGTCTTCCCCTGCCTCTGCCTCCCTGGCCCTGACCGTCTTCCCCTGCCCCTGCCTCTCTGGCCCTGACCGTCTGCCCCTGTCCCTCTGCCCTCCTAGTCCTGACCGCCTGCCTCTGCTCCTGCCTAGCTGGCCATGAACGTCTTCCCCTGCCTCTGCCTCCCTGGCCCTGACCGTTTTCCCCTGCCTCTGCCTCCCTGGACCTGACCGTCTGCCCCGTGTCCCTCTGCCGCCCTGGCCCTGACCATCTGCCCCTGCCTCCCTGGCCCTGACAATCTGCCCCTGCCCCTGCCTCCGTGGCCCTGACCGTATTACCCTGCCCCTGCCTCCCTGGCCCTGACCATCTGCCCCTGCCTCTGCCTCCCTGGCCCTGACCATCTGCCCCTGCTGCAATGGCCCTGACCGTCTGCCCCTGCCCCTCTGCCGCCCTGGCCCTGACCGTCATCCCCTGACCCTACCGCCCTGGCCCTGACCGTCTGCCCCTGCCTCCCTGGCCCTGACCGTCTGCCCCTGCCTCCCTGGCCCTGACCGTCTTCCCCTGCCCCTCTGCCCTCCTGGCCCTGACCATCTGCTCCTGCCCCTGCCTCCCAGGCCCTGACCTTCTGCACCTGCCTCTGCCTCCCTGCCCTTGACCGTCTTCCCCTGCCTCTGCCTCCCTGGCCCTTACCGTCTGCCCATACCCCTCTGCTGCCCTGGCCCTGACCATCTGCCCCTGCCTCCCTGGCCCTAACAATTTGCCCCTGCCCCTGCCTCCCTGGCCCTGACCGTCTTCCCCTGCCCCTGCCTCCCTGGCCCTGACCGTCTGCCCCTGCCCCTGCCTCCCTGGCCCTGACTGTCTGCCCCTGCCTCTGCCTCCCTTGCCCTTACGATCTGCCCCTGCCCCTCCCTCCCTGGCCCTGAACGGCTGCCCCTGCCCCTCTGCCGCCCTGGCTAAGACCGTCTTCCCCTGCCTCCCTGGCCCTGACCGTCTGCCCCTGCCCCTTTGCCCCCCTGGCCCTGACCGCCTACCCCTGCCCCTGCCTACCTGGCCCTGACCGTCTGCCCCTGCCCTCTGCCACCCTGCCCCTGACTGTCTGCCCTTGTCCCTGCCTCCCTAGCCCTGACCGTCTGCCCCTACCCCTGCCTCCCTGGCCCTGACCGTCTGCCTCTGCCCCTGCCTCCCTGGCCCTGACCATCTGCCCCTGCCCCTGCCTCCCTGGCACTGACTGTCTGCCCCTACCTCTGCCTCTGTGGACTTGACCATCTGCCCCTACCCCTGCCTCCCTGACCCTGACCATCTGCCCCTGCCTCTCCGGCCCTGACCGTCTTCCCGTGCCCCTCTGCCACCCTGGCCCTGACCTTCTTCCCCTGACCCTGCATCCCTGGCTCTGACCGTCTGCCCCTGCCACCTTGGCCCTGAACGTCTGCCCCTGCCGGCCCTGACCGTCTGCCCCAGACCCTGCCTCCCTGGCCCTGACCTTCTGGCCCTGCCTCCATGGCCCTGACCGTCTTCCCCTTTCTCCCTGGCCCTGACCGTCTGGCCCTGACCCTCTGCCCCCCTGGCCCTGACCGTCTGCCCCTGCCTCTGCCGCCCTGTCCCTGTCCGTCTGCCCCTGCCCCTGCCTCCCTGGCCCTGACCATCTGCCCCTGCCCCTCTGCTGCCCTGGCCCTGACCGTCTGCCCCTGCCTCCCTGGCCCTGACCATCTGCCCCTGATCCTCTGGCCCCCTGGCCCTGGCCGTCTGCCCCTGCCTCTGCTGCCCTGTCCCTGACCGTCTGCCCCTGCCCCTGCCTCCCTGGCCCTGACCATCTGCCCCTGTCCCTCTTCTGCCGTGGCCCTGACCGTCTGCTCCTGCCCCACTGCTGCCCTGGCCCTGACCGTCTGCCCCTGCCCCTGCCTCCCTGGCCCTGACCATCTGCCCCTGCCTCCCTGGCCCTGACAGTCTTCCCCTGCCTCCCTGGCCCTGAATGTCTGCCCCTGCCCCTGCCCCCCTGGCCCTGACCATCTGCCCCTGCCTCTGCCTCCCTGGCCCTGACCGTCTGCCCCTGCCCTTGCATCCCTGGCCCTGACCGTCTGCCCCTGCCCCTCTGCCGCCCTGGCCCTGACCGTCTGCTCCTGCCCCTCTGCTGCCTTGGACCTGACCGTCTGCCCCTGCCCCTCTGCCTCCCTGGCCCTGACCGTCTGCCCCTGCCCCTCTGCCTCCCTGGGCATGACCGTCTGCCCCTGCCCCTCTGCCGCCCAGGCCCTGACCGTCTGCCCCTGCCCCTCTGCCGCCCTGGCCCTGACCGTCTGCCCCTGCCTCCCTGGCCCTGACCTTCTGCCTCTGCCCCTCTGCCACCCTGGACCTGACCGTCTGCCCCTGCCTCTCTCACCCTAACCATCTTCTCCTGCCCCTGCCTCCCTGGCCCTCACCGTCTTCCCCTGCATCTGCCTCCCTGGTCCTGACCGTCTTCCCCTGACCCTGCCTCTCTGGCCCTGACCGTCTGCCCCTGTCCCTCTGCCCTCCTGGCCCTGACCGCCAGCCTCTGCTCCTGCCTCCCTGGCCATGACCGTCTTCCCCTGCCTCTGCCTCCCTGGCCCTGACCCTCTTCCCCTGCCTCTGCCTCCCTGGCCCTGACCGTCTGCCCGTGTCCTTCTGCCGCCCTGGCCCTGACCATCTGCCCCTGCCACCCTGGCCCTGACAATCTGCCCCTGCCCCTTCCTCCGTGGCCCTGACCGTATTACCCTGCCCCTGCCTCCCTGGCCCTGACCGTCTGCCCCTGCCTCTGCTTACCTGTCCCTGACCATCTGCCCCTGCCCCTGCCTCCCTGACCCTGACCGTCTGCCCCTGCCCCTCTGCCGCCCTGGCCCTGACTGTCGTCCCTTGACCCTACCGCCCTGGCCCTGACCGTCTGCCCCTGCTTCCCTGGCCCTGACCGTCAGCCCCTGCCCCTCTGCCCCTCTGACCCTGACCATCTGCCCCTACCCCTGCCACCCTGGCCCTGACTGTCTGCCCTTGCCCCTGCCTCCCTGGCCCTGACCGTCTGCCCCTGCCCCTGCCTCCCTGGCCCTTACCGTCTGCCCCTGCCCCTGCCTACCTGGCCCTGATCATCTGCCCCTGCCACCCTGGCCCTGACCGTCTGCCCCTACCCCTACCTCCGTGGACCTGACCATCTGGCCCCACCCCTGCCTCCCTGGCCCTGACCGTCTGCCCCTGCCCCTGGATCCCTGGCCCTGACCGTCTGCGCCTGCCCCTTCCCCTCTGCTGCCCTGGCCCTGACCATCTGCCCCACCCCTGCCTCCCTGGCCCTGACCATCTTCCCTTACCTCCCTGACCCTGACTGTCTGCCCCTGCCGCTCTGCCACCCTGGCCCTGACCGTCTGCCCCTGCCCCTGTCTCCCTGGTCCTGACCATTTGCCCCTGACTCTGCCTCCCTGCCCTTGACCGTCTTCCCCTGCCTCCGCCTCCCTGGCCCTGACCGTCTTCCCGTGCCCCCTGCCGCCCTGGCCCTGACCGTCTGCCCCTGCCCCTGCCTCCCTGGCCCTGACCGTCTGCTCCTGCCCCTCTGCCACCCTGGCCCTGACCGTCTGCTCCTGACTCCCTGGCCCTGACCGTCTGCCTCTGCCTCTTCCTCCCTGGCACTGTTCGTCTGCCCCTGCCCCTGCCCATGCCTCACTGGCCCTGACCGTCTGCCTCTGCCTCTTCCTCCCTGGCACTGTTCGTCTGCCCCTGCCCCTGCCCATGCCTCACTGGCCCTGACCGTCTGCCTCTGCCCCACTGCCGCCCTGGCCCTGACCATCTGCCCCTGCCCATGCCTCCCTGGCCCTGACCGTCCGCCCCTGCCCCTCTGCCTCCCTGGCCCTGACCGTCTGCTCCTGCCCCTGCCTCCCTGGGCATGACCGTCTGCCCCTGCCCCTCTGCCGCCCTGGCCCTGACCGTCTGCCCCTGCCCCTCTGCCGCCCTGGCCCTGACCGTCTGCCCCTGCCTCTCTGGCCCTGACCGTCTGCCCCTGCCCCTCTGCCCCCCTGGCCCTGACCTTCTGCCCATGCCTCTGCCTCCCTGGCCCTGACCGTCTGCCCCTGCCCCTGCCTCCCTGGCCCTGACCGTCTGCGTCTGCCCCTGGATCACTGGCCCTGACCATCTGCGTCTGCCCCTTCCCCTCTGCTGCTCTGGCCCTGACCGTCTGCCCCTACCCCTGCCTCCCTGGCCCTGACCGTCTTCCCCTACCTCCCTGACCCTGACCATCTGCCCCTGCCCCTCTGACACCCTGGCCCTGACCGTCTGCCCCTGCCCCTCTGACACCCTGGCCCTGACCATCTGCCCCTGCCCCTGTCTCCCTGGACCTGACCATCTGCCCCTGCCTCTGCCTCCCTGCCCTTGACCGTCTTCCCTGCCTCCGCCTCCCTGGCCCTGACCATCTGCCTGTGCCCCCTGCCGCCCTGGCCCTGACCATCTGCCCCTGCCTCTGCCTCCCTGGCCCTGACCGTCTGCCCCTGCCCCTCTGCCACCCTGGCCCTGACCGTCTGTCCATGCCTCCCTGGCCTTGACCGTCTGCCCCTGTCTCTTCCTTTCTGGCCCTGACCATCTGCCCCTGCCCCTGCCCCTGCCTCGCTGACCCTGAACGTTTGCCTCTGCCCCACTGCCGCCCTGGCCCTGACCGTCTGACCCTGCCCCTCTGCCTCCCTGGCCCTGACCATCTGTCCCTGCCCCTGCTTCCCTGGCCCTGACCGTCTGCCCCTGCCCGTGCCTCCCTGGCCCTGACCGTCTGCCCCTGCCCCTCTGCCTCCCTGGCCCTGACCGTCTGCCCCTGCCCCTGCCTCCCTGGGCATGACCATCTGCCCCTGCCCCTCTGCCGCCCAGGCCCTGACCATCTGCCCCTGCCCCTCTGCCGCCCAGGCCCTGACCATCTGCCCCTGCCCCTCTGCCGCCCTGGCCCTGACCATCTGCCCCTGCCTCCCTGGCCCTGACCTTCTGCCTCTGCCCCTCTGCCGCCCTGGCCCTGACCGTCTGCCCCTGCCCCTCTGCTGCCCTGGCTCTGACCGTCTGCTCCTGCCCCTCTGCTGCCCTGGCCCTGACCGTCTGCCCCTGCCCCTGCCTCCCTGGCCCTGACCATCTGCCCCTGCCAACCTAGCCCTGACCATCTACCGCTGCCCCTGCCTCCCTGGCCCTGACCGTCTGCCCCTACCCCTGCCTCCATGGACCTGACCATCTGGCCCTACCCCTGTCTCCCTGGCCCTGACCGTCTGCCTCTGCCCCTGGATCCCTGGCCCTGACCGTCTGCATCTGCCCCTTCCCCTCTGCTGCCCAGGCCCTGACCGTCTGCCCCTTCCCCCGCCTCCCTGGCCCTGACCATCTGCCCCGGCCTCTGCCTCCCTGCCCTTGACCGTCTTCCCCTGCCTCCACCTCCCTGGCCCTGACCGTCTGCCCGTGCCCCCTGTGGCCCTGGCCCTGACCGTCTGCCCCTGCCCCTCTGCCCCCCTGGCCCTGACCGTCTGCCCCTGCCTCTGCCTCCCTGGCCCTGACCGTCTGCCCCTGCCCCTGCCACCCTGACCCTGACCGTCTGCCCCTGCCCCCTGCCACCCTGGCCCTGACCGTCTGCCCCTGCCCCTCTGCTGCCCTGACCCTGACCGTCTGCCCCTGCCTCTGCCTCCCTGGCCTTGACCATCTTCCCCTGCCTCTGCCTCCCTGACCCTGCCCGTCTGCCCGTGCCCCTCTGACGCCCTGGCCCTGACCATCGGCCCCTGCCTCCCTGGCCCTAACCATCTGCCCCTGCCCCTCCCTCCCTGGCCCTGACCGTCTGCCCCTGCCCCTCTGCCCCCCTGTCCCTGACCGTCGGCCCCTGCACCTCTGCCTCCCTGGCCCTGACCGTCTGCCCCTGCCCGTGCCTCCCTGGCCCTGTCTGCCCCTGCCCCTCTGCCCCCCTGGCCCTGACCGTCTGCCCCTGCCCCTCGGATGCCCTGGCCCTGACCGTCTGCCCCTGCCTCCCTGGCCCTGACCATCTTCTCCTGCCCCTGCCACCCTAGCCCTGACCGTCGTCCCCTGCCTCTACCTCTCTGGCCCTGACAGTCTGCCCCTGTTCCTCTGCCCTCCTGGCCCTGACCGCCTGCCTCTGCTCCTGCCTCCCTGGCCCTGACTGTCTTCCCCTGCCTCTGCCTCCCTGGCCCTGACCGTCTTCCCCTGCCTCTGCCTCCCTGGCCCTGACCGTCTGCCCATGCCCCTCTGCCACCCTGGCCCTGACCGTCTGCCCCTGCCTCCCTGGCCCTGACCGTCTGCCCCTGCCCCTGTCTTCCTGGCTCTTACTGTCTGCCCCTGCCTCTGTCTCCCTGGCCCTGACCGTCTGCCCCTACCCCTGCCTCCGTGGACCTGCCCATCAGCCCCTACCCCTGCTTCCCTGGCCCTGACCATCTTTCCGTGACCCTGCCTCCCTGGCCCTGACCGTCTGCCCCTGCCTCTTCCTCCCTGGCCTTGACCATCTGCCCCTGCCCCTGCCTCCCTGTACCTGACCGTTGTCCCCTGCCCCTCTGCCAGCCTGGCCCTGACCGTCTGCCCCTGCCCCTGCCTCCCTGGCCCAGACCGTCTGCCCCTGTCTCCCTGGCCCTGACCGTCTGCTCCTGCCCTTCTGCCTCCCTTGTCCTGACCGTCTTCCCCTGCCTCTTCCTCCCTGGCCCTGACCGTCTGCCCCTGCCTCCTCCTCCCTGGCCCTGACCGTCTGCCCCAGCCCCTGCCTCGCTGGCCCTGACTGTCTGCCCCTGCCCCTCTGTCGCCCTGGCCCTGACCGTCTGCCCCTGCCTCCCTGGCCCTGACCGTCTGCCCCTGCTTCTGCCTCCCTGACCCTGACCATCTGCCCCTGCCCCGGCCTCCCTGACCCTGACCGTCTGCCCCTGCCCCTCTGCTGCCCTGCCCCTCTGCTGCCCTGCCCCTGACCATCTGCCCCTGCCTCTGCCTCCCTGGCCTTGACCATCATCATCATCATCATCAATCGTATTTATTGAGCGCTTATTACGTGCAGAGCACTGTACTAAGCACTTGGGAAGTACAAATTGGCAACATATAGAGACAGTCCCTACCCAACAGTGGGCTCACAGTCTAAAAGGATGCCCTGGCCCTGACCGTTCGCCCTGCCTCCCTGGCCCTGACCATCTGCCCCTGCTCCTGCCTCCCTGGCCCTGACCATATGCCCCTGCCCCTCTGCCACCCTGGCCATGACCGTCTGCCCCTGCCTCTGCCTCCCTGCCCCTGACCGTCTGCCCCTACCCCTGCCTCCCTGGCCCTGACCGTCTTCCCCTGCCTCCCTGGCCCTGACCGTCTGCCCCTGCCCCTCTGCCGCCCTGGCCCTGATCGTCTGCCCCTGCCCCTCTGCTGCCCTAGCCCAGACCATCTTCCCCTCCCCCTGCTTCCCTGTCCCTGACTGTCTGCCCCTGCCTCTGCCTCCCTGGTCATGTCCGTCTGCCCCTGCCTCTGCCTCCCTTGCCCTGACCATCTGCCCCTGCCCCTCTGCTGCCCAGGCCCTGACCGTCTTCCCCAGCCCCTCTGCCCCCCTGGCCCTGACCATCTGCCTCTGCCCCTCTGCCGCCCTGGCCCTGACAGTCTGCCCCGCCTCCCTGGCCCTGAACGTCTTCCCCTGCCTCTGCCTCCCTGGCCCTGACCATCTTCCCCTGCCCCTGCCTCTCTGGCCCTGACAGTCTGCGCCTGTCCCTCTGCCTCCCTAGCCCTGATCGTCTTCCCTGGCCTCTGCCTCCCTTGCCCTGACCATCTTCCCCTGCCTCTCCCTCCCTGGCCCTGACTGTCTGCCCCTGCCCCTGCCTCCTTGGCCCTGACCGTCTGCCCCTGCCTTCCTGTCCCTGACCGTCTGCCCCTGCCTCCGCCTCCCTGGCCCTGACCGTCTGCCCCTGCCCCTGTCTCCCTGGCCCTGACCGTCTGCTCCTGCCCCTCTGCCACCCTGGCCCTGACCGTCTGCCCCTGCCCATCCTCGTGTCTCTCCCCACGTCAATCCATACTTCATGCTGCTGCGCGGACTGTCTTTGTCCAGAAACGTTCTGGGCATGTTACTCCCCTCCTCAAAAATCTCCAGTGGCTACCAATCAATCTGTGCATCAGGCAGAAACTCCTCACCCTCGGCTTCAATCAATCAATCAGTCAATCGTATTTGTTGAGCACTTACTGTGTGCAGAGCATTGTACTGGGCACTTAGGAAGTACGGGTTGGCAACATATAGAGACAGTCCCTACCCAACAGTGGGCTCACAGTCTAAAGAGCTTCAAGGCTCTCCATCACCTCGCCCCCTCCTACCTCATCTCCCTTCTCTCCTTCTACAGCCCAGCCCGCCCCCTCCGCTCCTCTGCCGCTAATCTCCTCACCGTGCCTCGTTCTCGCCTGTCCCGCCGTCGACCCCCGGCCCATGTCATCCCCCTGGCCTGGAATGCCCTCCCTCTGCCCATCTGCCAAGCTAGCTCTCTTCCTCCCTTCAAGGCCCTACTGAGAGCTCACCTCATTCAGGAGGCCTTCCCTGACTGAGCCCCCTCCTTCCTTTCCCCCTCGTCCCCTTCTCCATCCCTACCCCCCGTCTTACCTCCTTCCCTTCCCCACAGCACCTGTATATATGTATATATGTATATATGTCTGTACATATATATTACTCTATTTTACTTGTACATATCTATTCTATTTTATTTTGTTAATATGTTTGGTTTTGTTCTCTGTCTCCCCCTTCTAGACTGTGAGCCCACTGTTGGGTAGGGACTGTCTCTATATGTTGCCAACTTGTACTTCCCAAGCACTTAGTACAGTGCTCTGCACACAGTAAGCACTCAATAAATATGATTGATTGATTGATTTGGTTTTTCTGTTGCCATTGTCTGCCATTGTCTACATTCCCATAGATTCCTTGGGGGAATAGAACCGCAGTATGGTTTGCTGCATTTTGGGTTCTTAGTAGATCTTACTGAAGGAGATACCTTAGAAGCCTAACCAGTTATCAGTCACAGAGGCTCACAAGGCCTGGGTTTCCCCTCCTGAGGCAGATTTCTGCTTCTGCAATAGTGTCATGAGGTGTGGAACACATATCTGAGTCAGAGGCCCTGGATTTTAATCCCAATACCACCACTTACCTGCTTTCTGGCCTTGGGTAAGTCATTGACCTACCCTATACCTCAGTTTCCTCATATGAAAAATGAAAATTAAGTTCTACTCTCTGCTACTTAGACCGTGAGTTCCATGTTGGACAGGGATTGTGACAAGCCTGATTGTCTAGTATTTACCCCAGAGATCAGTATAGTGTCTGGCACAAAAATAAGAACTTAACAAGGACAACAATCATTATGTAACTCTGTTGTACTGACTTCTCCCAAGGATTTAGTACAGTGTTTTGCACAGAGTAGGTGCTCAAATTCCACTTATTATGTCTTTAAGCTCACTGTGGGCAGGTAATACATCTTTCAATTCTAATAATAATAATGATGATAATAATTGTGGTATTTGTTAAGCACTTTTGTATGCCAAGCACTGTACTAAGCTCTAGGGTAGATACAAGCAAATCAGGTTGGGAACAGTCCCTGTCCCATGTGGGGCTCACAGTCTCAATCCCCCATTTTACAGATGAAGTAACTGAGGCACAGAGAAATGAAGTGACCTGCCCAAGGTCACACAGCAGACATATGTAGCCAACTTGTACTTCCCAAGCGCTTAGTACAGTGCTGTGCACACAGTAAGCGCTCAATAAATACGATTGATGATGATGATGATGTGATGGAGCCGGGATTAGAATCATTGACCTTCCGGCTCCCAGATCCATGCTCTTTAGTACTGTGCTCTGCACACAATAAGCACTCAATAAATATGATTGAATGAATGAATATGCCATGCTGCTTACTGTTGCACTGAATTCTCCCATGCGATTAGTACAGTGCAATGCACACAGTAAGCACTCAATAAATACCAATGATTGATTCCACTGTTGTCTCTAAGAGTTCTTGTTCTCACTGAGGCCATGATTTCGGTACCAACTCAACTGCTACTACACATGACAAGCAAACAGAATTTATAGGTGGTCAAAAAGTAATATGCTAATCTACAACCCCACTTGGAGTGTCACATGCTATGCTGCTCTTCTAACCGATGCTTTACCAGCTTACACCTTTACCACTGCTTTAAGATCTCTTAGCATGGTAGCTTGCTATCTGAATGAATGTAACACTGATCTAAGAGACAAAACCTATTTCCCTAAGAAGTATTCCAGGAGCTGAGTTAAAAGGGAATCTGTGGAAAGACCACCTTATCCTGCATGTCAGAAGGGACAGAAAGTCAGTTTCTAGATGCTACTTGGAATTCTAGTTATGAAAAGCCAAGTTCCATTAAATAAAACCTTTACTTTGTACACGGATGCAAAAGTGATTAGTCATTTAATACTGGAAGCCTTACCTGGAACACATTTCTTAATACATTTTTTTCACATGCATGATGTCCTTCCACAATTTGCCACAATTTTATTAAACTCTTGTTACCTAGCGTGTAATTGAAATCATCACCAATACATGGAACACGACTACACAAGGCAGAAACAGAGTGGAGACAGGACAGAGAAATAGGAAGAGAAAAATTTAAAATTGCAGAAAAAAAATTAAATCCTGTTTCCTCTAAACATAGCATGATATATTGATGCACCATTCACTAACACCCTCCTTACATTGCACATCCATCTACCCCCTATTGTTCATGAATAAGAAATGTAGCAACAACAAGACTTCCATAAATACTAAAATATTTAAGAGGCTGTGAAGAAAGAAGACCTACCACCATTTAAAGCTCCAGTTTAGTAGTACTCTAGTTTTAAAAATTGCTCCCATTGGTGAACACTTCATGGGATCTCACCAAGTCCTGCTATTGGCTATCTCTGATAATAATGTGCCAAGTTCAAAGCCTCCTGGGACACCAGGGGACTGCATGACTCTCACTGCCAGCCTATGAAAGATGAAAACTTTACCAGTTTAGATCATTAGCTATACTTTGGGAATGCTTCTAATTGAGATCTGCTGCTCCAACTCTTCTTCAAGACCATGCCTGGAATGATGCCTGTATTTAGATTTGGTCTTATAACTGCATATTTGAGATGGTATTGTCTATTTCTACTTGCCTTACTCTACATTTGAATTGGTCTATCTCCCCACTAGGTGATAAGATCAAGAGCTCAGTCCATGCCTTATTTTAATAATAATAATTATGGTATTTATTAAGCACTTGCTGTGTGCCAGGCACTGTACTAAGCGCTGGGGTGGATACTAACAAGTTAAGTTGGACATAGTTCCTGTCCCATGAGGGGCTCACAGTCTCTATTCCCATTTTCCAGTTGAGGTAACTGAGGTCCAGAGAAATTAAGTGACTCGTCCAAGGCCACACAGCAGACAAGTGGTGGAGCCAAGATTAGAATCCATGCAGCATGGCTTAGTAGAAAGAACACGGGCTTGGGAGTCAGAGGTCATGGGTTCTAATCCCAGCTCTGCCACTTTTCAGCTGTGTGAGTTTGGGCAAGTCACTTAATTTCTCTGTCCCTCAGTTACCTCATCTGGAAAATGGGGATTAGGACTGTGAAAGCCACCTGGGAGAGCCTAATAACCTGGTCTCTCCTCCAGGGCTTAGAACAGTGTTTAGCACATAGTAAGAGCTTAACAAATACCATCATTATTATTATTATTATTATTATTATTATTATTATTATTATTATGACCTTTTGACTCTCAGGCCCATGCTGTATCCACCAGCCAGGCTGCTTCCTGTGCAATCTGCTTGGTACAGCCAGAGCTCTGCATACTATGGACCCTCAGAAAATGTTGATGACTGACAACTTCATGACTCAGGGTGTGACGAATGGACTTTCTTAAGACCCCTGGGCTTTGGGACAGTCATCCTGATCACCCCGGCATAGTTCAACTCTAAAGCTAACAATGGATGACATCAAAATGTGTACGAACCGATAATCTTTTACCTTTCCTTTTCCAAAGGCCAGACTTTGAGAATGTCAATCAAGACAGGCACAGCATTTCCTCTTTCCAGTCCTCAAGAATCTCTTCTGTCCTCCATGAGCTCTAAAAAGGAGAGCAGATGACTCAGCAATAGCAACTGCTAATTCTTCAAAATATCCTAGGTTGGGTGTAGTGGGTCCCCATGGTTTCAGGGGATTATGAAATATGTGATCAGGAGTCATGATTCATACCCTGCCCCATCACAAAACCATAATGAAAAATAACAGGAGCAGGCTATTCAAATCAGGCAAATGCTGAGGTAAAGAAAGCAGTGTCTGGGATAGTCACTAATGAATGAAGCTGCGTCAAAAGAACTCATTTCAACTTTGCCTCTGAAAAGCCAGAGATCCCTAACTGAGGAAAGTTCTTAAAGATTGTGCATTTCCCAAGCAACCTGGAATAGAGAAGAAGGAAGCACTACACATAGTTTAGCTGTTCTTTCCACTTGCATGTGATTATTCATCAATTATTCCTCTTTCTGGGTCAGGGCCATATTTAGAAAGATGGGATTTTTTCCCTTTGATTAAAAGAAAAAAAATCCCATTGCAGCAATAGTAGGATATGAAGAAATTTGAAACAGAATATTCCACAATAGGCATAAAATAGGTGCAGCCTATTTGGAATTATTTTTCTCAAAAGCTGCCCCATTTTCTGAATTCTGAAAGTTCACAAGGCACTCTTGCTCCATAAATCAGCCGAAAATAATGGATTTAATTAGAAGTGGCATTTCTAAGCTGATTACTGGCAGTGACCATCCCTCTGAAAAGGATCATTTGTCCCTCTGGCAGGCACACATACCAGAAGCAATTCTTTAAAAAAAAAAAAGAAAAAAAAAAACCTTTCCCAATCTGTCTTAAATATACTGCAGGAAACCATCATTTCCAGACTTAACATTTAGCTAGAATCAATCAATGATGTTTACTGAGTGCTTATTATGTGCAGAGCACTATGCTAAACATTTGGGAGAGCTCAATACAATAGAATTGCTACAAAAATCCCTGACCAGAAAGAGCTTATACTCTAGGAGGGGAAATATTTCTCCCTTATATTCAAATAGATCCAAAGGCAGAATGAAAATATAGCATTGACCACTAACTGAACCTCCAAGGATGCACCAAAGAGCTAAGAGTCATAGACTGAAAGAAAAAGTTTGGCTAAATGAAACTGTAAACTGTAAATGGGCAGGGAACGGGTGTGCTAATTCTGTTGTATTGCACTCTCACAAGCACTTAGTACAGTGCTCTGCACATAGTAAATGCTAAATAAATGCCATTGATTAAATGAGAGAAGGGGAAGACATTCAAAGCAGTCCCCAACCTTCAATCACAACACTCCCTTTGTAGGCTATTTCTTCACACCCATGCCTGGAATGGTTAGTAATCTGGTTTTATGTTGGACAGTCTGGTTTACAAGCTTTTTGTGGGCAGGGAATGTGTCTGTTTATTGTTATATTATACTCTCCCAAGGGCTTAGTACAGTGCTCTCTGCACACAGTAAGCACTCAATAAATAAGATTGAATAAATGAATAAGAGACTGGAGGACTCTTAAGACATTAAGACCAAAGAACAGAACCTACAGAATTGGCCAGGTATGTAAGGAGCTTGTTTGGCAGACATTTCTTATGTGATCTGAATCTTCTGGGAGCAAACCCAACTCTAAACAAACACCAAGCCAAACTGTCAATGAATGCCCTGTGCATTAAGACCACTGGTTCTGAAACCTTGTTCCACTAGTACTTCCTAAGATCTCAGCCTTAGCAACAAGAAGCAGCATGGCTTAGTGGATTGAGCACTGGCCTGGAAGTCAGAAGGACCTGGGTTCTAATCCCAGCTCTGCTGCAGGTCTGCTGTGTGACCTAGGACAAATCACTTTACATCTCTGGGCCTCAGTTACCTCATCTGTACACTGGGGATTAAGATTCTGAACCCTATGTGGGACAGGGTCTGTGTCTAACCTGATTAGCTTGTACCTACCCCAGTGCTTAATACAGTTCCTGGTACACATTAAGCGCTTAAAAAATACCATAAGGAAAAAAAGCCTGAGGCCTTTATATTTGCCTATTGTGTAGCTGTGTGGTTATCTGGGATTCTGTAGGACCTAGCCCTGTCCTGCTCAGCCTGTTGCCACCTGAAGAGCCTCACGGCAGATGCCAGAGGCAGACAGGTTGGCACCATCATTATTATTGTTGCTTTATAATTCATATTATTATTATTATTATTATTATTATTATTATTATTAGACTGAAGGGAGCAGGGCAGAAGTCCCAGTACTACTGGGCAGCAACTGGCAATCACAGGGCTGGCTACACTGTCACATGGCTAAAAGTCCCTGTCCAACACAAGCTCATCCCAATTGTTTAAGCCAAACTCAATGCATGTCTATTTCCTTTTCTCACACATCTTATGTTATTTGAATGAGAAGGAAGCAGAAAGCAATAAGGTTCAATAATTTTTTAAAGAAGGTGAAGTGTGGATCTGCCTTATGCTATCACTATTACTTCCCACGCATTGCAGATCAGTCAATTAATGGTACTTTGTGCATAGCACCCTTCTAACTGCTTGGGAGAATACACTGCAACAGCCAATAAACCCCAACCCTGCCCTTAAGGAGCTTACAGTCTAGTAGGTTGTTCACTTAGGTTCATCATCTATATCTATTTTTCTTACTTGTTTATCTATTGAATACTTGACTATTTCTGCTGGGCCTGCTTCCCTCTCAAGGACATGAATTGGGTCTTTTACTTTTATTGTCTTAATTCAAGGCTCTGCCACAGAGTAGGTATTAAATGAGGGCTGTTGGTGATGGAGAAAAATGGTGAAGGAAAGCAAAATTCGGGAAACCTCATTAGAGCATTCAAAGAGAATGCAAACTTCTCTAAACTGGCAAAAATATGTTTGAAAACTATGAATAGAAAACATGAACCTAGGTGGAGAAAAAAATATCAAACAGAAAGAGAAGCAGGATAGACATAAGACACTTAGGGGATCAAAGACCACCCTACCCGGGGGGAAAAAATGGTCTTCCCAGATCCAGCTGGGAAGCGAAAAGGGTCCCATCCAGATTCTGCCAGCTCTGGACTATATCTCATCCTCATTTCTTTTTGACAAGCTGACAGGTATGTTCGACAAAGTAAGCTTACTGAAATATAAACTGACAAACTTCAAAGCATGTTGAGATGCTGTCAGCTATCAGATGGTTGCAAGATAAAAACCACTCTGGACACCTGCATGCTATTACTTTCTAATGAAAGCAACAACATGCTGAAATAATACAGATTTCAAATCATCAGTGTTATAACTTCTGTCTCTCTAAAGCTGTTCAGGAATATGTCCTTTATAAAAAGCATACCTGCACACACAATTCCCTTTTTCATGTGGTGTGCATTTAAATGAATACTAACTCACTTGTTTGCAAGTGTAATGAAAAAAGTATTTCTCATAGAGCTGTGTTTACTGAACTAAAATTCATGACATTGGACATAGCCACTGATGATGATACCAACAATAATAATGATAATAATAACACTAATTATGGTATTTGGTAAGTGCTTATGATAGAAGTTAAATAACTTGCCCAAGGTCACATGGCAGACAAGTGGCCAAGGAAGGATTAGAACCCATGACCTTCTGCCTCCTGGGCCCATACTCTATCCACTATGCCATGTTGCTTCTCAGATGGAACCTGATCTTTGTGGAAGGGAAGCCACAGCCTGACATATGTGTTATTTATGAAGGCTGGTGTCGAAAACCTGTAACCCAGTGACAATACAATACTTGTATATATTTACTATTCCATTTATTTTATTTTGTTAATATGTTCTGTTTTGTTGTCTGTCTCCCCCTTCTAGACTGTGAGCCCGCTGTTGGGTAGGGATCATCTCTATATGTTGACAACTTGTACTTCCCAAGCGCTTAGTACAGTGCTCTGCACACAGTAAGCACTCAATAAATACGATTGAATGAATGAATACAGATTTCTTCTCTGTACATCTCTTGCATCTAAATTAGACACCCCCAAACATTTGACTCTGTTCGTAAATCGACTCTAGATCCAAGTGTGTCATAAAACCATGAGGTTTCCAGATTCATTACTTCCACTAAAGTCTTACAGAGAGGAACACAACTGCATTGCTAGAATATGAGTAATGTGATAAAGTCCATTTTCAGGACAATGGTGACCAGGAAAATACTAAGCAAAAACGGATATTGAGAGAATGTCAATGGAGAAAACCAGTCAGGGAACTCTCGCCTAGCTTGGGTAAGCAGTTTCAATCCTCAACTTAGAGTTGCTTTTAAACGAATTCATTGTATATTGCGAAATGTCCCTGGACCGTAAAGACATGGATTACACTCCACATTTCTTTTAGAAGCAGATGAAGTCACCCTCCTAGTCTTATGGCTGCCCATCCACCTCCACATAAAACAGAAGCTCCTTACCAGTGCTTTAAGGCACTCAATTAACTCGCCCCATCCTACCTCACCTCCCTGTTCTCCTACTACAGCCCAGCCCTCATATTCCACTTCTCTAGTGCAGACTTACTCACTATGCCCTGATTTCATCTATCTTGCTGCTGACCCCTTTCCCACATCCTCCCTCTAGCCTTGCAACTCCCACCCCTTCCAGTATGCCAGACCACCACTCATCCCACCTTCAAAGCATTACTGAGAAGCAGTGCTGTCTAATGATGATGATGGCATTTGTTAAGTGCTTACTATGTGCCAAGCACTTTTCTAAGCACTTAGGGTGATATAAGGTAATCAGGTTGTCCCATTTGGGGCTCATTTTACAGGTGAGGTAACTGAGGCACAGAGAAGTTAAGTGATTTGCCCAAGGTCACACAGCAGACAAGTGGGAGCAGGAATTAGAACCCACAACCTCTGACTCCCAAGCCTGTGCTCTTTCCACTGAGCCATGCCGCTTCTCAAGAGCACGGGCCTTGGAGTCAGAGGTCCTGGGTTCTAGTCTCCACTTTGTCAAATGCTTGCTGTGTGACCTTGAACAAATCACTTCACTTCTCCATGCCTCATGTCTCCAATTCTCCCTCCTACTCAGAGTGTGAGTCCCATGCAGGACAGAGATGAGCCCAGTCTTATTCACTTAACCTAGCACTTAGAACAGTGTTTGACACATAGTAAGTGCTAAAGAAGTACAATTTAAAAAAATTGAGGTAACATTTCCTCCAAGAGGCCTTCCCTACGTAAGTCCTCTTTTCCCTGGCTCAATCCCCTTTCTATTTCATCAGTGCACTTGGCTCTGTTGCCTTTGGGCATTTGATATTCACCCCTACCCCAGTGAATTTATGTACATTTCTTTAAATTACACATTATTAATTATTCATTTCTATTAATGCTTGTCAACCCCCCTATACTGTAAGCTCATTATGAGCAGGGAATGTTTCTGTTAATTCTGTTGTACTCTCCAAAGTGCTTAGTACAGTGCTCTGCACATTAGTAAGAACTCAATAAATACCACTGATGGCTGGATTGATGGATTGATGAGGACCCTGACTGGGAATCCTTGGGTCAAAGTTTCTGCTCTGTCCACTATTGCCAGGTGTTCTAAATCCCCCAGTGACCCCAGCAGAGACAAGAAGAAGATGGCACCTCTGGGATAGTTTTGAGGAAAAGGTTAACACTTCCCTCTCCTGCATTAGCTGGTGGGCCAGTCCTAGAGGTACAACCAACCATGACCATAGATATAAAGTTTCCAGTTTCTTGGAGTCTATAATTTTACACTTATTTTAAAGTTGGGTAATCAATTAATCATACTTGTTGAGTTGTTGAGTGCTATAGCAGAGTTGATAGACACGTTCCCTGCCGACAGTGAGCTTACAGTTTAGAGGAGGAGCTAAGTGCTAAGGTTCATGTTCTCATTCACGTTCCCCGCCCACGGTGAGTTTACAGTCTAGGCATAGTGGATAGAGCACAGGCCTGTGAGTCAGAAGGTTATGGGTTCTGATGTTGCCTCTGCCACTTGTCTGCTGTGTGACCTTGAGCAAGGCACTTCACTTCTCCTTGCCTCAGTTTCCTCATCGATAAAATGGGGATTTAGACTGTGAGCCCTATGTGGGACAGGGACTGTGTTCAACCTGATTTGCTTGTATCCACCCTTAATACAGTGCCTGGAACACAGTAAGCACTTAACAAATAGAACAGCTATCATTTTTACATTCTAGTGTATTGACTTATTAAATATTTTAGTTCTTTCAAAAATTGCTGTCTCTTGTTTAAAGGGATGTCAGTGGCTACTCCCCGCCCTGACTAACCTACCATCCCCCCTGTTTTAAACCCAGACAGGGAGGCCAGATGCTGATGGCTCCCAGGATCCAGACTTCAACAGGAGCAGAGGGTGGAGTGAGGGGGGACAGGTGAGGAGGGGAGAATGGCCCTGTTGCTTTTGCTAAGGAGGGAGCTGTTGGTGCCAAAAGGTGGAGGCCTGTGCCAGCCCTTACAAGTCTCTTCCATGATTTTCCCGTTGAGCTCTCCAACCTGATCGAGTGCTTTGGCTGACTGAAATGAATTGGTTATAGATTTTCTCTTGATGGACTGTCCAGCACAGACTTCAAAATGAACAATCTCTGAAAATTTAACTTGGGAAAGATGGGTATTTGTGGGACATTTTGCATTGAAACTATTATCCCCATGTGGACAGGGATTGTGTCCAATCTGCTTATCTTGCATCTACCCCAGGGCTTGGTATGGTGCTTGGCAATCAATCAATCAATCATATTAACTGTGGGCTTACTGTGTGCAGAGGACTGTACTAAGCACTTAGGAAAGTACAATTTAACAGAGTAGGTGGAAAAATTCCCTGCCCACAGTGGGCTAACAGTCTAGAGGGACATGGCAAACACTTAAATGCCACAATTATTATTTGAGAATTTCAATCTCCCTGGGTCCAGTCATAGATCCTTTGGGTTGATTTCCCAACAAAGAACTCACGTTGTGGGAAGATATGATGAAGCTCCTCCTATCTTTTAATCCCATATGTCCTCTTTCTTCTCATACTCCTCTTCCTATGATCATTCACTATCTCAGAAAACATGACAGTCATCTCAAGAGGACTTGATCAAGGGTGGGAATGGCTTAGTCCAAAGCACCATCACTATTGCAAAAACATCTCAAGTGCATGTTCAGCTTGCAGTACAACATGTCTTTCTCCTTGTCACCATAGATGCCTGAGCAATGGTTGACCCAAATGGCAAGGGGCCATAAAAGGTTTCCACTGTACTTTAATGGATAAAATATGCAGGAGAGGAACCCACACTCAGGAATGTAGTCTCACTATAGGTGATGTCATCGTCAAACCAATGGATAGTTCTACTAATTACAATCCATGCCCAAGCAGAAGGCAATACCATTAAAGCTGCTGGTTTAGAACACTAGTTTGCATCTTACGTATTGGGTCCTAATTACTCTCTGGTCCCTGGGTTTTCCTCCTCGAGCTCTTGGACTCTAAGTTAACACTCCTGGAAACTTGCAATATTAATTTAGATGTGAACTACTTACCTCCCTCTCCCCAGGGTCACACCTGGAGAGTTTCCAGTATGCTACCAGTCTTGACTATGGGATGGAGAGTCAGCAGAGGCATACCCGTTCCATTCCTAGCTTGGGCAGTGGCTAGCGAGTGGAAGGCAATCTGCTACAGATCAAAACTCCCCTGTACTGGGCAGCAGAGGCATGGGAGAGAGTCAAGGGTGGAGATTCAATTTGACTGCATGGAAGGAGGCAATGGTAAAGCACTTCCATATTTTTACCAAGAAAAGTCCAGAACGATTGCAGATGGAGGTGGGGCATTCTGAGAGAGATGTGTCCATGGTGTCATTATGGGTCGGAGACGACTCAACGTCATAAGACAAGACAAGAACTACTTACCAGCAGAGAAAATGGAGGAGACCTTCCCTGATTAATCTCTCACTTTCCCTCCCTACATCCCTGACAACTGTCACTTTAATGATTCGCACTTGGGTACTCATACCCCAACCCCACAGCACTTGTGTACATATCTCTATTATTTACTCCTACAAGTTGCCTCTTCTAGACTGTAGACTCCTTGAGAGCAGGAATCAAGTCTACTAGTTTTATAGTGTTCTTCTAAGTGCTCAGTATATTGTTCTGCACCAAGTAGAAGCTCAATAAATACTAATGATTAATTGACATTGAAATGCAAAGTCTTTAGACAATTCTAAGATATATGGCAGATTACCTCTCCACCTACATCCTCAAAATTACAAGATTTTCTTCTTATCTACCAAAGCTCCAACTCTATTAGGCTAAGGGTGATTCTTTTCAAACTCATCTCTGCCATTTTTGGATTACCTTCCCGCAACTCGCTTTTATGCTTTCTCTTAAAAAACATAAAGCCTCCCAGTAATCAGTTCACTACTGACATTGCTATGGATTTTCTTTGTCCATTTTTGAGAATTATTTTTCAAGCAAGTTTTATATTGTCATTAATTCTGCCCAAGATGGTTTTTGTTCTGCAGCATTCTTTTGTAATTTTGTACACTAAAATTATTTTTCAACTCTTGAGATTATTACTTTGTTTCACTTCCAAAAACAATAGTCTTCCACTTGATGAGACCATCCAGAAGATTTTTTGAGTGGACTTTAGTAGAGGCCAGCGATATTAAAAATCATAAGTATGGTAAGTTGATCAATGCCTGTGTGAGTTGGTACTGAGGTCACATTCATTGCAATAATGTAAATACGATATAACTAATGACATCTGCCTCATGTATTGGCTATTTACTTAGAGACCATAGGTATGTATGCTACAACAATGAAGAACCCTGAGAGAACACATTTTTAAACACGGGGTCTGAGTGCTGATTGACATGCTCAGTACGATAGTAAAATCTGGCAGGTGCATTAATGTACATTCCTTTGATCTGTACACATCCACACTTGTCTTCTTAGGCTTCTTGGTAATAAGCTTCTTTAAAGATCCCTGAGTAAGCACTGAAGATAATATCTGGAATATGTAGCTCTCAGTCCTTTTAGAATGGTTCTTTCCTGCTCCTTTCGTTTTCTTAAGAAAATGTCAGTTTAATCATATCTTAATGCTTTGATAATGTGTTTCTGCAGAACACTCACTTCAGTGTTTTAAAAGCATGAATGTAGATGTAAAAATGTCAGCTGAATGAGAATGTTTTTCCCAAGAGACTAACCAAATGGAAGTGTGCTGCTTGACAAACATATTCAGAGAAAATACTGAAGCCCAGAACACTCTCTTCCCTCAGTAGCTCGATTGAGTGTAGCTTGCAATTCAGTTGCACAACTTTCTGAAACATGAACACCGTAGGTTTTGTTCAGAGGCTGTGATAATGTGGATGCATTGAATACCCAAAACAAAACCCTTCATAGTCACTCTTGTGACTAACAAGAGTGTTGCCAAGGTAACACAACTAATTCACCAGGTACCTGTATATTGCTATATTTATTAATCTGAGGTTCTGACAACTACAGAACCAATTCCAGATATCTTTCAATCAATCTATGGTATTTATTGGGTGCTTACTGTGTGCAGAGCACTGTATGTAAGTCTGTGGGATAGTACAAAAGATGTAGACAATCCCAGCCCTGAAGGATCTTACAATATAGCATATTAAAGATAGGGGGAGAAGGAGCGACTAAAAGTATAGTGATAATAATAATAAATAATAATTTGTGGTATTCGTTAATGTTTACTATGTGCTAGGCCCTGTAATAAGCACTTGGGTAGATGTAAGGTAACTGGATTGGACACAGCCCCTGTCCCACATAGGGCTCAGTCTTAATCCCCATTTTCCAGATGAGGTAATTGAGGCTCAGAGAAGTGGGGAGAATCACCCAAGGTCACACAGCAGACAGATGGCAGAGCCAGGATTAGAACCCAGGTCTTTCTGACTTCCAGAACCATGCTCTATCCTTAAGGCCATGCTCCTTCTCAATATTTCTACTTCCTTCTCCAATCAGATCACTAAGGGCATTTCTTTTGCACAATCTCCTTAATAAACTGCTAAAAAATATGGGCATCTTTCTCAGCCACCATTCAGCCTCATTCTTAATTCCCAGTTTAAGAGATAATCTTCTCATTGGTTTTTCCTATGTGAATCATACTTACCCCACCCCCAAGGCCCAAAGCACTTACGTATATTTTCTTGTCCTCTGCCATTTGCCATATCAGTAATTTATTTTAATGTCTGCATCCCCAGCTAGATTATAAATTCCTTGTGGACAGAGATCACATCTATTGTATTCTCCCAAGGGCTTAGTACAGTGCTCTGTACAGAGTAAGCATTCAATAAACACCATTGATTAACTGATAGACACTTTCCCCTTGGAAAGACTTCTGCATCTAACTAGAGGGATTCTCATTGACATGACTTCCTCCACCTCTGAAGCATGGGCAGAAGCCACTGAGGTATCCCAGGTGTACCAGTGCATCATGGACTATGCTTCCACCCAGATTCCCAGGCTAAAGCAGGAGCTGAGGGGAGTAGGGAATATAAAGGGGAGAGGGGAGAAAGAGCCTGTTTCCTTAGGGGCAGTGAAGGATTCTGAGTTCTCCTTTGAATTCAGCTTTGTGCCGACTGAGCCGAGCCCCAGATTTCAGGTTGATAGTTCCCTTCTTTCCCGCTCCCAGGTCTCAAGGGTGGCAGTGGCTACAACAGAGATCTCTTGAGGCTGCATGAAGCAATCATGGCCATATTGCAAAAATCTCTGGGTGGGATCACGTCTGTCTGTCTGCCTCAGTACTTAGGCTCAACACAGGCAGACAGACAATGATGGACAGTGAAGCAGAAGCCAAAGAAATAGCAAACCTGATTTTATCAAAGATACTTCTCCTGCAGTTGTTTTTGTACACAATCCTTGGACCCGAATCATCCAGGGCAACTGTCTGTTTGCCTGCATCATCAAGACTCTCCCAGCCCCTTTACCTCTCTCTCCCTCGGGGCCACTTTCGGTGGCAGTCCTGCTACCAAACAGGCTTGATACAGAATAGCTCAACGTCATCTTTCCAAAAGGTATCAGCATTTTTCATGTCAAAATAAGAAGAAAATTAAATGAAGCCCCAGATCATCTTTCGAAATGAAATCAACACATCCCTCAACTAGAATGAAATACTTTCTAATGTCACAAAAATAAAATTTATTTGAAAAATCTTACACTAAACTTCCTCAGCTTGTAGCATTTAACCAAACTGCCAATTTGACTGGATTCTCATCGATCTCCAAATCAGAATACTTTCTCAGAGACTCATCTACACTTAATTTTAGGATGAAGGTTACTAGTATCAAAAATAGAACACACTTCTAAAATACTCCAGTATCAAAACTTAAAGAGAGAATAGAAAAGGCATTGATACGAGGAAGTACAAGTACCAGCCCATGCTACATATGGTGAAGAACATACTGCAGCAACAGTTCCTGCTGTCAGAAAGCTTATGTTTGGTTTAGAAGACCAAATTTACATTCGCCATCCCTCCTTCCATGGAGGATCCTGGCTCCCGGCATGCTCTGTGCAGCCCTGTATAAAAGCTTCTCCCGTGCCCTTTCAAGATCCCTCCCAGTTAATCCACCATATTTATTGGGTCCTTACTAGATGCAGAGCATTGAACTAGGCACTTGAGAGAGTACAGTATAACAAAGTTGGTAGACATGTTCCCTGCCCACCAGGAGTTTATAGTGTAGAAGGGGAGACAGACATTGAAATGAACAGATGAATTGTGGATGTATACACAAGTGCTGTGGAGCTGAGAGTGGGGTTGTGGACCTGAGGGTGGGGTGAATAAAGGGTGCAAATCCAAGAGCACCCCACACCAGACAACCATCCACGTGGCCTCCCCAGAAACTGACACTATCTCTCTTCTGCACCACCAAGGAGATTCCATCCCATTCTACATTTTACCACCATCGGAAGGAAAGAGAAAAAGCAGCTGCAGCAAAAGGTTCCCACAAAACTCCAGGAAGACTAAGCATGGTGTAACGGATAGAACACGGGCCTGGGAGTCAGATGGTCATGGGTTCTAATCCCGCCTCTACCACTTGTCTGCTGTGTGATCTTGGGCAAGTCACTTCACTTCTCTGTGCCTCAGTTACCTTATCTGTAAAATGGGGATTGAGACTGTGAGCTCCATATGGGACAGGACATGTGTTCAACCCAATGTGCTGGTAGCCACCTCAGCACTTAGTACAGTGCCTGGCACATGGTAAGGGCTTAACAAATGCCATTGTTAAGACTGGTGGCTGGGTAGACACTTCCGTGACTACGGGTATGCCTTGAACCCCAGGCCAGAAGAAGCCTCAAAGTCTTCTCCTCCAACCATACCACTAGACTGATTTTGTTTGGGGTTTTTTTGCCTGTTTTTGTGCATGCTTCCTTAGGACCCATGACCTCTGACTTCCAAGCCTGTGCTCTTTCCACTGAGCCACACTGTACCCAGTAAGCACTAAGTAAATTCCACTGATTGATTGATTATCTTCCCTGCATCTTGTTGTCTCTACCTCTAATTAAGCTAACTTCTAAAGAGGATCAGGCCAAGGGATCAATCATTAGTACATAAGTGAATATGTACATTAGTTATGTGGGGCTCAGGGTGGGGCAAATATCAAGTGCTTAAAGTGTACAGATCCAAGTGCATTGGTGATGTAGAAGGAAGAGGGAACAGAGGAAAGGAGGAATTAATTGGGGACAGCCTCTTGGAAGAGGGGAGCAATTAAATTTAAATCTCTCAAGCCTACCACCAGCAAATCACAATCACTGACAATTTGAAATATCTATGTCCACTGTTCCACAACCTCAGCCACTGAAATTAAATTTTAGGACTAGGGTTAGGGCCCAGAATTAGAGGTTAGGTTACAAGTGTGGTATAGGCAAGGTGATCCAAACATGTGGCAAATTAAGGAATCGCCTTGCCCTGCGTGTATATGGCAGTATCACTCATACAATGGAGCAAATATTTCCATTATTATTCAAACCCAGTTTTAAATGATTTTCCCCCTCTTATTGAACATCCATCTTCACTTTTGTTTTGTAGAATATTTGGGTATTAATTGCTCTTGCTTCTTTTATTTTATACACTATAAATATTCCTTTAACTTAAGCATCCTGTGAGTTCCACTTATTTGATCATGAGATCAAATTTTACTTAATGCTGATTCCCCAGTTATCCCCATTTTAGTTGTTTTGCAATGCATGGATAAATAAGGAAATGCAGAGTTCTATTAATTTGTCCCAGGTACGTCAATTTATTTCCACAATTACTGTTTATATTTCCCAAAATTCAGTAACAGCTTGCACAAACAAAAGTTAGTTGATTGCCTGCTCTCACAACTAAACTAAGTCAGGTGTTGATGTGACAACACAAACGAGTTTGTTTCTAGACTGGTACAGGGAAACACATTATTTACAAACACCAGATTGTAAATGTGCTTCCTTAGCAGAGCTCTATTAACAAATCAGTATCCTACAAAGTCCTGACATACCCTGCCATATTATATGATAGCCATAAGTACTCACACAATCACTTAGTACAGTGCTCTGCACACAGTAAGCACTCAATAAATACAATGGATTGCTTGATATACACCATATATGGTAGACCACCACTCTCCCCACCTTCAAAGCCTTACTAAAATCACATGTCCTCCAAGAGGCCTCCCCAGATTAATCACTCATTTCCCTGACTCCCTTTCTCTTCTGTGTCATCAGTGTGCTTGAATCTGTATTCTTTGTGCATTAGGTATTCACCCCACTATCAGTACCACAGTATGTTTGTGCATATTTATAAAATATTTATATTAGCATCTGTCTCACCCTCCAGATTGTAAACTCTTTGTGGGCAGGAAATATGTCTACCAATTTGGGTGTATTATACTCTCCCAAGCACTTAGTACAATGCTCTGCCCACCATAAGCACTCAATAAATACATTCATTGATTGATGGACCCAAGGTGGTATCTCTGGGCCAGGTGAACACACCAAGTTTGGGAATTTTAAATGCATTCTGCACCTCCAGCCTGCATTCACTAGAACAGAAATTGTCAACAGGCTTCATCACCCTTAAAACTGCTTCAAAGTAATGAAGATAGTCATTGAAGCAATTGGCCAAAGCCAGTTAGGGGCACTAAGCACTTAGAAGCAGGATCAGGTGATAAGTGGTGCACAACAACAGGCTGTGTTGCTCTCTAATCCTCCAGAAAGATAGAAGTATTTCTGTGAAAATGAAGTGGGGAATATTTTTTAGGGTTGAGGAGGAGGGAGCTGTTGTCCAAAATATGCTGAAAACACAAGCTCACCAGATCATCTGTCCCACTTTGGTCCAGAACCACCATAATAGGCTATGAAAAAGGAAACAATGCATGTGGTAACAAGGTATTTTTAAAGTATTTATTAAGCGCTTAGTGTGCCACACACTGTACTACGTGTTAGGGTAGATACAAGTGATCAAATTACTATTCTATTTATTTTATTTTGTTAATATGTTTTGTTGTCTGTCTACCCCTTCTATCAATCAATCAATCAATCGTATTTATTGAGTTCTTACTGTGTGCAGAGCACTGTACTAAGCGCTTGGGAAGTACAAGTTGGCAAAATATAATGACAGTCCCTACCCAACAGTGGGCTCACAGTCTAGAAGGGGGAGACAGAGAACAAAACCAAACATATTAACAAAATAAAATAAATAGAATAGATATGTAAAAGTAAAATAAATAAATAGAGTAATAAATATGTACAAACATATATACATATAAATAGGTGCTGTTGGGAAGGGAAGGAGGTAAGATGGGGGGGTGAAGAGGGGGACGAGGGGGAGAGGAAGGAAGGGGCTCAGTCTGGGAAGGCCTCCTGGAGGAGGTGAGCTTTAAGTAGGGCCTTAAAGGGAGGAAGAGAGCTAGCTTGGCGGATGTGCAGAGGGAGGACATTCCAGGCCAGGGGGATAACGTGGGCCGGGGGTCGACGGCGGGACAGGTGAGAACGAGGTACGGTGAAGAGATTAGCAGCAGAGGAGCGGAGGGTGCAGGCTGGGCTGTAGAAGGAGAGAAGGGAGGTGAGGTAGGAGGGGGCGAGGTGATGGACAGCCTTGAAGCCCAGGTTGAGGAGTTTCTGCCTGATGCACAGGTTGATTGGTAGCCACTGGAGATTTTTGAGGAGGGGAGTAACATGCCCAGAGCATTTCTGGACAAAGACAATCCGGGCAGTGGCGTGAAGTATGGATTGAAGTGGGGAGAGACACGAGAATGGGAGATCAGAGAGGAGGCTGATGCAGTAGTACAGATGGGATAGGATGAGAGCTTGAATGAGCAGGGTAGCAGTTTGGATGGAGAGGAAAGGGCGGATCTTGGCAATGTTGCGGCGCTGAGACCAGCAGGTTTTGGTGATGGCTTGGATGTGAGGAGTGAATGAGAGAGTGGAGTCGAGGATGACACCAAGGTTGCGGGCTTGTGAGATGGGAAGGATGGTAGTGCCCTCAACAGTGATGGGAAAATCAGGGAGAGGGCAGGGAGGGAAAACAAGGAGTTCATTCTTGGACATGCTGAGTTTTAGGTGGCGGGCAGACATCCAGATGGAGATGTCCTGAAGGCAGGAGGAGATGTGAGCCTGGAGGGAAGGGGAGAGAGCAGGGGCAGAGATGTAGATTTGGGTGTCATCAGAGTAGAGTTGATAGTTAAAGCCGTGGGAGCGAATGAGGTCGCCAAGGGAGTGAGTGTAGATCGAGAACAGAAGGGGACCAAGAACTGAACCTTGGGGAATACCCACAGTAAGGGGATGGGCGGGGGAGGAGGAGCCTGCAAAAGAGACTAAGAAAGAATGACCACAGAGATAAGAGGAGAACCAGGAGAGGACGGAGTCTGTGAAGCCAAGGTTGGATAGCGTGTTGAGGAGAAGGGGGTGGTCCACAGTGTCGAAGGCAGCTGAGAGGTCGAGGAGGATTAGGACAGAGTATGAGCCGTTGGATTTGGCAAGCAGGAGGTCATTGGTGACCTTTGAGAGGGCAGTTTCCGTGGAATGTAGGGGACGGAAGCCAGACTGGAGGGGGTCATCATCATCATCATCATCATCAATCATATTTATTGAGTGCTTACTATGTGCAGAGCACTGTACTAAGCGCTTGGGAAGTACAAATTGGCAACATATAGAGACAGTCCCTACCCAACAGTGGGCTCACAGTCTAAAAGGGGGAGACAGAGAACAAAACCAAACATACTAACAAAATAAAATAAATAGAATAAATATGTACAAATAAAATAAACAAATAAATAGAGTAAAAAATATGTACAAACATATATACATA
Organism: Tachyglossus aculeatus; assembly: GCF_015852505.1. NCBI lineage: Eukaryota > Metazoa > Chordata > Mammalia > Monotremata > Tachyglossidae > Tachyglossus > Tachyglossus aculeatus. The sequence continues at coordinate 78,957,960 of NC_052069.1, forward strand.
TATACAGGTGCTGTGGGGAAGGGAAGGAGGTAAGATGGGGGGGATGGAGAGGGGGACGAGGGGGAGAGGAAGGAAGGGGCTCAGTCTGGGAAGGCCTCCTGGAGGAGGTGAGCTCTCAGCAGGGCCTTGAAGGGAGGAAGAGAGCTAGCTTGGCGGATGGGCAGAGGGAGGGTATTCCAAGCCCGGGGGATGAAGTGGGCTGGGGGTCGATGGCAGGACAGGCGAGAGCAAGGTACGGTGAGGAGATCAGCGGTGGAGGAGCGGAGGGTGCGGACTGGGCTGTAGAAGGAGAGAAGGGAGGTGAGGTAGGAGGGGGCGAGGTGATGGAGAGCCTTGAAGCCCAGGGTGAGGAGTTTCTGCCTGATGCGCAGATTGATTGGTAGCCACTGGAGATTTTTGAGGAGGGGAGTGATATGCCCAGAGCGTTTCTGGACAAAGATAATCTGGGCAGCAGCATGAAGTATGGATTGAAGTGGAGAGAGACACGAGGATGGGAGATCAGAGAGAAGGCTGATGCAGTAGTCCAGACGGGATAGGATGAGAGCTTGAATGAGCAGGGTAGCGGTATGGATGGAGAGGAAAGGGCGGATCTTGGCAATGTTGTGGAGCTGAGACCGGCAGGTTTTGGTGACGGCTTGGATGTGAGGGGTGAATGAGAGAACGGAGTCGAGGATGACACCAAGGTTGCGGGCTTGTGAGACGGGAAGGATGGTAGTGCCATCAACAGAGATGGGAAAGTCAGGGAGAGGGCCAGGTTTGGGAGGGAAGACAAGGAGTTCAGTCTTCGACATGTTGAGCTTTAGGTGGCGGGCAGACACCCAAATGGAGACGTCCTGAAGGCAGGAGGAGATGCGAGCCTGGAGAGAGGGGGAGAGAGCAGGGGCAGAGATGTAGATCTGGGTGTCATCAGCGCAGAGATGATAGTTGAAGCCGTGGAAGCGAATGAGGTCACCAAGGGAGTGCGTGTAGATCGAGAACAGAAGGGGACCAAGCACTGAACCTTGGGGAACCCCCACAGTGAGAGAATGGGAGGGGGAGGAGGAGCCTGCAAAAGAGACTGAGAAAGAATGACCACAGAGATAAGAGGAGAACCAGGAGAGGACGGAGTCTGTGAAGCCAAGGTCAGATAGCGTGTTGAGAAGAAGGGGGTGGTCCACAGTGTCAAAGGCAGCTGAGAGGTCGAGGAGGATTAGGACAGAGTATGAGCCGTTGGATTTGGCAAGCAGGAGGTCATTGGTGACCTTTGAGAGGGTAGTTTCCGTGGAATGTAGGGGACGGAAGCCAGACTGGAGGGGGTCAAGGAGAGAGTTGTTGTTGAGGAATTCTAGGCAGCGAGTGTAGACAACTCGTTTAAGGAGTTTGGAAAGGAATGGTAGGAGGGATATGGGATGATAACTAGAAGGTGAGGTGGGGTCAAGAGAGGGTTTTTTTAGGATGGGAGAGACATGGGCATGTTTGAAGGCAGAGGGGAAGGAACCAGTGGAGAGTGAGCGGTTGAAGATGGAAGTTAAGGAGGGGAGAAGGGATGGAGCGAGAGATTTCATGAGATGAGAGGGAATGGGGTCAGAAGCACAGGTGGCCAGAGTAGCACTTGAGAGGAGGGAGGAGAGCTCCTCTGAGGATACTGCTGGGAAGGATGGGAGAGTAGCAGAGAGTGTTGAGAGCTGGGGCGTTGGAGAAGGTGGGGCAGTGACTTTGGGGAGGTCGGACCTGATGGATTTAATTTTGTTAATGACGTAGGAGGCCAGATCGTTGGGGGTGAGGGAAGGAGGAGGGGGAGGAGCCGGGGGCCTGAGAAGGGAGTTGAATGTACGGAAGAGCTGGCGGGGGTGATGGGCATGGGTGTCAAAAAGGGAGGAGATATAGTTTTGTCTGGCAGAAGAGAGGGCTGAGTTAAGGCAGGAAAGGATAAACTTGAAGTGAACGAGGTTGGCATGGTGTTTAGACTTTTGCCAGCAGCGTTCGGCAGCTCGAGCATAAGAGCGAAGGAGGCGGACAGTGGCAGTGATCCAGGGCTGTGGGTTAGTGGTACAAGAGCGGCGAAGGGAAAGGGGAGCGAGTGATTCTAGCTGAGTAGAAAGGGTAGAGTTGAGAGCAGTAATCTGATCATCAAGACTGGGTAGAGAGGAGAGGGCGGGGAGGTGGGGTGTGAGGCGCTCCGACAGATGGGTGGGGTCCAGAGAGCGGAGATCTCTGTGAGGGAGTAATACGGATTTACAGGGGAAAGGAGTGTGAGTGAGGAGGCAGGGTGAGAAGATTATGATCAGAGAGAGGGATTTCAGAGTGGGTGAGGGTGAACACAGTGCAGTGATAGGAGATGATGAGGTCGAGGGTATGACCAAGTTGGTGAGTGGGTGAGGTGCGGTGGAGGAAGAGGTTGGCAGCGTCAAGGAGAGATAGAAGGCGGGTGGCAGAGGAGTCGTCAGGGATATCCATGTGGATATCTTCACATTGTAAATTGATTACCTTACTATCCAATCTGCCACCTCCAACCCCTTCTGTCTCCCTCCTATCCTGGAATTCCTTCCCCACCCCCAAATCTAACAGAACACACTTCTCATGATCTGCGAAGAAGCAGCCTTCCTAAAGTGTCCCTTCCTCCAGAAAACCTTCCCCTTTAATTCCAACACCTCAATTCTATCAGGCCAGCACCACTGAATCATGCTTTTCAGGAGACAGGTACTTATACCTGCATTTATTTGTTTATATAATTATCTAAACATTGTGCCACTTCCTACTCTTTGTTCTTCCTCCTTTAGCTACCTGTAAGTATATTTTTTTGTCTAGCCCATTGACTTATAAGGTTCTCAAGGACAGGAAATGTTTGTTGCTATTGTTACACTTGCCCAAGTGCTTAATATAGTCTGATGGTGCTCACTAAACTAGCAAGGAGCAGTGTGGCCTAGTGGAAAGCTCATGGCCCTGCTGTGAGAGCCTAGGCAACTTTCTGTGCCTCAGTTACCACATCTGTAAAATTCAACCCCCATTTTCCCTTCTACTTAGATTGTGAGTCCTGTGTGGGACAGGCATTTTGGCTGACCTGATTGATATTTTCACCAGTGTTTACAACAGTGCTTGGTCATAGTAATCACTTAATAAGTACCATAATTATTATCATTCTTATTATTATCACTGATAGTGTCATTCCCACAGCAATACATATGTCTTTCAGACAGCATCAAGTGACAAGACAGGATGCTAAACAACTAAGTCCTGGAATAAAGTAACTCTATCAGCATGGAAGTAATGCTTACCTCAACACAAGTTCACTATGTAGGATCTGTGATGACAGAAGGATGCCTAAAGCGTTGCTGGAGGAGAGCTGAATTGAGGAATTTAAAAGGATATGTTTTAAAGATTCAGTAAAGCCTAGCTTTAGACAATGCAGTGTTATAGCCAGAAGCCACAGATCAAGTGTGTCAGATAAAACAGCTTGGCATGCTGCAACCCAGAAACGAGCAGCTCTTTGAGCAGCAGAATTGAGAGGCTCATGAGACACAGAAGCAGTAAAGAAAACAGTGCCAGGGACAACCAGCATACTAGAACAAGGACAATCCCAGCGTATACTTGGGATGGCCAGGACAGTCAGTCCTTGGGTTATCTTTTCAGCCACAGTTACACCCAATTGACTTCATCATCAACTGTAACCATATTTGAATATGAAGGCTAATCTCCCTCTCTCTCTGTCACACACACACACACACAAACACACACAAATGGTGAGATTCCATCCATCTGCTTGAAGGTGGCTAAGAAGACCAACCTATGACCAATAATCCCATCTACATCTGTACATGTAAAAGTTGTCCCTTGCTATGCTATCACATTTGTGATATGCAGGATCTGGCATGATTTTCAATTCTGCACTTTGGCATCCCAGTCCTCTTTACACCTCTGCTCTGAGTGTCACTCCTTTCTTAATTGCCACTAAACAGTATTCTGCATACAACTGTCATCAGTAAATGCTGTAGGTTATGATGAAGATGGAAGCTGGAAGGTCTGTCTGCTACTGTTATCTTCCAGAGATTCAAGATAAACCACATCTTCTGAGATTAGAGTTCAATGTGCTTTCTTAAATTATTTTATCTACTGATCCTTGGGGACTTCAATATCCACATAAATGTTCCAGATGACCCTTCCACCATCCACTTTCTATCATTCCTTAACGCAACTGACCTGCTTCTTCTCCCCAGCTTGCCCACTCACCAACTTGGACACACACTCAATCTCATCATCTCTAGTCTCTTAATAATCTCTACTCTCACCAACACTGAAATCCCTGTCTGACCATAACCTTAAATCTGCCTTCTGTTGCCTTCACTCTGCCTTCTGTTCCCTGCACTCCACACAAACTGCCCTCACAAAGGTCTCAAATGATCTCTGTCTTGCCAAATCCAAGACCTGTACTCCATTCTTATCCTCCTCGACTTCTAGGCTGCCTTTGACACTGTTGACCACTCCCTTCTCCTGGAAACAATGTCCAACCTCAGCTTCACTGTCCTCTTCTGGTTCGCCTCCTATCTCTTTGTCTGCTCATTTTCTGTCTCTTTCAGGGGCTCCTCCTCTGCCTCCCAACCCATAACTGTGGGATCCCTCAAAGTTCAGTTCTGGATCCCCTTCTATTCTCCATCTAAACTGCTCTTTTGGAAAACTCATCTGCTCCTGTGGCTCCAACTACCACCTCTCTGCAGATTATTGCCAAATCTACATCTTCAGGCCTGATCTCTTTCCCTCTCTGCAGTCTTGCATTTCCTCCTACCTTCAAGACTTCTCTAATTGAATGCCCCATCAACACCTCAAATTTAACATGTCCCAAACAGATCTCCCTATATTCCCATCAAAACTATGTCCTCCCCCTGGTTTTCTCATCATTGTAGTCAACACCACCACCCTTCCTGTCTCAGAAACCCATAACCTTGGTGTTATCCTTGACTCCTCTCTTTCATTCAACCATATATTGTCTGTCACTAAATCCTGTCATTTCAACCTTCACATTACTGAAATCTGCCATTTCTTCTCCATCCGGACTGCTGCCACATTAATCCAACTATTTATCCTGTCCCACCTTTATTACTGTATCAGCCTCCTTGCTGATCTCCCTGTCTTCTGTTTCTTCCCACTCCAGTCCATACTTCACTCTGCTTTCCGGATTGTTTATCTGCAAAAACATTCAGTCCACATTTCTCCACTCCTCAAAAACCTCCATTGGCTGCCCAACCAAATCCAATCAAACATAAACCTTTTACCATCAACTTTAAAGCACTCAGTCAACTTGCTTCCTCCTATCTCACCTTGCTTCTCTCTCAATACACTCCAGCCCATACACTTCATTCCTCTAGTGCCAACCTACTCACTGTAACTTGATCTTATCTACCTCACCGCCTACCTTTCACCCATGTCCTGCCTTTGGCCTGGATTGCCTTCCCTCTTCATATCTGAAAGACAATTACTCTCCCCACCTTGTTTATTGAAGACACATCTCCAAGAGGTCTCCTCTGATGAAGCTCTCATTTCCACTTCTCCCACTCCCTTCTGCATCTCCCTGATTTGCTCCCTTTATTCACTCATCCCCCACCTACCCACCCATCCCCACCCAATTTCAGGCCCACAGCACTTTTGGCTAAAGTGTCAAAAGTAGGAGTTGTCCATTTTCAGAATTTCAGTGACCTTTACAAATCAGACTAAGCCCCAACAATGAGAAGCAGCATGATCTAGTGGGTAGACCACGGGCCCGGAGTCAGAAGGACCTGGGTTCTAATTAAAGCTTCACCACATTCATTCATTTATTCAATTGTATTTATTGTGTGCTGTGTGCAGAGCACTGTACTAAGCGCTTGGGAAGTACAAATCGGCAACATATAGAGATGGTCCCTACCCAACAACGGGCTCACTTGGCAGTTGTGTGACCTTGAGCAGGTCACTTAACTTATGTGCCTCAGTTTTCTCTTCTGTGAAAGGAAACATGGTTAGTTTGTATCTACCCCAGCACTTAGAATAGTGTCTGGCACATAGTAAGTGACTAATAATCAATCAATCAATCAATCATATTTATTGAGCACTTACTGTGTGCAGAGCACTGTACTAAGCACTTGGGAAGTACAAGTTGGCAACATATAGAGACAGTCCCTACCCAACAGTGGGCTCACAGACTAGAAGGGGGAGACAGAGAACAAAACCAAACATATTAACAAAATAAAATAAATAAAATAGATATGTACAAGTAAAATAAATAAATACAGTAATAAATATGTACAAACATATATACATATATACAGGTGCTGTGGGGAAGGGAAGGAGGTAAGACGGGGGGCTGGAGAGGGGGATGAGGGGGAGAGGAAGGAGGGGGCTCAGTCTGGGAAGGCCTCCTGGAGGAGGTGAGCTCTCAGTAGGGCCTTGAAGGGAGGAAGAGAAATGCAGGAATTTGATATTTACCTAGGAACACAGAGGAAGTCAGTGATAGAGATGCAATCCAATTCTAATGGTCAACCCCACATTAGAATCACTTCCCCTTACGCTTCGTTCATCTAGTAGCTGCTATGCCCTGTACTGCGGCTCTGGATCAAAAATATCCTTCTTGGTAAAAGGCATCACATCCAGTGGGGCTGGAATTCAATATGATCTCTGGATTCTCCAGTTCTGCTTTTTGCTCTATAGCCTTGAGCAAGTTAAGAAACCCCTTGAATTCTCATTCTTTGTAATATATGAAGGGAAAACATTCCTACCCTTCTGAATGCTGAGCTGTTGAGATAATTAGTAAGAAAGTTCTTGCAAAGTCTCACTCCTTAGAGGAAAGGCACTTCTTAAAAGGCTGGGTATTATTCTAAGGAGCTGAACATTTTCCCTGGAAAAACGTTATCCCCTTTGGATTTCTCTGCAAAGCATGGAAAACTCAGCTCCTTCCATGTGCTAGAATATGAGTAAAATCTAGTTGTGTGACTCTCATTTCCTGCCTTACCTTCCCCTATGTCCCTTAAACCCCATCCCCTCTCCACCCCCTAAAAATCCACACCCACATATACATATATTTTATATATAATATTTACAATTATTATATATATAATATTTACAAACATATGTATATCTAGACTGTGAGCCCATTGTCTGGATTGTGAGTCCGTTGTTGGGTAGAGACCATCTCTATATGTTGCTGACTTGTACTTCCCAAGCGCTTAGTACAGTGCTCTGCACACACTAAGCGCTCAATAAATACAATTGAATGAATGAATATATATGTATATATACATATACACACATACATATGCACATATATTCAAAATTGTTCAAAATTCTCATTTAAATAGAACATTTCATCATTGCTGACTTGTTTCCACTCTGCACTAAGATAATTTCAGTTATAATGAAATGTAAATAGCCAGGGTTATAAATGGTAAAGATTACAAATTTAAACATTAAAAAGTCAATAAATGCATGTTAAGATTCTCCTAGTTACATGAAGTCACTCAAACATACATAGAAGATAGTTACAATTACTTATTAAAGAGCAAAATGTGATCTTTAATTTATACTATGTCTAACACATGAGTGGAAAACCTTAAATTTTACAATCTTTGAGTTCATAGTCTCTGATTTCATTTTTATAACAAAAATGGAAATGCTAACTGATGTTGGAATTGTTTTTAGTTTTCGTATTGGAAACTAATAGAAAGGAAAAAACTTTAATTTTCAATAGTTTATAATTTGAACATTTTAACATTTTGAGGAATGGGGTTGAAGAAAAAGTATCTTTAGATACTCTATTTGTTCATTTTCCTGCCAGGCAGGGTGTATTGACTAACATATTAGGTTAATTATATCAGCTTTAAACAAGAATAAAAATACAACTTTCAAAAACTAAATACAGGTTTACTCTCAACCATCGAATTTTTAAAAGGCTATGTTGAGATCCCAAAGCTACAGTACCCATCATTCTTCCTACCCCTGGGGCAAAGACACTCCTTGTGTCTGAGGATTTTCAGGGGGTGGAGATAGAACCCTTCATGGTATCCTTTTCTGATAAAATAAAATTTCTCCCCCATACTCTCAGAGGTTGAATAAAAAAAGAGTTCATGTAAAAATCACCTTGCTGTTTCTTTCAGTGACCTTTCCACTTAATAAATTGCATTTTTTCTTAAAATGTATTTAAGGAGGTTTTGCTGGGACAGATGACTGGATTGGATTATATCATGGATTAGTCATGATTCTGAAGAAATAACATGAAGAACACAGGAATATTAAGTAAATAAATGCAAGGAAGAAAAAAATTGAACACAGCATTATTTGGTGAGGGTTCCCACTGGAAAGGAGATGTGTACTCATTTTATGCATAGGTACCAGGTCTCAGATACCAGGGCACCTAATAAATGACTATTAGTACATTGCTTTTTTCTATAGCTAAAAGAGAACTGATCTAGACCTGAAAATGATCTGGAAAAACTTTAACAGGCACTAAGGGATAAAGCAGCTAATGTGTAGTGTAACTCCAGTGTACAATTTTCTGGATTGATTACTCATTTCCAGTCAGGTGAGAGACACTGGAGTGAAATCCACAATGAAAACCCTTGATAACTGCGATTTGCTGCAATGGCTGAGTTACATTTACCTTTCTTAAAAATAAGAAGGGGGAGGAGGGTAGAGTTGGGCTTTTGAACTCCCAGTATTAACCTGTAAGCATTTTTGGGGTGTTTCATCATAATAATTAGTCAATCAGACTTCCTTGTGTCAAGAATGTAAGGCAAATTCTAAAGTCTGAAAGCTGTGGTGTCACATGCTTGTACAGCTAAATCTTAGCATTTTACTCCACATAAATTTATATGTCTTAAAAAATCAAAGGTTATATAGCATCGCTTCCAGATGATGAACTATGTATCATTAGCTCATGTTTCAGCCAAAGCCCCTGATACCTTTCTGTATCATTTTGGAGAAAACAGGTTACCTGGGACAACCCAGGGCTGAGAATCTGTAACCTAATGCTTACTCCCTCTATAGCCTTGAGAAACATTCTTAACATCTTTGTTCTTTATCCACAAAAAAGATGTCATAATAATCCCCCATCTCACTGGGTTATTGTGAGATTTAATTGGTTAATGCATGTTCAAAGCAGGCATTTTATGTGTGGGTTATTATTTTTGTTGTATTGTAGTGTATTACTTATTCATTTCTTTTCTCGATTGATATTTTTAAGTATTTTTCCTTTATGTTGTGGTATGAAATGGTCTTGACCATTTCTTCAGATAATTTTAGGAGCTGAAAATCCTGCGGTTTATGCTACTTGTGGATGTTACAAGAATTTAAAAATAAGAAGCACAGAAACAAATAGGCATTGATAAACAAATAGGCACCTGCATTCTGAAACACTTTTGCCTATGGTTGTCGTTGAAAAGTAAAAAGTACCATCAAAAAGATTTTAACATTTGAAAAATGTCAAAATAGCCAGGATTCACAAGTCTCGTAAAAAAGCACTTTGTTAAAGTAAATTCAGCATTTGCAATGTAATTGAAATTGCACTTGTAATTCAGGTCCTGGAATTAACCCACTCAACCAAAGCTAGAAAAGATTCAGATTTACCCAAACGACCAACAATACAATAACGTCTTACAATTGCACAACCACCTGCTTTTTGGTGATACAACCAATACACTAAAAACTATAATTGTAAAACTCGATTTGTTAGAAAAATCTATACATCAAGAGTTTATCTTGCTCTAATTTAAAAGAATGCAACCACTTAAAAAAAATCAGAACAGTATAGCACCTGAGCCTTTCATCAGACTATTTCTGAAACTGACTTCCATAATTAACTATGATTTACTTTAAAGGTGAATTTTGAATGGATTTTTTTTTTGGGGGGGGGGGGGCATTTGCAACCACTGAATGGAGTGAAAAGGGTGAAACACAGCATTGTAGTGTTTAAAGTATAAGTCCTGTTGCCCTGACTGCAATTTTATTCTCAGGGACTGATGGCACTAGAAACTCAGCACAGGAAAGGTGGGAGGAAAAAGGCTTTGGAGAAATGTGTCATGGGACTTTGTTGTTTAGACAGTCTGTGAATTAAAGCTGTCTGAGAGCTCTCCATGCAGGCAATATTGGAAAATTCAGCCATTTGACATTTTATTTGGGAGATGGTTCAAAGTTAAAGGAAAGATCAAAATAAATAAATAAATGAGCCTGGCTGGCCTTTTCTTGGGTGTTCTTTTTCTCATGTTTAAATAATGGCAATACTTGTTTTGAAAGAAATACAGAAAATTAAGTGTAATCTTCCCAGATTTAACAGAAAGAAACATTTGTGTCATTTTGCTCTGAAAATGTAATATTTAAAATGACTTGCATTAAAGAAAAAAAATTTAAAAGTCCCAGCAAATACCATCAGAACAGTACTGTTCACTGAAACACTGAAAGCATCATCACCCCAAAATTAGGCATATGGTGTTTATAAATTGTGGTGATTTTTCAAGGAAGCCATCATCATCATCATCAATCGTATTTATTGAGCACTTACTATGTGCAGAGCACTGTACTAAGCGCTTGGGAAGTACAAATTGGCAACATATAGAGACAGTCCCTACCCAACAGTGGGCTCACAGTCTAAAAGGGGGAGACAGAGAACAAAACCAAACATACGAACAAAATAAAATAAATAGGATAGATATGTACAAGTAAAATAAATAAATAAATAAATAAATAGAGTAATAAATATGTACAAACATATATACATATATACAGGTGCTGTGGGGAAGGGAAGGAGGTAAGATGGGGGGGATGGAGAGGGGGACAAGGGGGAGAGGAAGGAAGGGGCTCAGTCTGGGAAGGCCTCCTGGAGGAGGTGAGCTCTCAGCAGGGCCTTGAAGGGAGGAAGAGAGCTAGCTTGGCGGATGTTGGGAGGGAGGGCATTCCAGGCCCGGGGGATGACGTGGGCTGGGGGTCGATGGCGGGACAGGCGAGAACGAGGTATGGTGAGGAGATTAGCGGCGGAGGAGTGGAGGGTGCGTGGTGGGCTGTAGAAGGAGAGAAGGGAGGTGAGGTAGGAGGGGGCGAGGTGATGGAGAGCCTTGAAGCCGAGGGTGAGAAGTTTCTGCCTGATGCGCAGATTGATTGGTAGCCACTGGAGATTTTTGAGGAGGGGAGTAATATGCCCAGATTGTTTCTGGACAAAGATAATCCGGGCAGCAGCATGAAGTATGGATTGAAGTGGAGAGAGACACGAGGATGGGAGATCAGAGAGAAGGCTGGTGCAGTAGTCCAGACGGGATAGGATGAGAGCTTGAATGAGCAGCCAGAAGCAAAGATGTTGATGCAACATTATTTCTAGTTTTTCAGCATATTTTTTAAGGATTGGCCAAGTGTCCAGCACCTTTATGTCAAATATAAATTTTTAAATACTGGTCTAACATACATTCTTCATTTTTAGAGCCTATGCAAAATAATAAAGTTTCCTATTGCTTTATGTTTCCTCCCTTTTTAAAGCATTTATTAACCAGAAAGACCTGTGACATGTAAATTTCAATTTCTATACCCAGTAGATTAAAATACATCGGTTTCAGCCATCATTCAGAGGTGAAATCATTTAAATAGTTTTTTGTATTAAAATGGGGTTTGTCTTCATTCATCTATGACAAGAGGAGGGGATAGATGCAAATGCACGGTATCAGAAGCAGCTTTCCGGAAAAAGATTTCTGAGACTCAGACCTGTTCAATAGTCTAGGAGGAGGTTAAACTTACTGATTTGGGGACATCAGCTGAATATTCATACCTGGTGCCATTAACTCCGCCAGATAACAGGGAGGATATATTCACTATGCTCTAACTTGCCATAGCCATTTGCCTCGTGCCACAAATACAAAAACTGGGGACTCATTTCCTTAAGCCTCTGCCTAGGTTTTGTGACCTTTAAAGCCACATGCAGTTAGGTGAGTTCATTTGGTAAGGTATGCAGTAAGTGTAGCTTGCTTCATCTTTCCCAGGATTCTCCTTTAAAGGAACTAATATAGAATGAAACTCTGTTCTGGTAAGATGATGTGACTTACTGGAAGAAGCACAGGACTAGGGGTCAGGAGATTTGGCTTCTAGTCAGGCATTACTGTATGTTCTTGGGCTAGTCACATATCCCCATTTTAAAATTGAGAAACTGAGGCCCAGAAAGACAGATTGTGAACCCAGGTTGGGACAAGGAGTGTGTCTGATCTGTTAATCTTTAATCTTCCCCAGTGTTTAGCACACAGCAAGCACTTAATAAATGTTTATTATAATCACATCAGGTTTTCTTTTCAATTCTATTCAACCTGATTAGCTTCAATCTACCCCAGAGCTTAGTACACAGTTTCTGGCACATAGAAAGGGCTCAATAAATGCCACAGAAAATTATATAACTCTGGAAAGTTTAAATATCTGCCGTGGAAGCTCCACACATTAACAAGCTATGATGAACGAGATGGTAGAAAGAATCCCTACCATTCAATTGACAAATGGATCCATGTGTTACTGGGTAATCGATGAAATTTATTGAAAGCTTACTGTGTGCAGAGCACTATACTAAGCACTTGGGAAAGTACAATACTTGGTAGACACTAACTCTGCCCTTGGTCAAGTCACATAAATTTAAGTGCCTCAGTTCTCTCAACTGTCAAATGAGGAATAAGACCTTGTGAGCCCTGGGATAGTGACTGTATTCAACCTGATTAGCTTGACCTTACCCCAGTGGTTAGTACGTGTAAACAAACATCACCAAACATACACACACACACACACACACACACACACACACACACACACAGATTCTACAGACTACAGTGGGAGAAAAAAATTAAAATAAATTACCAATTGGGATAACAGTAGAGTAGGAGGATATGTATACGAGTGCTTGTGGGGCTGGTGTGGTTGTCAAAGTGCTCAAGGGAGATGCAACCAAGTACAGAGGGAAGGGTAGATAGAGAGATGATTTACCATCTATCTTAAAGCTGCCAGTGTTTGGAGAAATGCTGCTAATCCATAGCTCACTGTAGGGAACAAACTGCAGCAGAGAAACTTTGGCCTCCAAGGGCACCCCCACCCTTAATCCCTTTGTATAAAAGAGAGAGAGGAAGAGAGAGAGAGAGAGAGAGAGAGAGAGAGAGAGAGAGAGAGAGAGAGAGAGAGAGAGAGAAGTATGAGTGTGCTAGTCAATCTAAGCACCTAATCTTCCTTGCTGCAGGGGAGGATGGGAAGCAGGAAGCAGTGGGCATGGTTGCTTGTTTTTCTCCAAAGACCCAAAACTCTGCATCTGAGAAAAGGCAGAGTGCTCCAACAATTTGGCCATGCATTTGGGACTGGGAAAATTACTTCATATAACCTAGCTCCTCCCTACAGCTATTTAGACAACCAGGTATCATCATTATCATTCATTCATTCACTCAGTTGTATTTATTGAGCACTTACTGTGTGCAGAGCACTGTTCTAAGTGCTTAGGAAAACACAATACGACAACAAACACACACATTCCCCACCCACAGTGAGTTTACAATCTAGCATGGGGAGACAGACAACTTTACAAAAATAAATTACAGATATTTACATAAGTGCTATGGAGGGGGGATGATTAAGGGAGCAAGTCAGGGTGACACAGAAGGGAGTGGGAGAAAAAGAAAGTGGGGGCCTAGTCTGGGAAGGCCTCTTGGAGGATATTTGCCTTCAGTATGGCTTTGAAGGCGGGAAGAGCAATTGTCTGTAGGATTTGGGGAGGGAGAGTGTTCCAGGCCAGAGGCAGGACATGGGCCAGGAGTCAGTGGTGAGACAGGTGAGACCAAGGCACAGTGAGAAGGTTAGCACTCAGGGAGCAAATTGTGTGGGCTGGGATACAGAAGGAAAGTAGCAACATGAGATATAATAATGATGGTATTTGTTAAGGGCTTACTCTGTGCCGAGCACTGTTCTAAGTCCTGGGGGAGATACAATTTTATCAGGTTGTCCCACGTGGGGCTCACACTCTTAATCCCAGTTTTACAGATGAGGTAACTGAGGCACAGAAAAGCAAAGTGACTTGCCCAAGGTCACACAGCTGACAAGCGGCAGAGGCGGGATTAGAACCCACGACCTCTGACTTCCAAGCCCGGGCTCTTTCCACTAAGCCATGTGAGTGGGAGAGGTGGTGGAGTGCTTTAAAGCCAAGAGTGAGGAGTTTTTGTTTGATGTGGAGGTAGATGGTCAACCACTGGAATATTCTGAGAAGCAGGGTAACGTGTTCTGAATGTTTTTATAGAAAAATGATCATCAGTGGTATTTAGAGTGCTTACCATATGCCGAGCATTGTTCTAAGCACGTGGCAAAGTACAATACAACAGAATTAGCAGTCACATTCCCTGCCCATAATGAGCTTAAATTCTGGAGGGGGAGACAGACATGAATATGAATGAATAAGTGATTTGTAACATTTGGGGTGGGACAAAGCAAATGTCCAAAGGTCACAGATCCAAGTGCATAGATGATGCAGAAGGGAGAGCAAGCCAGGGAAAAGAAGGGTCAATCAGGGAAGGCTTCATGAAGAAAATGGGATCTTAATTGTGCTTTGAAGGTGGAGAGAGTGGTGGTCTGGTATATTTGGAGGGGGTGAGAGTTCCAAGCTAGAGGAAAGACATGAGAAAGGGGTCAGCAGTGAGATAGATGAGATCTCAGCAGAGTGAGAAAGCTGGTGCCAGAGGAGCAGAGTGTGTGGACTGAGCTGTAGTAGGAGACTAATGAGGTGAGGTATGATGGGGGAAAATGATTGAGTACTTTAAAGCCGATGGTAAGGAGTTTCTATTTGATGTAGATGTGGATGGGCAACCATTGGAGGTTCTTGAGTAGTGGGAAACATGGACTAAATGTTTTTGTTGATTACTTTTGACATACTTATGACACAAAGACCATTCAGGCCAATCTACACAAGTAAACTCTAGGCTTGACTTCATTTTCCTCAGCCAGACTGGCTAACTATTCTTCCTATCATGTTGTTGTCCAAAAGTGTCAGGAAAGCAGTGTGGCCTAGTGGAAAGAACACAGGTCTGATATTCAAAGGACTTGGATTCTAATATCAAATACTTGCTATGTGACTTTGGGCAGGTAATTAATTCCTCAATGTCTTATTTCCCTCACCTGAAAAATGGGGATTAAATATCTGCTGTCACTTCCACTTATACAGAGCCCCATAGGACAAGAAGTGTATGCAATATGATTGTCTTGTATCTATCCTAATATACAGTGCTTGGCAGATAGTGAGGGCTTAAGAAATACCACAATTATTATTGGTTATTGTGTTCCACCGTTGTGCAGAACCCTGTGCTAGTTGCTTCGAGAGTTCAACAGAAGACACAGTCTTTGCTCTTAAGAAGTTTTAATTCCATGTGACAGTATAATATTTTATTCCAATAATTGAAAGAAAGAAATTAATCAATATGAAATTCAGAAATTTACCTACATCTCTAAGGATTCCCAGACTGAAGCCCTAAGGTTTAAAGAGATGGATGGCGTCAATGACTTTGCAAAGTAATGTGTGGCCAATATGAGGACATTTTGATAAGTATATAAAAAAAGCTTTCAAAATACAAATTTAAAATAATTTATACAAACTTAAGTCTATGTTGTGCGTGGCCTAATGGACAGAGCATGGGCCTGGGAAACAGAAGGACCTAGGTTCTAATCTCAGCTCTGCCACTTGTCTGCTGTGTAACCTTGGGCAATTCACTTCAATTCTCTGTGTCAGTTACCTCACCTGTAAAATGGGTGTTAAGACTATGAGTCAGGGACAGGGACTGCATCCAACCCAATATGCTTGTATTCACCCCAGTGCTTAGTACAGTGCCTGGCCAGCCTGTTAAGTGCTTAACAAATACCACAATTATTATTACAATTATGATTTACAAGCTTTTTTTTCTGACAGAAATACAAAAAATGCTATTTGACAAATTTTAGATAAGCAAGATGAACATTTTTAAAGTCATGCCTACTTTCAAAATTAAGTTTAAAAACAATTGTTTTCACAGCATTAAACATTATGGGCATAAAGGATAACGTCGTTTCTAAGGAATTTCTGCTAAGCACGTTAAAAATGTTAAACAGTTTGAGTCAAAGTGAAACCAAAAAATACTGTAAATTACTTTTCCTTGCAATTGGCAGGTTGAGATACAAAATGGTATTTCCAAATAATATGTTAAATTTTTGACCCCTTGCTTTTCCAAGGTACTTTTACATTACTTACTCATTTTTTCCTCTTAGCATTCTTCAGAGCTCCACAGAAGCAGGTATTATTAGCCCTATTATTCATGTGAGTAAACTGGAGCATAGAGAGGTTAAATGACTTGCCCGAGGTAGAGCTAAAACCATGCCACAGGTCTCCCAAAACTCAATTCCATGTTCTAGGGCCCTCTACACTACAGAGTTAATTGCCTGCCCCTGACATGCTCTGCAAGAGCCTGGCTGGGTAGAAAAGCTGTTGCTGAGCCTTCTCAGCCCTCTTCATCATGGCTGAATGAAACATCTGGTGATGCCACATCCTATGATGCCACATGAGGGGCAGCGTAGCCTAGTGCAAGAGCATGGGCCTGGGATTCAGAGGACCTGGTTGCTAAACCTGGCTGCTGTAACGCCAAGGGCAAATCTCAACTTCTCCATGTCTCACTTGCCTCATCTGTAAAATGGGGGTTCAACACCTGTGCTCCCCCCTACTTAGACTGTGAGCAGTCTGACACTGTGTCCAGTCTAGTTAACTTTTATTTATCCCAGTGCTTAGAACAGTGTTTGATGCATAGTAGGCACTTAAATGTCATAGTAATAATTGTGGCCTCACTTCCCTGCATGCTTCACCCCTCTCCACTCTGACCGAGTGAACTTCATATGCCAGCTAATCTGCCTCCCAAGACGCTGGCACCCCTCAGAACCATCAAGGAGACTCCATATTGTCCTGATTTCCACCAACCTGGCAGCAAAGAGAACAGCACCTACAGCACAAGGCCTCAGGAAGTCTGGTGGCTGTGATAACTGTTGCTGTGGCTGTAGGTGTGCTATGAACTCTGAATCATGAGCAGCATACATTTCATGAGAATCCTACATTCTGATCCTCCAGCCACAGCTCCCTACTGACTTTGGTTTTCATTTTGCGTATCTGTTCTTACCTCTTAGGCTGTTGTAATGTTTTATTGTTTCATTACTCCTGATGTGTCTGTCTCCAGATTAATAATAATAATAATAATAGTGGTATTTGTTTAGTGCTTACTATGTGCCAAGCACTGTTCTAAGCGCTGGGGGGGATACAAGGTGATGAAGGTTGTCCCACGTGGGGCTCAAAGTCTTAGTCCCCATTTTACAGATGAGGGAACTGAGGCCCAGAGAAGTTACGTAACTTGCCCAAAGTCACACAGCTGACAAGTGGTGGAGCCAGGATTCGAACCCATGACCTCTGACTCCCAAGCCTGTGCTCTTTCCACTGAGCCACACTGCTTCAGTTCTCTTCTTCATCTATATTCTCAGACTGTGAGTCCCCCAAGGGACATGCACCATGTCTAATTCCTACCTGTGCATTCTTTCCCAGTGTTTAGTATAATACTCTACACACAGTAAGGGCCTAATAAAAACTAATTCTACTGCTATTAATAAACTACCGTGCTCAGAATCTTATTTTATATATTGATAAAACCTCTGTGGTACATCTTAATCATTTAAATTTAATAGCAAATAACTCATAAATTTGCTTTAAAATTGACAAAATAGTTCTTTATGACCAATTATTTAGCTTAGATTGAGGGACAAATTAAAAAACAAAATTCAAGCATCCACTAACTACAATATATTTTTAATTTAAAACCACACATTCTTGGAACCAAGTTTATGTTTTAAAGACAAAAAAAGTGGACTTTTATTTTCATATTTTGAAGTTTCTACACTGTAAGGCATTAGTTAGATTTTCCTATTTTTGCCATGTAGTTTTTGATACAAAGCATCATCAAAATGACCCTCAGGACAAAGAGATATATGCTTTAATTTAGGATAACCTCTTGACTATAGAGAAGTCAGCAAGTGGAGACCGGCCCTGAGGCATGATCTTGAATGGGGCAAACCCTGTGTCTGGGGAACTTTTAGGATGGGTAAACTAAGGCACAGACTACTATGTTAAGCAGCTATGTGTTTAGATCTTTTCCAATTTTTCCTATCCAAAATAGGAAATGAGAAGTAGCATGACCTAGTGGATAGAACACTAGATAGAACAGGTCTGGGAGTCAGAGGACCTAGGGTCTAATCCCAACTCCACCCATTTGTGTGCTATGTGACTTTGTAAAAGTAATTTAACTTTGTGCTTCAGTTACCTCAACTGTTAAATGGTGATTAAGACTGTGAGCCCCACCTGGGACATGGACTGTGTCCAACCTGATTAACTTGTACCTTGCCCGAAGGCTTAGTACAGTGCCTAGCACATAGTAAGTGCTTAACAAATACCATTTAAAATTCATTTTTGATTTTTTTTTTACTAAATAAAGACTATTACTAACCTATTCATTTGTTATTAGATGCCTACTGTACCACCAGGATTAGACACTTGGTAAAACATAATAAGTTTGAGTCACAGGCTCTGATTCCTGCTTCTGCCAATCAGCTTCTTTCATGAAAATAAGAATCACAAAATACCTCCATCATTGATTCCTAGTGGATCAAAGAATAGCCATCTGACGATTTCATTGCTTGCTACAGAAATCCACTCAAAATTGAACAAGGAGGTTAAATGATTTGACTCACTAAATAGTTTTAAAATGCAAGCCAAGGACAAAATAAGGAATTTTCACCTTAAATGGACATAAAAAGATGATGTAAAAACAATCACTCAGTGGGGAGTTTAGGAAGCACACATTCACAGTTAAAATGGTATAGCTGTTTCCCAGCCCTAAGCTCATCCACTCGTGCGGTACTGTTTGTATTTTACAAAATTCCACGGTCACGCTAGCTAATAGCAGCCACCCTTGTTATTAAGAGCCATTCAATTTCAAGATGCCATAATGCCAAAGAGTCTAAGAAGAAGAAAATATCACTAAGATCTAAGGATGAAATGGCATTTTTATCTTGGTAGAACGACAGTTTCATTTTTGTGCTTCACTAATGATCATTTCTGTGACCAAAAATGTCTCTATGATTAATCAATTATGCAAACCAGAACCATTTCAAGCCCTGTAAAGACTTGAAGACATGTTTTCATGCATCTACGATTTCTCAATCTAAAAATTTTCCCTTCCCTTAGTCACAGCAATATGCTCTGGGAATCTAACGACAATATTCTTCCATCAAGTAAAAAGTCACCACACAATACAAACAATAACATTTTCAGTATTTGAGGGAGGAATACTCATTTGCCAAAACTGTTCTGTTTCTTAGTCTATACTTATATTTTTAATGTTGGTATTTTAGCACCTGAATACCCCACAATGCTTATTTTTAACAGATTCTCAAATAATCCATTTAATCATAAAAGTCTCACTCTATGGATGAACTTGAAGGTAGAGTTCCAAGAAATATTGTCCCAAACACTCAAACATAAATCACGCTCCTCTGAGAAGTGTGGCTTAGGGTTTGGAAGGTCTGTAAGAGGTAAGCAGAACCTTAGTTTTTAAGTTGTACTCGAAAGACAACATGAGTGAGATTCAATTCATCTGTTTCAGAATGGCAGAGGTAATGTCATTTCCTTCTTTCTGAACATAGAGCTGAGGAGAATGGAAATGAATGAAACCTGGTGCTTGGGTCTCTGAGTGCTTCCTTCTATCAAAACACCTTGCTGTGTACATTTCCCTTTTCACCTCCTACCTTCCCTTTCCTTCTATCTGGCCCCAGATTGATTTCTCCTCAGCTGTAAAACAACACCTTCCTATCTTTGTAGAACAGTAATTCAGTCCCCTTACAAATTCAGTTCTGGGCATCTACTGGACAGAGACTGGAAATAATCCCAAATTACATGTTTGATTATGTGGGCTTTATGTGTTTTCTTTATGAAGCAAGCAGAGGCACTTTGACTCATTTCAAGTAGCAGCTCAAGCTAAATTGGCACATTAGCCCAAGGTAGGAGGTCAGCATTGGTGTTGTGGGAAAAAGTTCTACCTGTTGACGAAAGCTCCAGAAGATGATGACTGTTGGAGACCCTTGAGTTTTCAGCACACTTGGTGCTGATGTCTCCACAAATCATCAAAACCTAGTCGTTTCTGCTTCATATTTTAAAAATACAAAGCATCAGCACAAAAAGATATATTGTCACCCGCTTACTTTGTAGGGATTTAAGCCAGACAGAAGGAAGCGAAAAAAGCAGCTTCTGTTGTTCAGGTAGGAGAAATTAACAAAACAGGCTAGCTCATTTATGCAAAATGATGAAGTGTGATTCATTTCTGCTACTGCAAAGAAAGAGACTTCCTTCAAATATTCTGTTTTACGTGAAGCTGACAGTCACCAAATTAAACCACACCTTGCATTCCAGAGTCGCACGCCAGATTGGAATCAGAAAGACTGCTCACGGCAGCTCTTTCCAGATACTACCATTTTTTGACCTATGTAAAAAAAAAAAAAACACAAAAAAAACATTTAGACACCTAAAACCAAGTCTTATTTACTGAAACTGTTGGCCCCAAAAACCTTTTCTGCAAAATGTCTAATGCCCAAAGAAGGAAATAAACTTACACTGTACGGAGTGTACAAACCACTATAACACATGGTAAAAGAAGGTGCAAGCAGAAAGACGGGGAGATCATTCGCAAGACACTGAGCAATGGCTAGCCCCAGATCTCCATCTAGTGGTTGTATCCTGAATGTCAGGTATTTTATTTTTCCAGAGCTAAAGCCCGACTTTCTAATCCAGCGAGGGAGGTGTTACTAGGAAAAGATCAGTGGCAAATCCTGCCCAGGTGCAGATTCTGACCACACACACATCTTGCCCTACCTCCGTCTCTCACACCCTATCTGCAGAGCTTCAGTGGCCATGGGCGAGAAGATGAAATAGCACTAACTAAAAAACATCTTTTGTATGCAAAGCACTGTGCTAAAAGTACACATGAAGAGAATAAGTATAATAATAATGGTATTTGTTAAGCACATACTATGTGCCAAGCACTACTGTAAGCTCTGGGATAGATATAAGGTTATCAGGTTGTCTCATGTGGGGTTCACAGTCTTAGAGAAGCAGCGTGGCTCAGGGGAAAGAGCACGGGCTTTGGAGTCAGAGTCATGGGTTCAAATCCTGACCACCAACTGTCAGCTGTGTGACTTTAGGCATGTCATTTAACTTATCTGTGCCTCAGTTACCTCATCTGTAAAATGGGGATTAAAACTGTGAGCCCCACATGGGCCAACCTGATCACATTGTAACCTCCCCAGCGCTTAGAACAGTGCTTTGCACATACTATGTGCTTAATAAATACCATCATTATTATTATTATTATTAATCCCCATTTTACAGATGAGGTAACAGGCACAGAGAAGTTAAGCGACTTGCCAAAAGTCACACAGCTGACAGTGGTGGAGTTGGGATTAGAACCCACGACCTCTAACTCCCAAGTCCGGGCTCTTTCCACTAAGACAGATGAGATACAGTCCTCAGCCTCCAAGGATCTCACCATCTAAAAGGGGAAGGGGGTGTTTGTAATGGACACATGAGGAAAGAGGAAACACAAATTCAAAAAAAAACCATGAGAAGCAACATGGCCCAGTAGTTAAAGTATAGGCTTGGGCAACAGAGGACCTGGGTTCTAATTCTGGTTTCACCAGGTACCTGCTGTATAACCTTGGGAAAGTCACTTCACTTTTCTGTGTCTCAGTCTCCCTCCTATTTGGACTATAAGACCCTCACTGGACAGGGACTGGGTCTGCCCTGATTAATTTGCATCTACTCTATTGCTTAAAATAGTGCCAGACACAGAGTAGGTACTTAACATACCATTTTTTTTTTAAATGGTGATAAATATGACCAAAACAGCAGGATTTGGGACTCCTCAAGGTTGAGACAAGCAATCAGAAGGCACAGCAATGGCAGACACCAGGTGCCCTTCCCAAAATTCTGAAAGTTGAAAAGGCCTCTTGCAGCTGATGTTGGAGTGGAGGCTGTTGGGAGTTGGAGGGGTGCAGCAGCTTTCCTCCCTCGAGGCTGGTTTTGAAGGTAGAATTTGTGGAGACTGGTGAACGATTAACACAAAGACACCCTCCTCCAACCCTTCCCGCTGCACTTGCTTTCTATATGCTGAAGGCTCACTCTGATTGGCTTTGAAGCGGCGAGTCCATCACTAGTGAGTTGGAAATGGGAGTCATCATTTGTTTGTTATTGAATTCAGCTGGAAATCTGCACCCAAGCCCAGAACAGTCCCATCCCCTACTTTCCCCACCCTCCAGGGTCACTTAGTAGCAAAAACAAGCAATTTGGGGATGACTCACAGGTGAAGAAAGGAACAGGCATGACATTTTGAACCTGTTTTTCTTTCGGTGTTCAGACTAGCAGATCCAGAGAAATGGTCCCTGGCAGTGTGTTCATTCTTTCATCTGCTTTTCCTGAATATGCATGTTGGAGACTGACAGTCCTCTCCGATCTCCCATCCTCCTGTCTCTCCCAACTTCAATCCATACTTCACGCTGCTGCCCGGATCGTCTTTGTCCAGAGACGCTCTGGGCATGTTACTCCCCTCCTCAAAAATCTCCAGTGTCTACCAATCAACCTACACATCAGGCAAAAACTAATCACCCTCAGCTTCAAGGCTTTCCATCACCTCGCCCCCTCTTATCTCACCTCCCTTCTCTCCTTCTACAGCCCAGCCTGCACCCTCCACTCCTCTGCCACTAATCCCCTCACCATGCCTCATTCTCACCTGTCCGGCCGTCGACCCCCAGTCCAAGTCATGCCCCTGGCTGGAATGCCCTCCCTCCACACATCCACCAAGCTAGCTCTCTTCCTCCCTTCAAAGCCCTACTGCGAGCTCACCTCCTCCAGAAGGCCTTCCCAGGCTGAGCCCCCTCCTTCCTCTACCCCTCCTCCCCCTCCCCATCCCCCCTGCCTTACCTACTTCCCCTCCCCACAGCACCTGCATGTATGTATATATGTTTGTACGTATTTATTACTCTATTTATGTATTTATTTATTTTATTTGTACATATTTATTATATTTCTTTTATTTTGTTAATATGTTTAGTTTGGTTCTCTGTCTCCCCCTTTTGGACTGTGAGCCCACTGTTGGGTAGGGACCATCTCTATATGTTGCCAACTTGTACTTCCCAAGCGCTTAGTACAGTGCTCTGCACACAGTAAGTGCTCAATAAATACGATTGAATGAATGAATGAATGAATGAATGAATGAAAGAGGTGAGAAGGTTGGGAACAGATTGAGGCAGGCACCTTTCACAACTTCTCCCTAGATTCATGGGTTCTTACCCCTTAGTCTGGAGGAAAAATAGTAAAACTAACAATAATTGTATTTGTTAAAGGCTGACTGTGTGCCAACCAGTATACTAAGTATTGGGATAGATATAAGATAATCAGATTTCACATGGGGATCAGTCTCTGTAAGAGGGAGAGCCAGTACTGAATCCCCATTTTGCAGATGAGGGAACTGAGGCACAAAGAAATTCAGTGCCTTGCCCAAAATCATACAACAAGCATGTGGCAGAGCCAGCTCCTCTAATTCCAAGGCCTGTGCTCTTTCCACAAGGTCGTACTGTTCTTGCTGCAACTCCTTGGAGTTAGGATCAGTTCTGCTGTGCTCTGCTCTAAGGAACGCTTGGGCCAGTTTCTCTGGTTTGGACTTGCACTTTTTCCAGCTCCCAGGGGAGGTCCTATAGCTACTTGGATCCCATTTTGGGAAGGGGATTTGTAACTACTCTGTCTGCCCCTGTGGTTCTCTGGGCATAATCAGGAAGCTGAAGGTCATGTCCTATGAAGGAAAAGTATGGGCATCTGTGGATATGGACATCCACAAGGATATCCTTGATGACTCCTCTGCCGCCTGCCTTCTATCTCTCCTCGACGCTGCTCCACCCCACCTCACCCACTCACCAACTTGGTCATACCCTCGACCTCATCATCTCCTATCACTGCACTGTGTTCACCCTCACCAACTCTGAAATCCCTCTCTCTGATCATAATCTTCTCACCTGCCTCCTCACTCACACGCCTTTCCCCTGTAAATCCATATTACTCTCTCACAGAGATCTCCGCTCTCTTGACCCCATCCATCTTTTTGAGCGCCTCACACCCCACCTCGCCGCCCTCTCCTCTCTACCCAGTCTTGATGATCAGATTACTGCTCTCAACTCTACCCTTTCTACTCAGCTAGACTCACTCACTCCCCTTTCCTTTCACCGCTCTCATACCACTAACCCACAGCCCTGGATCACTGCCACTGTCCGCCTCCTTCGCTCTTATGCTCAAGCTGCCAAACACTGCTGGCAAAAGTCTAAACACCATGCCAACCTCGTTCACTTCAAGTTTATCCTTTCCTGCCTTAACTCAGCCCTCTCCTCTGCCAGACAAAACTATTTCTCCTCCCTCATTGACACCCATGCCCATCACCCGCGCCAGCTCTTCCATACATTCAACTCCCTTCTCAGACCCCCGGTTCCTCCCCCTCCTCCTTCCCTCACCCCCAACTATCTGGCCTCCTACGTCATTAACAAAATTAAATCCATCAAGTCTGACCTCCCCAAAGTCACTTCCCCCCCTTCTCAAACCCCCCGTCTCTCAACACTCTCTGCTACTCTCCCATACTTCCCAGCAGTATCCTCAGAAGAGCTCTCCTCCCTCCTCTCAAGTGCTACTCCGGCCACCTGTGCTTCTGACCCCATTCCCTCTCATCTCATGAAATCTCTCGCTCCATCCCTTCTCCCCTTCTTAACTTCCATCTTCAACCTCTCACTCTCCACTGGTTCTTTCCCCTCTGCCTTCAAACATGCCCATGTCTCTCCCATCCTAAAAAAACCCTCTCTTGACCCCACCTCACCTTCTAGTTATCGCCCCATACCCCTCCTACCATTCCTTTCCAAACTCCTTGAATGAGTTGTCTACACGCGCTGCCTCGAATTCCTCAGCAGCAACTCTCTCCTCGACCCCCTCCAGTCTGGCTTCCGTCCCCTACATTCCACGGAAACTGCCCTCTCAAAGGTCACCAATGACCTCCTGCTTGCCAAATCCAACGGCTCATACTCCATCCTAATCCTCCTCGACCTCTCAGCTGCCTTCGACACTGTGAACCACCCCCTTCTCCTCAACACACTATCTGACCTTGGCTTCACAGACTCCGTCCTCTCCTGCTTCTCCTCTTATCTCTCCGGTCGTACATTCTCAGTCTCTTTTGCAGGCTCCTCCTCCCCCTCCCATCCCCTTACTGTGGGAGTTCCCCAAGGTTCAGTGCTTGGTCCCCTTCTGTTCTTAATCTACACGCACTCCCTTGGTGACCTCATTCGCTCCCACGGCTTCAACTATCATCTCTACGCTGATGACACCCAGATCTACAACTCTGCCCCTGCTCTCTCCCCCTCTCTCCAGGCTCACATCTCCTCCTGCCTTCAGGATATCTCCATCTGGATGTCTGCCCGCCACCTTAAACTCAACATCTCCAAGACTGAACTCCTTGTCTTCCCTCCCAAACCCTGCCCTCTCCCTGACTTTCCCATCTCTGTTGACGGCACTACCATCCTTCCCATCTCACAAGCCCGCAACCTTGGTGTCATCCTCGACTCCGCTCTCTCATTCACCCCTCACATCCAAGCTGTCACCAAAACCTGCCGGTCTCAGCTCCGCAACATTGCCAAGATCCACCCTTTCCTCTCCATCCATACCGCTACCCTGCTCGTTCAAGCTCTCATCCTATCCCGTCTGGACTACTGCATCAGCCTTCTCTCCGATCTCCCATCCTCGTGTCTCTCCCCACTTCAATCCATACTTAATGCTGCTGCCCGGATTGTCTTTGTCCAGAAACGTTCTGGGCATGTTACTCCCCTCCTCAAAAATCTCCAGTGGCTACCAATCAATCTGCGCATCAGGCAGAAACTCCTCACCCTCGGCTTCAAGGCTCTCCATCACCTCGCCCCCTCCTACCTCACTTCCCTTCTCTCCTTCTACAGCCCACCCCGCACCCTCCGCTCCTCTGCTGCTAATCTCCGCACCATACCTCGTTCTCGCCTGTCCTGCCATCGACCCCCGGCCCACGTCATCCCCCGGGCCTGGAATGCCCTCCCTCTGCCCATCCGCCAAGCTAGTTCTCTTCCTCCCTTCAAGGCCCTACTGAGAGCTCACCTCCTCCAGGAGGCCTTCCCAGACTGAGCCCCTTCCTTCCTCTCCTCCTCGTCCCCCTCTCCATCGCCCCCATCTTACCTCCTTCCCTTCCCTACAGCACCTGTATATATGTATATATGTATGTACATATTTATTACTCTATTTATTTATTTATTTATTTATTTTACTTGTACAGATCTATTCTATTTATTTTATTTTGTTAGTATGTTTGGTTTTGTTCTCTGTCTCCCCCTTTTAGACTGTGAGCCCACCGTTGGGTAGGGACTGTCTCTATATGTTGCCAACTTGTACTTCCCAAGCGCTTAGTACAGTGCTCTGCACACAGTAAGTGCTCAATAAATACAATTGATTGACTGATTGATTAACATCACGAGACAGTAAACTCTTTGAGGGTAGGGATTATGTCTTCCAACTTTATTGTATTGTACTCTCCTGAGCACTTAGTACAGTGCCATGAGCACAGTAAGCCTCAATAAGTACCATTCATTGATACCCCTAAGCATGACTAACTTGGAAAAAGGAAAGAGGTGATTCACCCTGACCCCAGGTTCCAATGGTTCAGGGAAATCCCACCACCAGCCAGGAGAGAAAGAAGATCTATGAGTTTCCTAATTTTGGGGAGACAGGAATAATCAATCAATCAATGGTATCTATTGAACATTTAATCTATGCAGAGCACTATACTAAGTGTTCAGAAGAATACAACAAAGTTGGTAGACATATTCCCTGCTCACAAGAAGTAGCATAGCCTAATGGAAAGAGCAAGGGCCTGAGATTCAGGGGACCTGGGTTTTAATCCTGGCTTTGTCATCTCTGTGACCTTGGCCAAGTCACTTAATGTTTCTGGGCCTAAGTTTCCTCAACTGTAAAATGGGGATTCATCCCCAATGTTCTCCATCCTACTGTGAGCCCCATATGGGACAGGGTCTGTGTCTAACCTAATTAAACTTTACCTAGCCCACTTTACCTAGCCCAGTACATAGATCAGTGCTTGACATGCTTATTGTCTAGAGGGGGAGACAGACATTAATACAAATTACAGATATGTACAAAGGTATTGTGGGGGTGAGGGTGGGGTGAATAAAGCATGCAAGGGTGATGAAGAAGTGAGTGGGAGAAGAGATATTGTTTTAATAAGGCTTTGAAAGTGGAGGAAGTGATTGTCTGTCCAATATGAAGTGGGGGAGAGTTCTAGACCAGAAGTAGCATGTGGGCGAGGGTTTGGTGGCAAGAAGTTTTCCACCACTTAAATACTCTCTCACAGTCTATTTGAACATTTTTCCAAGAAAAGATTGTCTAGTAGGAGAAGGCACTGAGATGGACAAGATGCAGTAGGTGGCAAGAGGCCACTCTGACCACAAAGAAGATGAGTGTCAGAGGGAGTTTATTTCCTATCACAGGTTCACCAATCATAAATCATCAAGTCACAGCCACCATTTGCCCAGGCAAGTCTTTGACTGTTTTGGTCTGTTAGCTCATCCCTCTCTGTCCTCCTCCCACCTTCATGTAATCCTTTAAATTAATTCATTCAATCGGATTTATTGAGTGATTACTACATGCAAAGCACTGTACTAAGCACTTAAATGTAATAATAATAATAATAATAATAATAATAATATTTGTTGAGTGCCAAGAACTGTACTAAAAATTTGGATAGATATAAGATAAAAAGGTCAGACAGTCCCTGTCCCACATGGGGTTCACAGTCAAAGCAGGAGGGAGAACAAGCATTTTAATTCCCATTTTATTGAAGAGAAAACTGAGGCACAGAGTAGTTAAATGACTTGCCCAAGGTTTCACATCAAGGAAGTGGGGGATCTAGGATTATAACTCAGGTTCTCTGGCTCCCACACCTCTGCTCTTTCCACTAAGCCACTCTGTTTCTCCAACGCTCTTCCTACCTAGTTTCCTTTGGCTCTAGCATTCCCAGGTGCCAATCCACTGCCCTGAAACCCTGAGCCCACCCCAATAGGCCTGCTAGAAACCTCTCCTGCTGCAGCTTCCCTCCTCTTCCCTAAAGTCAGTCAATTGTATTTATTGAGTTCTTACTGTGTGCAGAGCACTGTACTAAGCACTTGGGAGAATATACCAGACACAGTCCCAGCCCACAGTGAGTTTACAGTCTAGAGTGGGAGAGAGACATTACTATAAATTATAGATCTGTACATAAGTCATATGTACAGATATGTACATAAGACTGAACAATAATACTAATGATGGTATTTATTAAGCATTTACTATGTGCAAGCTAAGCTCTGGGGAGGTTACAAGGTGATCAGGTTGTCCCATGGGGTGCTCACAATCTTAATCTTCATTTTACAGATGAGGTAACTGAGGCACAGAGAAGTTAAGTGACTTGCACAAAGTCACACAGCTGACAATTGAACTGAGCCAGGATTTGAACCCATGACCTCTAACTCCAAAGCCTGTGCTCTTTCCACTGAGCCATGCTGCTTCTCTAAATAAATAAAGGGAGCAAGTCAGGGTGACACAGAAGGGAGACAGATAAGAGAAAAAGAAGACTTAGGGAAGTTCTCTTGGAGGAGATGAGCCTTCAGTAGGCTTTGAAGGAGGGGTGAGTGACTGTCAGTTGGATATTAGGAGGAAGGGAGTTCTTGGCCAGAGGCAGAATGTGGGTGAGAGGCAGCGGTGGGAAAATAGATGAGATTGAGGTACAGTAAGAGGGTTAGCATTAGAGGAGCAAAATGAACAGGTTGAAGGCGGCAGGACTGGACAGGCTCCTAAATCCAGTGGCAATGGACAGTGGGCCAGGGCTGGTGGCAGCCTTGCCTCATTCATTCATTCAATCATATTTACTAAGCGCTTACTGTGTGGAGAGCACTGTACTAAGCACTTGGGAAGTACAAGTCAGCAACATTGCCTCCCCATGTCGTCTCCCCCAACTGGTCCTGCCCTGGCTGCTACCGCATGACTATGTGGTAACTTTTCTTCAAGAAAATATTAGTACAGTCCTAGCTAAGTGTTTTGGATCATGAACTGGTAGCATAAATATGGAGGGCAAGGTAAGAAGAAATGTGTAAGATAATGTTTACCTGGATCGTCATGGGCATCAGCTGCGTGGTTCAATGGAACACCAGATATTCCTGACAGAAAATGAGAAGTCCAACTGCCCAAGAACCACAGAAACTATATAGAGACTGCAATGTGGGGAGGAGTGATCCCGCCCGCCGTCGTACTGCGGAGGCAGGGTTACCATCTCTGCCCAGCTGCAGAAGACAAACCCAGTACAGGCACTTTTCTGTGAGGATTGGCTAATAGGACGGAGTGGCTGTTAACAGCAGAAAGAGTAGCATCACGGTAGCTAAGGAGCAAGGTCACTATAAAGTATTGAGGAAGATCAGGAAGGAAGATTAAAAGACCCTATACCCTGGAAAGAGAATGGTAAATCTATTTCTTCAGATAGGAGAGAGCCTGTTACCGGGTTCCAGAGATTACTCCGATTAGAATCCTAAATAGCCTCATGCCAGCGTAAAGCTAGAAAGAAAGAGCAGTCAGCCAAAGGAGCAATGAATTAATCTGATCACTCACTACCTTGGCTTCTCCTTGATAATTGAGATGGGTAACTATAGGTCTTTTCCAATATCAGGGCAACAACCATCTTGACTACTGGTGATCAAAGAGAGAGGTGGATTCCAACCCTCTCGGATAGATCTGAAAGGGACATTTTGGTCTGAAAGACAGTTCTAATTAGGTTCTATCTAACTGATGCAATGTCCAGTTGACAGTGGCAGTATATGTGTGGTTTGTTTCTTTTCTTTATTAAAAATCATCTTTCTTAAGCACTTGGGTAGATACAAGATAATCAGGTTGGACACAGTCCATAACCCACATGGGGCTCACAATCTAAATTTCCAATTTACAGATGAAGAAACTGAGTTACAGAGTAGTTAAGTGATTTGCTCAAGGTCACACAGCAGATGACTAGCGGAGCCAGGATAAGAAACCTGTAATAAGCACGGGGGTAAAAACAAGATAATTATGTTGGACACAGTCCCTGTCCCACATAGGGCTCACAGTCTTAATCCCCATTTCCATATGTGGTAACTGAGGCACAGAGAAATCAAGTGACTTGTCCAAGGTCACAAAGCAGACAAGTGGCAGGACCGGAATTAGACCAAGGTCTTCTGACTCCCAGGTTCATGTTATTTCCACTAGGCCATGCTACTTCTCTCTGCTTTTCCATGCTTCTTGTGCTGACCGCCTTTAGCTTCAACTAGGAAGAACTGAACTTTTCATCTTTTATATGGATACTTCACCCATTATTACCCAGATCACAATCTTGCTCCTTCCAATCTCACTTAATTGGCCCTTGTTCTCTACTTCTCACCTCCAACCCCTCACTTACACTGTTTCCTCAGCTTGGAACAATAATAATAACAATAATAGTAATATCTGTGGAGAGCCTAGCACTATAGTAAACATGTGGATGAATATAAGATAATCAAGTCAGACAGAGTCCCTGTCTCACATGGGGCTCACAGTCAAAGCTAAGCTGTGTGTTAAGCACTTGGGAAAGAGAAACTACTACTATTATTAATATTAATAGTCATCTTCTAGGCGTCACTATTAACAGTCATCTTCTAGACTATGAGCCCACTGTTGGGTAGGGACCATCTCTATATGTTGCCAACTTGTACTTCCAAGTGCTTAATACAGTGCTCTGCACACAGTAAGTGCTCAATAAATACGATTGAATGAATGAATGAATTATTGCATTTATTAAGCACTACTGTGTGCAAAATACTCCACTAAGCCCTTGGGAAACAGAAACTATCTTTAATAATGATAATAGCGGTATTTGTTAAGGGCTAACCATGTGCCAAGTGCTGTACTAACCACTGGGATAGATAATAATAATAATAATAATGATGGTATTTGTTAAGCACTTACTATGTGCTAAGCACTGTTCTAAGTGCTGGGGTAAATGAAAGGTAATCAGGTTGTTCCACGGAGGGCTCACAGTCTTAATCCCCATTTTACAGATGAGATAAC
This sequence comes from Tachyglossus aculeatus, assembly GCF_015852505.1. NCBI lineage: Eukaryota > Metazoa > Chordata > Mammalia > Monotremata > Tachyglossidae > Tachyglossus > Tachyglossus aculeatus. Next base: position 78,989,209 of record NC_052069.1, read on the forward strand.
TGAGGCACAGAGAAGTTGTGACTTGCCCAAAGTCACACAGCTGATAAACTGTGGAGCAGGGATTAGGACCCACGACCTCCAAAGCCCATGCTCTTTCCACTAAGTCACGCTGCTTCTCTGTAACTAGATACATGGGGCTCACAGAATAAGTAGGAGGGAGAAAATATATTGAATCACACTTTGTAGATGAGGGAATTGAGGCACAGAGAAGTTGTGACTTGCCCAAAGTCACACAGCTGAATGTGGAGTCTAAATTAGATCCGCTGACTCCCACGCCTATGCTATATCCACTAGGCTACACTGCTTCTCTAGTTGGATATAAAAAACAGCATGAGCAAAACCTTCCACTGAGGTTCAATACATCGTCTTGAAAAAGAGGCCAGAGAAGTCAATGTAGCATTTGGAATGTTTGTTTCTTTAGTGACTGGCTTGTTTGAGGACCCAAGTTTTAAGGGCAAATGGAAGGATCTTGTTTGAAACAAAGTCAGTGCCACTTAGGTAAGGGGATTAATTAATGAATATTTTCACTAATCACTAAAGATAAAAGTATTCATTTATGCCTATTTTAAAATTGGAGTGGAAACAGGTTTCCCCCCGACTCCCCCAAATCTAAGGCACGGCTTGACATCACTCTTCAAATCCCCGTTTGAAATAGATGGTGAGTAGAAAAACAGCATTTATGCTGTTTCTTTAGTAATTGTGAATTGATCAAAATTTGCATATTCTGATTTCAGAATATATATATATATATGATTTAATTATTTAACTAGAAGTAAGGAAGAGAACTGGGAGAGATAGAAGTTACTGCGGGCAACTCAGTACATTTCTGTTACACTAGGGGGTGCTGTTTAGTAGGCTATGGGGATAATGTGTTTATACCTTGGTTGTTGCAGGAACTGTATGAAAGAAATGAAGAACCTTTAAAAAAAATACCGATCAAAATGTATCGTTCTCTATTTCATATCGTACTTACTCAGTTTTCTTTACATGCATTTGTGACACTGAAAAATTCCATGAGAACCAGCCCTCCAGGACATAAAAATCAAGGTTCTCGAAATTTTGGGCTGCAAACTCTTCAATAATTTGTTCATTTTTTCATTAGTATTTATTGAATTCTTACTGTGTGCAAAGCACTGTACTAAGAGCTTGGGAGAGTACAAAATAACAACAAACAGACATGTTACTGCCCACAATGAGCTCACAGTCTTCCAAGTGAGGTGATCTCTTGGGCTGGTGGAGGGCTGACCAACTCATGTCCTTGCAGCTCAAAGATGCCTTGGCCAGTGAAGCTAACCTGCTGCTGAACAGGATTGTCACATTTGCTGTTTCCTGGACCTGTTGCTGGTCTCATTTCTTCCTCCTGTCTTAAAATCATTACAAACGCATCTTTCCAAAATAAACCATTTCTTTCTTGATTGCAGCATCCCAATCTCGGGCAAATGAGTCCCCTCTTTGGCTGGACACCAATAATATCTGAGACTTAACCTTTAAAGTGTTTCTTCAGTTTTCCCTTATTTAGGTTTCTCATCTCCAGCTAACCAAACAACAGCTTCTTGGGTGTTCTACTACTAACGATGGTATCTGTTAAGCACTTAGCATGTATCACTTTACTAAGCACTGAGGAAGATACAAGATAATCAGATCAGACAGTATAAGTTCCACCAAGTAAGAGAGGGAAGAGGTATTTAATCTCTGTTTTACAGACAGAAAACTGAGGCACAAAGAAGCGACTTGCCCAAAATCATGGAGCAAGCAAGTGGTAGACCTAGGATTAGAACCCAGATCTAGAGACTCTCAGGCCTGCACTCTTTCCACTGGTTAAACTGGCTTCTTTATTACTACTGCCCATTCTCCTCCCACTCCCACCCCAGTATAGATGTATTGAGGAGAGCATTGTTTCAGTGGATAAGAGAGTGGCTTTATCCTAAGTCTGTCATCACCTGATCTGGATTAGAGCCCCAAAAGCAGTGCTAATAGAACTATTTAAATTGTCACTTGCAGCACATGTTGGAAGTTCCACTGTTATAGAATAGGTTGGGCAACACTATGGCTTGTACACCTTTAATTTGGACTGGAGTCTACTACCTTCTGAAAGTTTCCCTTAGAGTGAGCTGGTCCCCTTGATTAAGGTTTTCTACTTTGTCTACTATCTGCATCATTTGGTGCCTAGGGAACCAAATTATGTGGTAGTTTTACCTCTGTTGCCAATCAACATTTATGGCCATGTGGGGCTTTACTGGTGCAGACTATTGCACTACTTCAGTATTTTTTTAGATTTATAATAATGATGGTATTTGCTAAGTGCTTACTATGTGCCAGGCACTGTTCTAACATGCTGGGGTGGATGCAGCAAATCAGGTTGGACACAATCCCCATCCCACATGGGGCTCACAGTCTCAATCCCCATTTTACAGATAAGGTAACCTAGGCACAGAGAAATGGAGTGACTTGCCCAAGGTCCCGCAGAAGGCAAATGGCAGAGCTGGGATTAGAACCTTTTACCTTCTGACTCCTAGGCCCATGCTCTATCCACTACTCCATGCTGCTTCTCATCAGACTGTAATTTCTGGTCAGTTCAGAGAGGCTGTTTACAATCCTCTGCATGTCTGCTTGGATATGAGCCTTTTGGTGGAGTTATTCATGCTCAGTGATTCTTGACTGATCAGTGCTATTTACTGAACACTTACTGTGTGCAGAGCACTCTACCAAGCACTTGGGGAGAGTACAATATAGAGTTGGTGGACACATTTCTTCCCCAGAGGGAACTTACAGTCTAGAGTGGGATGACAGACATTAATATAGATTAGAGAGATGTAAATAAGGGTTTTGGGAAGGATGGGGTGAATATTGAATGGTATTTGACTGTGTGCATAAGTGCATAAGTGATGCAGAAGGGAGAGGGAGTGGGGGGTAAAAGAGGGCTTAATTGGGGAACACCTCTGGATGAAGAGGAGATTTTAATAAGGCTTTGAAAGTGGGGAATTGTTATTGTCTGTAGTGTATGAAAGAAGGGGTTGGTGGAGGGGAGCGGCAGGGAGGGATGTGTGCCAATTCCAGGTCAGAGACAGGACATGAACAAGGGGTTGGTGGTGAGCTAGAAGAGGTACTCTTAGTAGCTTGTTGCTAGAGGAGCAAAGTGTACAGGTTGGTTTTATTAAGAAGTCAGCTAGATAAGAGTGCAAGATGATTGAGTCCTTAAGGCTGATGGTAAGAAGTTTCTGTTTGATGTGGAGATGGATGGGCAGCCACCTGAGGTTCTTGAAGAGTGGGGAGGCATGGACTGAATAATTGGCTCTAAAAATGTGGATGATGCTCCAAGTCTATTCAGTTGGAAGAGTTTCCCTGAGAGGAGAAGGAGCACAGTCAAACACCTTTGTACAGGGCTCCTGATGCAGTCTTCAGCAGGGCTACATTGACTAAAACTGAACTGGCCTGGATCTACTGCTCATTCTGACTTTGGGAGTGCACAGGGTAGGACACTCCTCCAGATCTGACAGCCAGCCCTACCACTGTGAAGTGGTCTCAGAATGGTAACAAACTTTTGAGGACAGCCACATTTAAAAGCCATTTCTAGAATCCAGCTCTACTGATAGCAAATGTTTTTATGATGGCTATGAAAATCATTTCAAAGTCAACTGATATTTATTGAAGGCTTATTGTGTGCATTGCACTGTACTAAGTGCTTGGGAGACTACAGTACAATCGAATTGGAAGACACTATCCCTGATCTCAAGGAGCTTATAATCTAATGGGGGCAAGCAAAAAATTAGATTGCAGTTAGGGGAAGGAGCATGCAAGAATACCCACATAAGGGCTGCAGGGTGAGTATCAAAGGGCTTGCAGGATAAGTGCTTTGGGTGGGGGGCAGTGGAGAAGGGGGAAGAGCAAGGGGAGCAAGTCATGATGATGTGAAAGGGAGTGGGAGTGGAGCAAAAGTGAAGCTTAGTCTGGGAAGGCCTCTTGGAGGAGGTGCACCTTCTGTAGGGTTTTGAAGGAGGAAAGAGTGACTTTTCAGTGGATTTGAGGAGCGAGGGCGTTCCAGGCCAGAGGTAAGACATGGGCCAGGAGTCATCAGCGAAACAGGCAAGATCATGGAACAGTGAGAAAATTAGCTCCAGAGGAGCATAGTGTGCAGACTGAGGCGTACGAGAGAAGGGAGTTGAGGTAGGAAGGGGCAAGGTGATGGAGAGCTTTAAAGCCAATAGTGAGAGTTTTTGTTTGATATGGAGGTAGATAGAAAACCACTGGAGATTTTTGAGGAGTGGGGTGACATGGCCTGAACATTTCTGTAGAAAGATAATCTGGGCAGTGTAATGAAGTATGGACTGAACTGGGGAGAGGCAGGAGGTTGGGAGGTCAGGAAGGAGGCTGATGCAGTAATCAAAGGATGATAGGATGAGCAATTGCAGTATTATGGTAGTGGTTTGGATGGAGAGGAAAGGGCAGATCTTGGTGATGTTGTGAAGGCAAGACCAACAGGCTTTGGTGACGGATTGTATATGTGGGTTGAATGAAAGAGCGGAGTCAAGGATGACACCAAGGTTATGGGTTTGTGAGACAGGAAGGATGGTTGTACTGTCTGCCATGACCGGAAAGTTTGGGAGAGGACAGGGTTCGTGGGGGGGAAGATAAGGAGCTCTGTTTTGGACATGCTGAGTGTACATAACAATGTATTAAGTGCTTGGAAGAGCACAATATAACGGACACATTGCCTGCCCACAACAAGCTTACGTCTAGAGGTAGAGACAAATATAATATAAATAAAATGTATTCTTGGAGGAGATAGGTTTTCAATAAGGCTTTGAAGGTAGGGAGAGTAATTGTTGGATATAAGGAGAGAAGGTGTTCCAGGCCAGAGGCAAGATAGATGAGATCGAAGTACAGTGAGAAGGTTGGCATTAAAGGTGGTAAGTGTGCTGTATGGATTGTAGCAAAAGAGTAGCTAGGTGAGGTTGAGGGGCAAGATAACTAAGTGCTTACACTGTTTTAGAGAAGCAGCATGGCTCTGTGGAAAGAGCACGGGCTTGGGAGTCAGAGGTCATGGTCGAGTCAGAGGTCGAATCCCGGCTCCCCTACATGTCTGCTGTGTGACCTTGGGCAAGTCACTTAACTTCTCTGAGCTCCAGTTACCTCATCTATAAAATGGATATTAAGACTGTGAGCCCCACGTGGGACAATGTGATAACCTTGTATCCCCCTCAATGCTTAGAGCAGTGCTTTGCACATAGTAAGCACTTAACAAATGCCATTATTATTATTATTATTTAAAGTCAATAGTAAAGAGTTTCTGTTTGATGCAGAGGTGGATGGGCAACCACTGAACATTTTTGAGGAGCTGGGAAACATAGCTTGAACATTTTTGTCAAAAAATAATCCAGGCAGCAGAATGAAGTGCACCTCTCTCTGGTGTGGGGAGAGACAGGAGGAAAGGACTTTAGCAAGGAGGCTAATACAGTAATCAAGGTGGTATAGGACGAGTGCTTAGATTAACATGGCAGCAGTCTGGATGGAGAGGAATGGGTGGATTTTTAGTGATGCTGTGAAGGACAAAACAACAAGATTTAGTGATGGATTGAATATGTGGGTCGAAAGAGAGGATAACACCAAGGTTATGGGCCTGTGAGAGAAGAAGGATGGTGGTTCTATATACAGTGAACAAATACCATTAAAAAAATTGAGTTGTCAGAACCTGTGCTCCTTCTAGGGATTGTTTTCTATGGTGTTTGTTAAGTGTTTACTATATGCCAGGTACTGTACTAAACTCTGAGGTAGATACAAGCTAATCAAATTGGAGATTTGATTGGAGATTGATTGATTGATTGGAGATTGTGAGCCCCATGGGGCTCACAGTATTAACCCCCACTTTACAGATGAGTTAACTGAGGTACAGAGAATTTAAGTGACTTGTCCAAGATCAAAGCAGACATATGGCGGTCCATTAGGCAACACTGCTTCCTGTTCTCCTACAATCCTCACAGGATGCACCACTCAGCAGCACTCCGAATAATAATAATAATAATAATAATAATAATAATAATAATAATAATAATAATAATAATGGTATTTGTTAAGTGCTTGCTATGTGCAAAGCACTGGTCTAGGCGCTGGGGGAGATTACAAGGTGATCAGGTTGTCCCTCGGGGGGCTCACAGTCTTGATCCCCATTTTATAGATGAGGTAACTGAGGCCCAGAGAATTTAAGTGACTTGCCCAAAGTCACACAGCTGACAGCTGAATGTGGTCAGTACCCTCAAATCTTGCTCCCCTTAGCTGGGGCAGGTGACCAAACTTGCAAAAGTGGCAGCCATGGAGGTCCGTGGAGCCACCTACCCATGTCTCCATGCATGCTCTGACTCCTGGGCAAACTTAAGGGAGATGTCTGGCTCAGCACTGCCTATCGACTACATTCCCCTTCACTGAGCCACGCCCACCTCCAAGGCCCCATATTCATTCATTCATTCATTCATTCATTCATTCAATCGTATTTATTGAGTGCTTACTTTGTGCAGAGCACTGTACTAAGCGCTTGGAAATACAAATCGGCAACATATAGAGACAGTCCCTATATCACTACACATTTCTCCTGCCTACTTAGATTGTGAGCCCCATATGGAACAGGGACTGTTTCCACTAGAAGCAGTATGGCCTAGTGGATAGAGTGTGGGCCTGAGATTCAGAAAGACCAGGGTTCTAATCCTGGCACCACCGTTTGTCTGCTATGTGACCTTGGGTGAGTCGCTTCACCTCTCTGCACCTCAGTTACCTCATCTGTAAAATGGGGGTTAAGACAGTCCCATGTGGGACATGGATTTGTCCAAACTTACTAGATTGTATCTTCCCTAGTGCTTAGTACAGTGCCTGGCACATAGTAATCACTTAATACCATAAGAAACAAAAAAAGCCATGACTCATGTTCATTCATTCAATCATATTTATTGAGCGCTTACTGTGTGTAAAGCACTGTACTAAGCACTTGAGGGAGTACAATATCACAATAAATCAGAGAAGCAGCATGGATCAGTGGAAAGAGCCTGGGCTTGGGAGTCAGAGGTCGTGGGTTCTAATTCCGGCTCCGCCACTTGTCAGCTGTGTGACTTCGGGCAAGTCTCTTAACTTCTCTGGGCCTCAGTTCCCTCATCTGTAAAATGGGGATGAAGACTGTGAGCCCCATGTGGGACACCCTGATTATCTTGAATCTCCCCCAGCACGTAGAACAGTGTTTGGCACATAGTAAGGGCTTAATAAATACTACCATTATTATTATTATTATTATTAAACAGACATTCCCTGCCCATGATGGGCTTCTATCTACCTCAGCAGTTAGTACATGCAACACCACAGTTATTACTATGATCCCCACTCTTCACTCCTCAACAGATTCTGTGGGCAGAGGCAGAGGGAGATGATACCAGTGGTCCAAGAGCCCCTAGCCCTCACCAGTTGCGTAAAAACAGCAGCAAGAGGCCCACAACAAACCTGCATCAGTTCAGGGCAAATAATCTGGTCATCTCTGGAATTGCTCTAGGAGAAGTTTCACACACATCAGTATCATTGTAAAGATCTCTCAAGGAAAAGGTTCCCACAAACTATCAACAGCCGCATTGTTTGCATCATAAAAAGAGGAATTTGCTTTGGGAAGGGATTCAGTCAATCATTTGTATTGAGCACTTACTGTGTGCAGAGCACTGTGCTAAGTGCTTGGGAGAGTACATTAACAATATAAAAGAAGCATTCCCTACCCACAGTTAGCTTACAGTCAGGAGGGGGAGACAGATATTAATATAAATGAATTACAGGAATGTACATAAGTGCTGTGGGACTGGAGGGGAGATGAATAAAGGAAGCAAATGGGTGGGGATGCAGAAGGGAATGGGAGAGGATGAAAGGAGGGTTTAGGCAAGGGAGGCCTTTTGGAGGAGATGTGCCATCAATAAAACATGCCAGTCTCACTTCCGCAACATCGCCAAGATCCACCCTTTCCTCTCCACCCAAGCCACTACGTTGCTGGTTCAATCTCTCATCCTATCCCGACTGGATTACTGCATCAGCCTCCTCTCTGATCTCCCATCCTCCTGTCTCTCCCCACTTCAGTCTATACTTCATGCTGCTGCCCAGATGATCTTTGTGCAGAAACGCTCTGGGCATGTTACTCCCCTCCTCAAAAATCTCCAGTGACTACCAGTCAACCTATGCATCAAGCACAGGCTCCTCAGTCTCGGCTTCAAGGCTCTCCATCACCTCGGCCCCTCTTACCTCATCTCCCTTCTCTCCTTCTACAGCCCAGCCCGCACCCTCCGCTTCTCTGCTGCTAACCTCCTCACCGTGCCTCGTTCTCACCTGTCCCACCATCGACCCCTGGCCCACGTCCTCCACCTGGCCTGAAATGTCCTCCCTCCACACATCTGCCAAGCTAGCTCTCTCCCTCCCTTCAAAGCCCTACTGAGAGCTCACCTCCTCCAGGAGGCCTTCCCTGACTGAGCCCCCTTTTTCCTCTCCCCCCCATCCCCCCCACCCTACCTCCTTCCCCTCCCCACAGCACCTGTATATATGTTTGTACAGATTTATTACTCTATTTATTTTACTTGTACATATGTACTATTTATTTTGTCAATGATGTGCTTCTAGCTTTACTTCTATTTATTCTGATGACTTGACACCTGACCACATTTTTTGTTTTGTTGTTTTGTTTTGTTCTGTTTTGTTGTCTGTCTCCCCCTTCTAGACTGTAAGCCCATTGTTGGGTAGGGACCGTCCCTATATGTTGCCAACTTGTACTTCCCAAGTGCTTAGTACAGTGCTCTGCACACAGTGAGCGCTCAATAAATACTATTGAATGAATGAATGAATAAGACTTTGAAGGGGGGAGAGTAATTGTCTGTTGGATTTGAGGAGGGAGGGCCTTTCAGGCCAGACACAGGATTTGGGCAAGGGGTCGGAGGCATGATAATTGAGATTGAGGTATAATGAGAAGATTGGCATTAGAGGAACGAAGTGTGTGGGCTGGGTTGTAGTAGGAGGGTAGTGAGGTGAGGTAGGAGGGGGCATGATGATGGAATGTTTAAAGCCAATGGTGAGGGATTTTTATTTAATGCAGAGGTGAATGGGCAGCCACTGGACTTCCTTGAGAAGAGGGGAAAATATATCCTAAACATTTTTGTAGAAAAAATGATCTGGGCAGCAGAGTGAACTATGGACTGGAGTGGGGAGAGACAGGAGGCTGAGAGGTTAGCAAGGAGGCTGATACAGTAATCAAGACCAGATAGGATAAGTGATTGCATTAGCGTGGTAGCGGTTTGGATGGAGAGGAAAGAGTGGATTTTAGCAATGTTGTGTAGGTGAATTTAGTGATGGAATGAAAATATGGGTTGAATTAGAGGAGTTAATAATAGCCTTGAGATAATGCCAAGGCTATGGGCTTGTGAGACAGAAAGGATTGTAGTGTTATCTACAATAATGGAAAGTCAGGGTTTGGGTGGGAAGACAAGGAGTCCTGTTTTGGACATGTTAAGTTTGAGTTGAGTGGAAGACACCAAGGAACGATGTCTTGAAGATAGAAGAAAATGCAAGACTGCGGACAGCGAGAGGAATCAGGGCTGGAGGTGTAGATTTATGAATCAACCGTTTTAGAGGTGGTAGTTGAAGCCATGGGAACAAATGAGTTCTCCAAGGGGATGCATGTAGATGGAGAATAGTAGGTGACCCAGAGCTGAACCTTGAGGGACTCCTACAATTAGAGGGTGGGTGGCAGAGGAGGAGCCCATGAAAGAGACTGAGAATGAGAGGCCAGAGAGATGACAAGAACCAGGAGAGTACAGTCACTGAAACCGAGGTTGGATAATGTTTCCAGGAGAAGGGGGTGATCAATAGGTTCAAAGGCAGCTGAGAGTTCAAGAAGGATTAGGATGGAATAGAGGCTGTTGGATTTGGCAAGAAGTAGATCACTGGTGACCTCTGAGAGGGGAGGTTTCCGTGGAGTGAAGGGGACGGAAACCAGATTGGAGAGGGTCAAGGAGAGAATTGGAGGAGAGGAATTTGAGTGCTTAGTACAGTGCCTGGCACCTAGTAAGCATTTAACAATAATAATAATAATGATAATGGCATTTGTTAAGAGATTACTATGTGCAAAGAACTGTTCTAAGAGCTGGGGAGGTTACAAGGTGATCAGGTTGTCCCACGAGGGGCTCACAGTCTTAATCCCCATTTTACAAATGAGGTAACTGAGGCATAGAGAAGTTAGGTGACTTGCCCAAAGCAGCTGTTAAGCAGCTGACAATTGGCGGAGCCGGGTTTTGAACCCATGACCTCTGATTCCAAAGCACATGCTCTTTCCACTGAGCCACGCTGCTTCTCGAACAAACACCAAAATTATTAATCATTATTAAAAATAATGGGAAACTGTGTCAACAGGTGTTTGTAGGTTGCAAGGTTTTGTCTTTGCAGGGCCTCATCCTAATTGGAAGAGTGCATTGAATAGGTTATTAAAATGTCATCTCTCAAGGATTCTCTCTTTGCTACATATGGGGTTTCAAGCATTTTTATTTTTCTACAGTGCTGCAATCACATACACAGTGCTTAATTTTGTGCTGGTCTGCATAGCTACTTGCTTACATCAAACCAATCTTGGAAGGGAAGCCCGATGGACAATATTAGGGAGAATTTCCCTAATTTCTCTTTGTGGGCAAGGAAAATGTCTACCAACTCTGTTGTGCTCTCCACATAGTAAGCTCTCAGTAAATACAAATGATTGATTATAATGGTGTGTTTCCTGTTTCATTAGATCAGCACAGTCCCTGTCCTATATGAGGCTCAAAGTCAAAGTAGGAAGGAGAAAAGGAGTTGAATCCCCATTGTAGACATTAGGAAACTGAGCCACAAAGAATTTAAGTGACTTGCCTAAGGTAACCCAGCAGGCAAATGGCAGATTTGGGATTACAACCCAGGTCCTCTGACTCCCAGGTTTACACTCTTTCCACTAGGCCATGGTCCTCCTCAACTGAGTGTCAGAAGGGTACACCTGCCATTCAGCTGAAGTTGGCCAGTAAGGCTGGTCCCTGAATTTGTATAGCTCATCCAATTATAAAGTTTTCCTACTCCACATAGTTCACTGCCAGCAACCCAGTTTGCTCTTAAATCCTGACTAATAAAGAAAAGGAGGAAGGTCTCATTTGTTGAGGACACAACAAGTGACAGATCCAAGAGGCGGAAAACAGAGAGCACTGCAGATGTTCCAGAGGTCTTTCAGAGCTGGCTGTCAGTCCCTTCAAACCATTACCCAGGACTTGGAGAACCTATTCGCCCACATTCCCTCCCACAACTATCATTCCTATTTTAGTTCCCTTCCCTGCTGGGGAACTAAGTGGTCTAAATATGTGCACTGACTTTTTCTTAACACAAATAGATGATGGAATTGACTCTTTCCTCTTCTCCTTCAGAGATTTCTAATGCAATGTGTTCATTAAGCAATAGAATGTGATAATATAAATAGGGATAATAATAGTATTTATTAAGTGCTTACTATGTGTCAAGAACTACATCTTGTATCTATCCCAGCTCTTAGTAATCATGTTGGAAACAGTCCCTGTCCCACACAGGCATCACAGTCAAAGGGGTGAAAGAACACACATTAAATCCCCATTTTAAAAGATTCATTCATTCAATTGTATTTATTGAGTGCTTACTGTGTAGAGCACTGATGAGGAAATAACAATAATAATAGCATTTAAGCACTTCTATGTGCCAAGCCCTGCAGTAGATACAAGATTACCATGTTCCAAGGTATACGTAGGAAGGAGAAAAGGTATTGAATCCCATTTTGCAGGCAAGGGAACTGAGTCACAGAAAAGTTAAGTGACTTGCCCAAGGTCACATAGCAGACAAGCGATGGAGTTAGGATTAGAATCCAGGTCCTCTGACTCCCAAGCCCATGTTCTTTCTACCAGGCCACGCTGCTTCTCACAAACCTTTGGCTTATTAGACAGAGCATGGTCCTGGGAGTCAGAAGGACCAGGGCTCTCAACCCAGCTCCACAACTTGTCTGCTGGGTGGAGAAAGCTGTGTGACCTTGGGCAAGTCATTTCACTTATCCATGCCGCAATTACCTCATCTTTAAAACGGGGATTAAGATTGTGAGCCCCATGTGGGACAGGGACTGTGTCCAATCTCCTTGCTGACTTCCCAACCTCCTGTCTCTCCCCACTCCAGTCCATACTTCATGTCACTGCCTGGTTCATCTTTCTACAAAAACGTTTAGAAAATGTCACCCCCCCTCCTCAAAAATCTCCAGTGGTTTCCTATCCAACTCCATATCAAACAAAAAGCTTTGAAGTGCTCCATCACCTTGCCCCTTCCTACCTCACCTTGCTTCTCTCCTATAATCCAGCCCGCATACTTCGCTCCCCTGGGACTGAGTTTCTCACTGTGCCATGATCTCACCTGTCTAACCACCAACCTCTGGCCTGGAACTCCCACCCTCCTCAAATCTGACAGACAGCTACTCTCCCCCACTTCAATGCCTAATTGTAGGCACATCTCCTCCAAGAGGCTTCCCAGGCTAGGCTTCACTTTTCTTCAACTCCCACTCCCTTCTGGGTCATCTGCCATCATTATTAAAACCTAACTTACCTTTTCACATAATCCATGCCCACCACCTTCAAGGAAATCAAGCAAAGTTTCTGTACTAGGCTTTCATGGAAACTTGTATTTAGGGTAATTATGTGAACCACCTGCAGTCAGATTACTGACTCATTTCCCCTCTTTGCTTTCCCTTCTGCATCACCTAGGCACTTATATCTGTACCTCAAGCTCTTGATATTCACCCCATTCCCAACCTCACAGGATTTATGTACATATCATTATGCTCTCCCATTTCCCCTATCTGTAATTTATCTTAATGCCTGTCCCCCCTCTATACTGTTAGCCCTTTGTAGGCAGATAGCATGTCTAACAACTATATCGTATTGTACTCTCCCAAGCTCTCCTCTTAGGGTCACACCTGGAGAGTTTCCAGTACTCTACCAGTCTCGACTATGGGAGGGAGAGTCAAGCAGAGACATATCCATTCCATTCTTAGCTTAGGCAATGGCTAGCGAATAGAAAACAACCTGCTACAAGTCAAAACGCACCTATGCTGGGCAGCAGCATCATGGGACAGAGTCAAGGGCAGAGACTCAAGTTGACTGTAAGGAAGGAGGCAATGGTAAACCACTTCTATATTTTGACCAAGTAAAGTCTATGGATACACTTCCAGAATGATTCCAGATGGAGGTGGAACATTCTGGGAGAGATATGTCCATCGTGTTCCTATGGGTTAGAGATGACTCAACAAGTTAAGACAAGACTCTCCCAAGCACTTAGTATATTGCTCTGTACAGAGTAAAAGCTCAATAAATATCATTCACTGATTGATCACTAAGCTAGGAAAACCCCAACAAGGATCACTCTGGGGACACAGGTAGAGATTTGCAGGCCAATAAATATTTGTACAGAAGATTCAGAACGCTGAACAACAAAGGTATCTGCCTGAATGATTTTGGTCTTGCATGTTCAACCACAACTCCTTGCCAGAGAGCTGATAATATTCTGTCCTACAAGTTCTGATTTAATCTAAATACCTTCATATGTTCTAAAAGAAACATGGAACTTAGCTAGCCTGTACTGTGTAATTTTCGGCACTATTTTCAAGATGTTGGAGCTGAAATACAGTTTTGAGAATAGTTAGGGAACAGACCACAGGGTGAAAGCATAAAATTGTGTGCTGCCAGAGGAAATGGACTGTGGTTATCACGAATAGGAAGGTGGAATAGGCAATAGAAGATTCAATGTGTTACAGATACAGAACTGTGAGAAACCAGCAGTAGACAACCCAGAAAGCAACAGTTAGGAATGGGGTTGAAGGGGAAAGATCAATCAGTCAATCTTTAGAGAAACAGTGTGGCTTAGTGGAAAGAGCACGGGCTTGGGAATCAGAGGTCATGGGTTCTAACCCTTGCTCAGCCACTTGTCTGCTGTGTGACCTTGGGCAAGCCGCTTAACTTTTCTGTGCCTCTGTTACCTCATCTGTAAAATGGGGATTAAGACTGTGAGCCTCACATGGGACAACCTAATTACCTTGTATCAGGTAAGTATTACCTGATTACCTTCTTCTCCCCCTCCCCATCCCCCCTCCCTACCTCCTTCACTACCCCACCGCACCTGTATATATTTTTGTACAGATTTATTACTCTATTTATTTTACTTCTACATATTTACTATTCTATTTATTTTATTTTGTTAATAAGTTTTGTTTTATTGTCTGTCTCCCCCTTCTAGACTGTGAGCCTGTTGTTGGGTAGGGACCGTCTCTGTACGTTGCCAAGTTGTACTTCCCAAGTGCTTAGTACAGTGCTCTGCACACAGTAAGAGCTCAATAAATATGATTGAATGAGTGAATGAATGACTGTATCTACCCCAGCACTTAGAAGAGTGCTTGGCACATAGTGAGCACTTAACAAATACCATAATTACTATTATTTTCATTATTATTCAGTCAATGGTATTCAAGCCCTTACTGTCTGCAGAGCACTGTACTGAGCACTTGAGAGACTACAATTTAACAGAGATGGTAGACATGTTCCCTGCCCACAAGGATCTTACAAGCCTAGAATAGCCAAAGGATAAGTAACTCACCTGTGCTCCGCAGCAGCGGCATGGGAGAGAATCAAGGGCAAAGACTCAAGTTTACTATGGGGAAGGAGGCAGTGGTAAACCACTTCCATATTGTTACCAAGAAAACTCTATGAATACTCTACCAGAATGATTGCAGATGGATTGGGGGTGTTCTAGGAGAGATGTGTCCAAGGCATACGCTGTAGGTCGAAGATGACTCAACAGCATAAGACAAGTAAACAGTGCCTGTACCACAAGTCAAAGACAATCTGTGTAAACACTATAGAAGTCGCTAATAGAGCCCTTCATGGACTCAACAGCTTCCAAAGCTCGAATAGAGAAAAGGTTGTCAGCTCCACCATTCCCTGAAGTGAAAGGGGCAGAGAGGGAAAGGAGGGCCTACTGTAGGGACCCAAAAGCTGCTTGAATTTCAAATAATATTATCAATAATAATATTAATAATAATGATGTATTTGTTAAGCATTTACTAGGTGCCAAGCACTATACTAAACCCTGGGGTAGATGCAAGATCAGACCCCACATGGGACTCACAGACTAGGTAGGAGGGAGAACAGGGATTGAATCCCCATTTTGCAGATGAGGAAACTGAGGCACAGAGAAGTGACTTACCCCAGGTTACCCAGCAGACAAGTGGTGATGCTGGGATTAGAACCCAGTCAGAGGACTCCGACTCTCAGGCCCTTTTTCTTTACCCTAGGCTGTGAGAGATTTGTTTCTCACAGGTCGCTTAAGGAAAAAAAAGGCAGATCCATTGGTGTGGTCCCCTACCGCAAATATGATAACATCAGACGCGGAGGCTGAAAATACAAATCCACTGGCTAATGCTAATTACCAAAGGGGCAACCTCCACACAGAACACCAGGCTTCCAAAAAATGAATATTACAGCCACTGTACAGTCCTCTAGACTATAAGCTTGTTCCGGGCAGGAAATGTGTCTGTTTATTGTTATATTATACTCTCCCAAGCACTTGGTACAGTGATCTGTACACAGTAAGCACTTAATAAATATAATTGATTGAATGAATGAATGTCCAGGCCTACACTTTCAGAGGCTACTACTGGGCTAGTTCCTGGACTCTGTGGCCTAGTGAATAGAGCACGGGCCTGGGAGTCAGAAGGACCTGGGTGCTAATTCCAGTTCTGCCACTTGTCTGCTGTGTGACTTTGGGCAAGTGACTTAATGTCTCTGTGCCTTAGTAACCTTATCTATAAAATGGGGACTAAGACTGTGAGCCCCATGTTGGACAGGGACAGTGACCTACCCCAGTATTTAGTACAGTGATCTTACTCTGTGCTTAACAAATACCACAGTTATTACAGAAAGTCCCCCCTCCTTTCTGCATCATCAGTTCACTTGGATCTGTGACCTTTGGGCATTTAATATTCACCCCACCCCCAACCCCACAGCACTTAAGTACTAAGGTGGGAGAGCATCTAGAAATCAACAGGAAGCTTTTGTTGTGCTAATAAGACTTGACCTAGGCTTCTAACAAACAAAACCATAGTTTTCCACAATAAACACTCCCAATTCACTTTTCTCCAATTCCTGTAAACAGTCCCATCTCTTAGGGAACCAAAACCAGACCAACCTACTCAGCATACACCCACAATGAAGTAGGACTCAGAACTTCTGAGGGAAAAGGTCTGTGATACCGGTCCTGAAGCTTCTAACCCACCTGTTTTCCAAACAGATGGGTCTTTCTGGGAGGGACCGCTATCACAATCCAACTTAACAGATTCAAGGTGCAGTGCTCCCAAGATTGTCAGAGGCTTTGCTTTTCACCGCTAGAACAAACCCTTACTGTCCCTGATATACTGTGGAGTTAGAGGTGGACGAGGAGAGTATTGCCCATCAATTAGTTCTAATAAAGTACAACCCAAATGTGGTCAGAGATGTTGGAGCTATGGGGCTGAGTCTCTCTCACTCCCAACCTGTCCTGGGGGTGTAAGGAGTTTATAATGATGCATATTCATAGTGCTGTGAGGAAATTTGGATCTAGGTTAAAATCTGGATAGAAGTGAGAATTCAATCACTTGTAGAAATGGGAAGATGTGTTATCTTGAACCTCATTAAACTTTGTACTCAGATTTCTTCCATTTCTAAACAGTCTAATTATTCAGATCAGTACACCAATTTTAAATGGGCTAAAATACCCAGAGTCTACAGTTAATAATCCCCTTTCAGGACCACACCTGCAGAGTTTACAGTATTCTCCCAGTCTTGCCTATGGGAGGGAGAGTTGAGCAGAGGCATACCCATTCCATTCCTACCTTGGGCAGTGGCTAGTGAATGGAAGGCAAACAGCTACAAGTCAAAACTCACCTGTGCTGGGCAGCAGTGGAATGGGAGAGAGTAGAGGGCAGAGACTTGTTTACTGCAGGCAAGGAGGCAATGGTAAACCACTTCTGTATTTTTACAAAGAAAATTCTATGGATACACTACCAGAACTATTGCAGATGAAGGTGGGGCGTTTATGTGTCCATGGAGTCACTATAGGTTGGAGATGGTGTGATGGCATAAGACATGATAAGATACACATAGTAAGCAGAGGTAATCCCTGCCCCGCTTAGCCAATGTGTAAAAGAAACCAAGAGGTTGGCTTTTGGGAAATCAGGCAGTGAAATTAAAAGAACTATTAAAGATTCTGCTTCTCCTTTTTGGGTCCTTTGTGTTTGGTTTTTCTAGAGACCAGTGATTACATCCAGATAGAGGGGTGACTGGGGGGGCGAGGCGGGGGGGGGGGTTCTGTGTGTGTGTTTACGCCTAACATTCCTGGGCTCAAAGAAAAGTTGTGCTCCTCTCCCAGCTGGCCTGGGGCTATGATCAGTAGGTGGAGGGGAGAGGTTCACTCCACAGAAATGATCAGTGGTGACATCAATATCTGTGAGATTGGCTGGGCACCACTACGGGCTGCAGAGCGCTGTACTAGGCACTTGAGCAACATACAAAAGAGGTAAAATAGGTAATCCCTCCTCTCAAGTAGCTTACACTCAAATGGGGGAAGACTGAAGATGTAAATGGATTCATAAACCATAGTTGAGTGAAAAAATTGAAGATGTAAACACAAGTAAAAACGGATAGTTGCATGTATGCTCAGATGAAATGGCATGACCAGAATGTGCATAAGCCCATTATGGGCAGGGAATATATCTGTTTATTGTCTTATTGTCCTCTTCCAAGTGCTCGGTACAGTGTTCTGAACACAGTAAGCACTCAATAAATATGATTGACTGACTGACTGGGAGAGATTCATCAGGAAGGCCTGGAGGAATGGAGGAGAAGACTGTTTGGGAGGGCTTTGATGAAAGAAAAAGGGGGGGAGAGAGAGAGAGAGAGAGAGAGAGAGAGAGAGAGAGAGAGAGAGAGAGAGAGAGAGAGAGAGAGAGAGAGAGAGTTTGGTGGAACTGAGTTTCCTCATCTGTAAAATGGGCATTCAATCCCCGTTCTGCCTCCTACTAGAACTGTAAATCCTATCGGACCTGATTAACTTCTAACTGCCTCAACTCGTGTAACAGTGCTTGACACACAGTAAGCACTTATTATTATTATTATTATTGGAAAATGCTTTTAAGTGTTACCTACAGGCAAATGATCATATTCTATGCTTGACACAGAGTAATTGTTTAATAGATACCATCATTATTATATGAGGGCCAGTGGCAAGAGATGAAGATGACATTATTATTTATATTATTGTTATTATGTATTTATTAAGCACTCACTATTTATCAAGAACTGTTCTGAGCTCTGGGCTATTTAATGAGGTTGGACACAGTCCCTGTCCCACCTGAGCTCATAGTCTAAGTAATGACTTATGTAATAGTGTTTAAAATATACCAGCATTATTATGTGAGGGGCAATGGCTTAGGAGGAAATAACACGTATTGATTTAGTGATTACAGATACACATGAATAAGAAAGAAATTTCATTTTCAAAACAAACACTTAATATGTCTTCCATTTGCAAGGAGGCTGGTACTTCTTGTTCCATTTCCAAAGCTCATTTTAGTCACTCTATCAATCAGTGACACTTATTAAGCATTTTTTATTTGCAGAGCTCTGTATTAAGTGCTTGAGAGAATACAACAGAGTGGAAGGCACATCCCCTCCCCTCAAGGGATTTAAAATAAGACATTAAAATAAATTACAGGTAGTGGGAGAGAAATGTAGGTAGGCAGGGAACATGTCTACCAACTGTTATATTTTACTCTCCCAAGCTCTGCACACAGTACAGTGCTTTGCACACAGCAAGTGTTCAATAAATATGAATGATTGATTGATAATGCACATCAGTGCTATTGATTCATTCATTCAATCATATTTGTTGTGTTATGAGGTCAGGGGTGGAGTATGTATACCCAAGTGCTTACAGTATACAGACTAAATTCTGCTAACACAGTCCTATGTATTCAGTTCACCTAAATACTTCCTTCTATAAAAGAGTTTTTACTCCAAAAATATTTAGCAGTACTCAACAAAAGACCACATATAAAATTAATCACTGGATTGAATATCCTCTAATTCTTTTTAGCCTTCCAAAATTCTTCAATACTAATTCAAATTCGTGCACAAGTTTCTCCCTTTTTTTGCAGGAGTCATGTTAATTTCTGTAATTTTTCTTTGATTTATTGGTGTCCCAATCTGAAAAATGTGAAGCTAAAATCTGTGAATCAGAGCATGAAAATGCCTCAGGTTTATTAAGCAAAGGAAAAGTACTTCGCTTAGTAGTGACTTCTCGTCACTGTAGACAGTACTACCATCCTTCCCGTCTCACAAGCCCGCAACCTTGGTGTCATCCTTGACTCTGCTCTCTCATTCATTCCACACAGCCAATCCATCACCGAAACCTACCAGTCTCACCTCCACAACATCGCCAAGATCTGCCCTGTCCTCTCCATCCAAACTGCTACCTTGCTGGTTCAATCTCTCACCCTATCCCCACTGGATTACTGCATCAGCCTCCTTTCTGATCTCCCATCCTCCTGCCTCTCCCCACTTCAGTCTATACTTCACTCTGCTGCCCTGATCATCTTTGTACAGAAACGCTCTGAGCACGTCAATCTCCTCCTCAAAAATCTCCAGTGGTTGCCTGTCAAACTATGAATTAAGTAAAAACTCCTCACTCTCGGCTTCAAGGTTCTCCATCACCTCGCCCCCTCCTACCTCACCTCCCTTCTCTCCTTTTACAGCCCAGCCTACACCCTCCATTCCTCTGCTGTTAACCTCCTGACTGGGCCTTGTTCTCGCCTGTCCCGCCATCAACCCCCAGCCCATGTCCTTCCCCTGGCCTGGAATGCCCTCCCTCCACACATCTGCCACATTAGCTCTCTTCCTCCCTTCAAAGCACTACTAAGAGCTCATCTCCTCCAGGAGGCCTTCCCAGACTGAGCCCCCTTTTTCCTCTCCCCCTCCCCATCACTTCCCCTCCCTCCACCCTACCCCCCTCCCTCCGCACAGCACTTGCATATATTTGTACATATTTATTACTTTATTTATTTTACTTGTACATATGTACTATTCTATTTTATTAGTGATGTGTCAGTAGCTATAATTCTATTTATTCTGATGGTTTTGACACCTGTCTACTTGCTTTGTTTTGTTGTGTGTCTCCCCCTTCTAGACTGTGAACCCATTGCTGGGTAGGGACCATCTCTATATGTTGCCAATTTGTACTTCCCAAGTGCTTAATACAGTGCTCTGCACACAGTAGGCGCTCAATAAATACAATTGAATGAATGAATGAATAATAAGTATGTGTGTTTGTTTATATGGATTTTTACCCCAATTATGAGTGTTAACATGGCAAATCTAGTCACTGTGTACTTATTGCTGGTCTTAGAGTGTGAGCGCTTACCTGACCAGTTTAAACTGCTAACATAATGCATAATGCATATTTTGAATTGTACTTTCTGACACTGGCAGTACATTTTCCTTTCACTAGTATTTTTATTCCTGAGAAGTCAGTTATGTTTATGTTTGTTGGCAGGGTGCCAGATCTGGAAGGGAAAGCTGAAGGGGGAGGAAGGGGGGCTGGTCATTGCTCCTGGATTGCTCTGGTACGACCAGTCCTACCCCTTTCTACCAGAAGCTGTGACCACAAGATGTCTCTGAGGTGTAGCTCCATGGAGAGAGAGAGAGAGAGAGAGAGAGAGAGAGAGAGAGAGTGCGCATGCTTGTGTGCTCATGCATTGCTCATTTTTCTCAAACTCGATGGCCCCTGAGACCTCCACCCCAAATTCACCCTTACACTTGAGAGGAAAAGCTGTAGTCCTGTTGACTGACCTAATTTGGAATTCATTTTCAGTCTTTTTAAATCCACCCCATAAAATGTTAGCCTATACTCCAGTGACCAGTGTAAATGAACCATGGTTCCTGAACCTTCCACAAGCAGGGCCTTATCCCTCTCATTAGTTCCTTTCCACTCTGCCTCATTACATAAAAGCCCTTCTCTGGTTGATAGGTTACATAAAAGTCCTTCTCTGGTTGATACTCCTCAATATGCCCTTGAATTTTTGGTGTTTGAAATCTGCAGGATTTTGCAAAATGGTAAGCAAGGTGGCCTAGTAAATAAAGCACAGGCCTGGGAGCCAGAGGGCCTGGGAGCCAGAGGACCTGGGCTCTCTTTTTTTATATAATAGTTGCTAATCTTTTACTACATGTCAACCACTTTTCTAAACACTGGAGTAGATACAGGTTAATCTGGCCACACAGTCTCTGTCCCACATAGGGCTCAGAGTCTGAGGAGGAGGAGCTGGGAGAACAGGTATTCATTCATTCAATTGTATTTATTGAGTGCTTACTGTGTGCAGAGCACTGTACTAACAGGTATGGAATCCCCATTTTACAGTAAAGGAAACAGAGGCACAGAAAAGGGAAGTGACTTGCCCAAGATCACTCAACAATCAATCCCAGCTCCACCACTTGCCTGCTGTATGACCTTGGGCAAGTCACTTCATTTCTCTATGCCTAGGTTTCCTCAACTGCAAAATGGAGATCAATACCTGTTCCCCCTCCTACTTAGATCATGAGCCCCATTTGGGACAGTGCTTACAACAGTGCCTGACACGAAGTAAGTGTGTAACCAATACCACAAAAAAGTGTTTCTTGCCACAGTGATGACATGATTTCCCAAATGTAAGTTACATTTGAAACCATGCAGCATTCAATCCCTCTAGCATTCCTCCTTATAGCAGCTCTTCCTCCTGATAGATATCTGCATATGTGCCAGGGATTTCTATGCATGAAAACATTTTGCACTTAACAGTGCCTTCATAGTCTCTGCTGCCTGTATCTGTGATCAGTCCTGTATCTGTGATCAGTCAGTCAGTTAATTGTATTTATTGAGTTCTTGCTTTGTGTAAAGCACTGAATTAAGCACTTGGGAGAGTGCAATATAACAATATAACTGAAACATTCCCTACCAGAAGCAGCATGGTGTAGTCGATAAAGCACAGGACTGGGAGACAGAAAGTCAGGTGTTTTAATGCCAGATCCACCAGTCTGCTGGGTTACCTTGGGCAACTCGCTTCACTTCTCTGTGCCTCAGTTACCTCATCTGTAAAATGAGGATTCATACTTTGAGCCCCACATGATACAGGGACTATGTCCAGCCCGATTTGCTTGTATCCACCCCAGTGCTTTGAACAGTGCCTGGCACGTGAAATCTTTCACTCCATCCCTTCTCCCCTCTTTAACTTCCATCTTCAACCACTCACTCTCCACTGGTTCCTTCCCCTCTGCCTTCAAACATGCCCATGTCTCTCCCATCCTAAAAAAACCCTCTCTTGACCCCACCTCACCTTCTAGTTATCACCCCATATCCCTCCTACCAATCCTTTCCAAACTCCTTGAACGAGTTGTCTACACGCGCTGCCTAGAATTCCTCAACAACAACTCTCTCCTCGACCCCCTCCAGTCTGGCTTCTGTCCCCTACATTCCATGGAAACTGCCCTCTCAAAGGTCACCAATGACCTCCTGCTTGCCAAATCCAACGGCTCATACTCTGTCCTAATCCTCCTCGACCTCTCAGCTGCCTTCGACACTGTGGACCACCCCCTTCTCCTCAACACGCTATCTGACCTTGGCTTCACAGACTCCGTCCTCTCCTGGTTCTCCTCTTACCTCTCCGGTTGTTCATTCTCAGTCTCTTTTGCAGGCTCCTCCTCCCCCTCCCATCCTCTTACTGTGGGAGTTCCCCAAGGTTCAGTGCTTGGTCCCCTTCTGTTCTCAATCTACACACACTCCCTTGGTGACCTCATTTGCTCCCACGGCTTCAACTATCATCTCTACACTGATGACACCCAGTTCTACATCTCTGCCCCTGCTCTCTCCCCCTCTCTCCAGGCTCGCATCTCCTCCTGCCTTCAGGACATCTCCATTTGGATGTCTGCCTGCCACCTAAAGCTCAATATGTTGAAGACTGAACTCCTTGTCTTCCCTCCCAAACCTTGCCTTCTCCCTGACTTTCCCATCTCTGTTGACGTCACTACCATCCTTCCTGTCTCACAAGCCCGCAAACTTGGTGTCATCCTCGACTCCGCTCTCTCATTCACCCCTCACATCCAAGCCGTCACCGAAACCTGCCGGTCTTAGCTCCGCAACATTGCCAAGATCCGCCCTTTCCTCTCCATCCATACCGCTACCCTGCTCATTCAAGCTCTCATCCTATCCCGTCTGGACTACTGCATCAGCCTTCTCTCTGATCTCCCATCCTCGTGTCTCTCTCCACTTCAATCCATACTTCATGCTGCTGCCCAGATTATCTTTGTCCAGAAACGCTCTGGGCATATTACTCCCCTCCTCAATAATCTCCAGTGGCTACCAATCAATCTGCGCATCAGGCAGAAACTCCTCACCCTGGGCTTCAAGGCTCTCCATCACCTCGTCCCCTCCTACCTCACCTCCCTTCTCTCCTTCTACAGCCCAGCCCGCACCCTCCGCTCCTCCGCCGCTAATCTCCTCACCGTACCTCGTTCTCGCCTGTCCCGCCATCGACCCCCAGTCCATGTCATCCCCCGGGCCTGGAATGCCCTCTCTCTGCCCATCCGCCAAGCTAGCTCTCTTCCTCCCTTCAAGGCCCTACTGAGAGCTCACCTCCTCCAGGAGGCCTTCCCAGACTGAGCCCCTTCCTTCCTCTCCCCCCTCGTCCCCCTCTCCATCCCCCCATCTTACTTCCTTCCCTTCCCCCACAGCACCTGTATATATGTATATATGTTTGTACATATTTATTACTCTATTTATTTATTTATTTATTTATTTTACTTGTACATATCTATTCTGTTTATTTTATTTTGTTAGTATGTTTGGTTTTGTTCTCTGTCTCCCCCGTTTAGACTGTGAGCCCACTGTTGGGTAGGGACTGTCTCTATATGTTGCCAATTTGTACTTCCCAAGCGCTTAGTACAGTGCTCTGCACACAGTAAGCACTCAATAAATACGATTGATGATGATGATGATGATGATGATAGGTAAGCACCTAACAAATACCACAACTATTATTATTATTATTATGACCACAGTGAGTTTACAGTCTAGAGGGGGAGATGAATGTAAATATAAATAGAATTACAGAAAAATATGGAACGTTTCATGAATTTGTCTGTCATCTTTGTGCAGGGCTCTCTCATGCTGTATTGTCTGTGATCCTACAGTTTACCCAACAGTTTATTAGAAAGTCTGTCAAATTCCCCAAAGCCCCAGTATTCAACTCATCTTTTTCAGATCAGTGCTATAGTTCACTATGCCTCCTTAGGATATTTGCACTTGTATCAGGAACAATGTATTTCAAATATCTCAGTTGTATTTTGTGAACAATATTCTGCAAATTTAGGCAATATATTCTTTAGTTTTACACATTTATCTTCTTCACATCTGGAGTTGTTTTTACATCTCTAGGGCATTCTCCCACACAATGCTCCCCCAAATGGAGGATTTTACTTTCTCACTTGTCTCCTTAGCAGCAATGGGGCTAAGGAGACAAATGAGAAAGTGAAATCCTCCATTTTTCAATGAAAGTGAAGTTGAGACAAACTGTACAAATTGCATCAGATAATGTGGCCAAATAAATTTTGAAAACACTTTGTAAAGCTCATGTGCTCAATTGCATTCTGGAGTAAATTCAGAATAGCCATAAAATGAAAGAAAATGATGATAAATACTCAGTTCAGAATCAAACTAGAGTGAGGGAAAGTGACAGCTGAACGAATTAGAACAGTATCTAGAAAAAGTCCCTAGAATGCAGGCAATCTCAAAGGCACAAATGATTCTTCTTCAGGGTTGATGAAATACTAAGCCTCCCCAGCTACCTAACATCAGTTTGTACAGTGATTGTATTGGTCTGTATCCTAGGTAACTGATCCACAGGGCATTGGGTTGAAGAGGGAAAACATCAGTAGATGAAAATTGGTCCAACATCTGTTTTCTGTGTACGACCCCCCCAAATTCCTCCTTACACCTTCCTCCTCCACTGCTCCCACCCCATGTACTTTTCCCCATTCTTTTTGAAGTACATGAACCAGGGGAAAGGGAACATGGGACACATAACTGCAACCACCCACAGTACCTATCTGTGGCTGCAGTTCTGTGTACGGTTCTGCATACCAGAGAAGAGAAGCAGCATGGCTTAGTGGAAAGAGCCCGGGCTTTGGAGTCAGAGGTCATGGGTTCAAATCCCGGCTCCACCACTTCTAAGCTGTGTGACTTTGGGCAAGTCACTTAACTTCTCTGTGCCTCAGTTCCCTCATCTGTAAAATGGGGGTTAAGACTGTGAGCCCCCCCGTGGGACAACCTGATCACCTTGTAACCTCCTCAGCACTTAGAACAGTTTCCTTTTAGAACAGTGCTTTGCACATAGTAAGCGCTTAATAAATGCCATTATTATTATACCAGAAAACGTGGCTCAATATGCCTGCATTATTTGTGGGATAGTTGTGATATTTGTTAAGCACTTACAGTGTTCTAAGCACTATACTAAGCACTGGGGTTAATGCAAAATAATCAGATTGGACACAGTTCCTCTCTATATAAGACACTTGGTCTACTGTGTGGGAGAACAGACATTTTCAGATGAGGAAACTGAGGCGCAGAGAAGAAAGTGACTTGCCTGAGGTCACAGAGCAAACAAGTGGCAGAGCCAGGATTTTAGAGCTACACTGTACTGATTTCCAGTCCTGTACTCTTTCCACTTGGCCATGTTACTTTTCTAAAATAAGTAGATTGGACACAGGCCCTGTCTCACATGGGGCTTACAGTGAGAAAAACAGATGTATTATCTCTTTCTTATAGGTGAGGAAACTGAAGCACAGAGAAGTAGAGTGATTCATCCAAGGTCAGCCAGCTCAGAGGATTTTATGCTCATAAAGTCACTCTAAAAAAAGCAGGTCAACATGGAACAATAAAATAATACAGCAATAGGGAAGAAATGTTCAGCTTTTACTCTATGAACAATGTGACCTGCCTTTGATTCATTCTCAAAGTACCAACAGGATTTTATATTAGCAATATTTTCATCATGTGCTATAAACAAAAAATGAGTCTCCTATTTTGTTTCCAGGATGCTTTTTCTGATGGTATACCTAAACCCTGCCAAGAAGGAGCCAGGCTTCTGATATGGTTCCTGAATGGAATTTCTACATAATTTCTGATTGTTGTGAATCACATGAAAATATTGTATTTTCATTTTCACAGTGTAATACAGTAGAAATTGGCTTCATGTACAATTCTATAGAGGAATTATTTCTCCATGTTTGCACTGACACCACCTTCAAGAACGTCAGTTCAAGCTACACAATAGATATAGGTATTAATTACCCAGGCTAATTAATAATAATAATAATAATAATAATGGTATTTGTTAAGCACCTACTATGTGCCAAGCACTGTTCTAAGCGCTGCGATAGAGACAATTAAGTAAGGCTAATACTATGATTAAACAACTTCAATCAATTTCATTTTTCCTTAACAGCTGACTGAAAAGCATGAATATTTAATGACTAGTGAATTAAACCAATATGATTTACAACTGAGAGGAATGTGTTCTGCATTAATGCAGAGAAGGTTCTCACAAAGTCCAAACCTGGATCTGTGTAAAAATGTCTGAAGGAAAGGTCTTACTGACTAATTAGCGTAACAATCCATCTTGTACCACTGGAGAAGGACATGGAGAGACAAGCCTTTTTCTCCTTCTCACCAATCTATCAGTGGTGATTGCAGAGTGTTTCCTCTGTGCAGACCACTGTAGTAAGCACTTGGAAGAGCATAACATAACTCCTCATGGCTTGAGGACTGGGAACAATAGAGAAATTAAGTTTAATGACAAATTCCCAAAAAAGGGGAGGAAAAGCATGTCAGAAGGGAGTTAGAAGGTACTGGGTTCTAAACCATTCTATGCCACTTATCTCCTATGTGACTTTGGGCAAATCACTTCATTTCTCTGGCCTCAGTTACCTCATCTGTAAAATGGTGGTTAAGACTTTGAGCCTATGTGGGACAGAGATTGTGTCCAGCCCAATTTGGTAGTATCCACCCCAGCACTTAACACAGTGTCTGGCAAGTAGTAAGTGCTTTAACAAATACCATGATTGTTATTATTCTTACTATTATTATTATCAAAAGCATGTGCCACACACATGTTAATACAGACAAGGCCACTTAGCCTACGGTAGCTATTTCCGTAAAACTGTGGATCTGTGTGTGCCAGTAAAATTGCAAAATTATCCTGTTGCCCAACTCCTGCTTCTCCAAAGGGGAAAATGCAGACTATCAGTCACACTCTGCTATAGGCTTTTCCTATGCCTCAAGCTGTCCACCCTCACCCTCCTCCTTTATCAGAGAGTCATCTAACTGAGTGCTGCTGAATTGGAGTTTTGTTACTTTTTCTTCCTTGTGGGAAGCTGGGTTTTTGTTTGAGGCCTTTTGTACTTTAATCAGCACCCTGAACATGTCAGTTGTTAAAATGTTCCCTTCCTTCTAGCGATTCTCTTGAGTCGAAGAGATTTTCCCTAGGATCTCCCTGCTGTTCTTGTTTTCCTGTTTGAAACTCAGGTTTCAAAGATATAAGCTACAGAAAGCTCCCAGCATTTCCTGAAAAATGAAGAGTAGACCAATGGAGATGGCTTCTTGCAGTGCACACTCACATACATACACAAACACACACACACCATTTTTCAGTTAAAATAACAAATAAAATGGAAAGATGTAAGATATGTAAGAATAGTCTTACTAATAGTATTTATTGATAATGGTATTTATTAAGTGCTTACTATGTGCCACGCACTGTTCTCAGAACTGGAGTATTATACAAGGTAATCATGTTGGACACACTCCCTGTCCCATATGAGGCTCACAGTCTTAATCTCTATTTTATAGATGAGGGAACTGAAGCCCAGAGAAGTGAAGTGACTTCCCCAAGGTCACACAGCAGACAAGTGTCAGAGATGGGATTAGAACCCATGACCCTCTTACTCCCAGACCAGTGCTCTAGTGACACCATGCTGCTTCTAGTCCTTGTGTTTGATACTGTCAAACAGTAAGTTTGGAAAATACAAAATGATGAGGAAATCCAGAGCCAAGTGCACATCGTCTTCGGTGGCAAAATACCAGGGAACTGGGAGAAATAGTCCCAATCCTCAATGCCCACTTTTGCACACCAATAGAGCTGCCCCTAATGATTATATTTGTAGCCATTTAGAAGTGCAGCCGAATAGAATGATTTGGTATCTAAAGAGAGAAGGGGAGGCATTGATGTGATGAGCCTGAATCATTTAATATTCCTAGAGCATTTCCCTTCAAACTTGGGTTCACTTTTTGTCCCAAGAACCACCATTAAATCAGAATCTAAATAGTTTATAAAGCATGAACCTGCTCCAGGATTCAGTTCTGAACACTTGAGTCACCTCAGCTAGCTTCTCATAAATCAAACAACTGAAAACAGCATATCACCATGTTCCCACTAATATTCCAATCGCCCACTTCTCTCCCTCCTCAGCTCCACATATCTGCTGCCCCATCTCACCTCACCCTTTCACCAGCTGGGGCACACGTTGGATCTTATAACTAGTTACTGTATCATTTCAAACCTTGTCATCTTGGAAATCCCACTTTCTGACCCCAAGCTTCTAACTCCATTCGTTCATTCAATCACATTTATTAAACACTTACTATGTGCAGAGCACTGTATTAAGCACTTGGGAAAGTACAGTACCACAACAAACTGTGACATTCCCTGCCCACAACGAGGAGCTGACAGTCTACAGGTGGGGAAACAGACATCAATACAAATGAATAAAATTACAGACATATATGTAAGTGCTGTGGAGCTGGAGAAGGGCATGAAAAGAGCAGAGGGAGCAAATCAGGGCAACCCACATCCCTCTTCCTCACAAAACTGTTCTCTCTACCACAGAGGCCTCTAATAATAATTATTGTATTTGTTAAGTGCTTACTATGTGCCAGGCACTGTACCAAGTGCTGGGGTGGATACAAGAAAGTTGGGTTGGACAGTCACTATCCCATATGGGGCTCACAGTCTTAATCCCCATTTAACAGATGAGGGAACTGAGGCCAAGAGAAGTGAAGCGACTTGCCCAAGATCACACAGCAAACCAACTCCCGCCTCTTGTCCCCTCATGCCCCACTTGGACTCCTTACCTAACCTCCCATTTCTTGATGAATGAATCCATGCTGTCTATACTGCTCTCTCCACCAATATTAATTCTGGTGACTCCTGTCCCTTCATCAATATCACAGCAATAACCCCAAGCCCTTGATTACTTTCACAGCACACTTCCTGTGCTCTTGTGTTTCTACCATCTTAGAGCAGTGCTCAGCATCTAGAACAGTGCTTGGCACATAGTAAGTGCTTAACAAATACCATCATCATTATTATTATTATTACCATGGAGCACTGTTGGCAGAAATTCAGGCACTGGCCGGACTTCAGCGCCTTCAGATTCATTATTACTTGTTATAACCCCGCCCTCTCTTCCACTCAACAACATTATTTCTCTCTCATTGACTCCCATGTATTCACTGCCCCACCTACTATTCCACACTCACTCCTGAAGCCCCAGAGAGCCTGACTTCTGCTCTTCTGTTCCTAATAATCTTGCTATTTTATTGACGAAATCAAAATTGTGAGCATTTCACCTTTCCAAGTATATCCTATCCCACAACTCATCCTTCTCAGCTATTTCTTTCAACTATCCCCTCTCCCTGTTCAACCAACCCCATTCTTTCTCACTCAATAAGAGCAACTACATCTATTCTTCTTCCCTCCCTTGACCATTATTAGCAGCCATTACCCTGTGATAGCTCTTTCGCCTCTGTCTTCAAACATGTTCATGTCTCTCCTATCGTAAGAATGGAATTATTTTAATTCTACTGCTCCCTCCAGCTATCACCCAATATCCTTCCTTGCAGTCCTCAAAAGTTGGAATATATACCCACTGTCTCCACTCTCTCCCTCTGCCAACTCCCTTCTTGACCCTTTAGTATTCAGTTTCCTCATGGAGACAGCCCTCTCCAGGATCACCAATTACCTTGTTGTTGTCATTGTTGTTGTCTTATGCTGTTGAGTCATTTCCAACCCAAAGCGACCCCATGAACATATCTCTCCCAGAATGCCCCACCTCCATCTGCAATTGTTCTAGTAATGTATCGATAGAGTTTTCTTGGTAACAATATGGAAGCAGTTTACCAATGCCTCCTTCCACACAGTAAACCTGAGTCTCCACCCTCGACTTTCTCCCATGCCACTGCTGCCCAGCACACGTGAGTTTTGACTGGTAGCTGATTGCCTTCCATTCATTCATTCAATCAGATTATTGAGTGCTTACTATGTGTAGAGCACTGTACTAAGAGCTTGGAAACTACAATTTGGCAACAGATAGAGACTATCCCTACCCAACAATAGACACACAGTCTAGAAGGGGGAGAACGAAAATGTAACAAAACAAGTAGACAGGCATCAATAGCATCAAAATAGATAAATCGAATTATAGATATATATACATCACTAATAAAATAGAGTAATAAATATGTACAAATATTTGCTGTGGGGAGGGGAAGGGGGTAGAGCAAAGGGAGGGAGTAGGGGGGATGGGGAGGGGAGGAAGAGCAGAAGAAAGGGGAGGTTCAGTCTGGGAACACCTCCTGGAGGAGGTGAGCTCTCAGTAGGGCTTTGAATGGGGGAAGAGAGCTACTTTGGTTTTGGTGGATTTGAGGAGGGAGGGCATTCCAAGCCAGAGGTAGGACGTGGGCCAGGGGTCGACAGCTGAACAGGCAAGAACAAGGCACAGTGCGGTGGTTAGCAGCAGAGGAGCAGAGTGTGTGTGCTGGGCTGTAGAAGGAGAGAAGGGAGGTGAGGTAAGAGGGGGCAAGGTGATGGAGAGCTTTGAAGCTAATAGGAGTTCTTGCTTCATGCAAAACAAAGGTTGTTAGACAACCACTGGAGATTTTTTAGGAGGGTGGGGTGACATGCTCAGAGCGTTTCTGTAGAAACATAATCCTGGCAGCAGAGTGAAGTATAGATTGAAGCAGGGGGAGACAGGAGGTTAGCCACTGCCCAAGCTAGGAATGGAATGGTTATGCCTCTGCTTGACTCTCCCTCCTATAGTCAAAACTGGTAGAGAACTGGAAACTAGCAGTGTGGTGTAGCAGGTAGAGCACAAGCCTGGGAGTCAGAAGGTCATGGGTTCTAATCCAGGCTCTGCCGCTTGTCTGCTGTGTGCCTTGGGCAAGTCACTTCACTTCTCTGTGCATCAGTTACCTCACCTGTAAAATGGGGATTGTGACTGTGAGCCCCACAGGTGACAGGGACTGTGCCCACCCCAACTTGCTTGTATCTACTCCAGCACTTGGTACAGTGCCTGGGACATAGTAAGCACTTAACAATTGCAATGATTCAATTTGTACTTCCCAAGCTCTTAGTACAGCGCTCTGCACACAGTAAGCACTCAATAAATACGATTAAATGAATGAATGAATGACCAGTTACCTACCTGTTGCAAAATCTAACAGATACTACTCTGTCCTAATTATCCTCAACCTCTCAGCTACTTGTGACAGTGGGAACCAATCCATTCTCCTGGAGGCACTATCTAGTCTTTGTCTAAAAGACACAGTTCTCGCCTGGTTTTCCTCTTATCTCTTTGGTCATTCCTTCTCTGCCAGTTTTGAAAGCATTTCCTTGGCCTTGCCTCCCAAGGCTGTGGGATTCCCTCAGATTTCCTTCCTTACTCTTTTTTTCAATGGTATTTGTTAAGTGCTTACTCTGTGCCTGGCACTGGGGTAAATTACAAGATAATCAGGTTGGACACTGTTTGTGTTCCATATGGAGCTCCTATCATCCCCATTTTACATATGGAGTGACTGACACCCAGAGAAGTTAACTGACTTGCCCAAGGTCATACAGCAGACAAGTAGAAGAGCCAGGATTAGAACTCAGGTCTTCTGACTTCTAGGCCTGTGCTTTCCTATAGGTCACACTGCACCCACTCCCTTTTCCTTATTGATGCTCTCCCTAAAACTTACAGTGCTACTTCTCTGTGCCTCAGTTCCCTCATCTGTAAAATAGGGATTAAGTCTGTGAGTCCCACGTGGGACAGCATGATTACGTTGTATCTACCCCAGTGCTTAAAGTAGTGCTTGGCACATAGTAAGCACGTAACAAATACCATTATTATTATTACCACATCATTTTTCTAAAACATCCTTCTGCATACAGTTTCCCATGCCTCAGACACCTCCAATGGTTATCTATCTATTCCTTTCTTCATCAAGCAGAATCAGTCAATTGAACAAATCACTGGTATCCACTGAACATTTATTGTATGCAGCTCTGTACTAGTCACTTGGGAGAGTACAACAGAATTGGTAGCTTATGGTGTACTAGGTGAGAAAAATAATCATCATCATCATCATCAATCGTATTTATTGAGTGCTTACTGTGTGCAGAGCACTGTACTAAGGGCTTGGGAAGTACAAATTGGCAACATATAGAGACAGTCCCTACCCAACAGTGGGCTCACAGTCTAAAAGGGGGAGACAGAGAACAAAACCAAACATACTAACAAAATAAAATGAATAGAATAGATATGTACAAATCAAATAAATAAATAAATAGAGTAATAAATATGTACAAACATATATACATATATACAGGTGCTGTGGGGAAGGGAAGGAGGTAAGATGGGGGGGATGGAGAGGGGGACGAGGGGGGAGAGGAAGGAAGGGGCTCAGTCTGGGAAGGCCTCCTGGAGGAGGTGAGCTCTCAGCAGGGCCTTGAAGGGAGGAAGAGAGCTAGCTTGGCGGATGGGCAGAAGGAGGGCATTCCAGGCCCGGGGGATGACGTGGGCCGGGGGTCGATGGCGGGACAGGAGAGAACGAGGTACGGTGAGGAGATTAGCGGCAGAGGAGCGGAGGGTGCGGGCTGGGCTGTAGAAGGAGAGAAGGGAGGTGAGGTAGGAGGGGGCGAGGTGATGGACAGCCTTGAAGCCGAGGGTGAGAAGTTTCTGCCTGATGTGCAGATTGATTGGTAGCCACTGGAGATTTTTGAGGAGGGGAGTAATATGCCCAGAGTGTTTCTGGACAAAGATAATCCGGGCAGCAGCATGAAGTATGGATTGAAGTGGAGAGAGACACGAGGATGGGAGATCAGAGAGAAGGCTGATGCAGTAGTCCAGATGGAATAGGATGAGAGCTTGAATGAGCAGGGTAGCGGTTGGCATGGAGAGGAAAGGGCAGATCTTGGCAATGATGCGGAGCTGAGACCGGCAGGTTTTGGTGACGGCTTGGATGTGAGGGGTGAATGAGAGAGCGGAGTCGAGGATGACACCAAGGTGGCGGGCTTGTGAGACGGGAAGGATGGTAGTGCCGTCAACAGAGATGGGAAAGTCAGGGAGAGGGCAAGGTTTGGGAGGGAAGACAAGGAGTTCAGTCTTCAACATGTTGAGCTTTAGGTGGCAGGCAGACATCCAAATGGAGATGTCCTGAAGGCAGGAGGAGATGCGAGCCTGGAGAGAGGGGGAGAGAGCAGGGGCAGAGATGTAGATCTGGGTGTCATCAGCGTAGAGATGATAGTTGAAGCCGTGGGAGCAAATGAGGTCACCAAGGGAGTGCGTGTAGATCGAGAACAGAAGGGGACCAAGCACTGAACCTTGGGGAACCCCCACAGTAAGAGGATGGGAGGGGGAGGAGGAGTCTGCAAAAGAGACTGAGAAAGAAAAAAATAATGAAATAAATTCAAGGTAAGGGAAGCAACAGACTATAAGGAAATGCTCATAAGTGTCATGGAAGTAGGGAAGGGGTGAATATCAAAGTGCTTGGCGAATTTCAGTACAAGGGCATAGATAACGCAGAAGGGAAGGAGATGAAAGGTTAATCAGGAAAACCTTCTGGGAGGATCTTTGATTTTAGTAGGACTTTGAAGATAGGGAGCGTGGTGTCTGCTGGATATGGATGGGGAGGAAGTTCCAAGCAGGAGAGAGGGTGTAAGTCCGGGTTGGCAGTGAGAGGTAAGATGGAAGCATAGTAAGTAGGTCGATGTTAGAGGAGCAAAGTATGTGTTGGCTTCTAACCACTGGTTTTCAGGCATGCCACTTCTCTTTTCCTACTCTCTACTCCCACCACACCTCAGCTCACTTTCTTGGTTCCTCTCAAGCTATTCTATTCATTGGAACTTATTCTCATCTCTCAACAGTCTGCTGACCTGAACACCCTCCCACTTCAAATCCAACAGACCACAGCTTTTTCCATCTTTAAAGCCCTTCTGAAATTACATTTCCTCTGAAACACCATCCTGAATAGCCTCTTAATCTTACTCAGTTTATACCACCCTCTACTACCGCTTCAGCTCTTCTGCACCTCCTAAGCACCAGTGTACCCACAACTGCCCATAATACTTATGTATGTATCTTTTTATCCCATATTACATAAGCACTAACTCATGGACATATCGTGTTTTATTTCCTTTTCTGTTCAGCAAATTATTTTAGCATCTGTCCGTTCCCCTCCCCACTGCCCTGCATTGCAAACTCCTTGAGGTCAAAGATCATGTCTAGTCATTTTATTTCACTCTTCCTAGGGCTTAGTTCAGTCAATTAATCTTATCGATTGATTTATTATCACAATTCTCCTTTTCAATGTGACCCTGTGCTTATGTCCCATCATTGGAAGGTATAAGGTATTTAGCTGTTGCAGTGCAGAAACTTAACAGCTCCCTGGTGATCTGAAAGAGTTATTGGTCTTTCCTCTGCTCCTGATTTACTCCTGAAGAGGAACTTGGACATGGGAGGAATTGGGCTCACAAACTGAAATACTCCCGGGGCCAGAGTTTTCTCCCTAGTAATACAGGGACCGTTAATTTCATTGCAAAAATGTAAGCTCATTGTGTGCAACAATGCACTAAGTGACTCCCTAATGGTCCCAGAGAGTTACTACTTTGTCCATTGTGCCTGACATACTCCCAGGGAGTTGAATTTAGACTCTGAGAAAACTGGGATCAGTACTATTCAAATGGATCATGGCTAATGCCTCCTTACCCCAAGACCAGAGTATTTTAAAGTTTATTGCTCATATACCTTGTTGGGAGGAAAACAATACTACCTACCATAAATACATCTTTAAAACACTCAATCCCCTTGCCCACTCCTGCCTCACCTTGCTTCTCTCTTACTACAACTCAGTCCACATACTTCGCTCCTCTAGTGCCAAACTTCTCACTGTACCTCAATCTCGTCTACCTCACTGCCAACCTCTCGCCCACATCCTGCCTCTGGTATAGAATGTCCTCCCTCTTCATATCCAACAGACAATTACTCTCCCCTCCTTCAAAGCCTAACTGAAGGTACATCTCCTCCAAGAGGCCTTCCCTGACTAAGCCCTTGTTCCTCTTCTCCCACTCCTTTCTGTGTTGTCTTGACTTGCTCCCATTAGTCATCTCCCCCCTCAGCCCGAGAACTTATGAACATATCTGTAATTTTATGTATTTATATTAATGTCTGCCTCCCCTTCTTGAGTGTAAGACTGTTGTAGGCAGTGAATGTGTCTGTTATATTGTACTCTCCCAAGGGCTTAGTACAGTGCCCTACACACAGTAAGTGCTTATCAACTTCACTTATGAGCCAGGCAAGACAAGATCATCAACAA
Organism: Tachyglossus aculeatus; assembly: GCF_015852505.1. NCBI lineage: Eukaryota > Metazoa > Chordata > Mammalia > Monotremata > Tachyglossidae > Tachyglossus > Tachyglossus aculeatus. Next base: position 79,025,020 of record NC_052069.1, read on the forward strand.
TGAGGACCTGGTCATGCTCAGCTCCCCAGCACTGAGGCAGTGATTATAGCAACAGACTGCCACTGAGCAAGCAGTATACGTGAGGAGAGTGGTTAAGAGCAGGTTACCCAAACAGCTGTCCTATGGTGAGTAGCCTCACCATGATCTGCCTCGTCCTCACCATCTTTGCCAACATCTTCCCCGCAGACCGGGGTGGGCTGAACGAGCACACATACCTGGCCATCAAGCTGGATGGCTTCCAGCGCCTCCTGGTCAGGGACATCCTCCGCTGCTTCGAGAACAAAGGCTTCAAGCTGGTCGGCCCCAAGCTGGTGCAGGCCTCCGAGGACCTGCTGAAGGAACACTACGCCACCCCTTCTACCACCGCCTCATCAGGTACATGAGCTCAGGGCCCCTCGTTGCCATGGTGAGGCAGGGGCCAGACGTGGTATGCTTGTGCCGGGCACCAATCAGGGCCACTGACCCTGCCGAATCCTTGCCTGGCACCATCCGAGGGGACTACTCGATTGAAGTGGGCAAGAACCTGATCCACGGCAGTGACTCCATGGAGAGCGCCCACCGGGAGATAGAGAAGCAGTGTGGCTCAGTGGAAAGAGCACGGGCTTTGGAGTCAGAGGTCGTGGGTTCAAATCTCTGCTCCGCTGATTGTCAGCTGTGTGACTTTGGGCAAGTCACTTAACTTCTCTGTGCCTCAGTTCCCTCATCCATAAATTGGGGATTAAGACTGTGAGCCCCATGTAGGACAACCTGATCACCTTGTATCTCCCCAGAGCTTAGAACAGTGCTTTGCACATAGTAAGTGCTTAACAAATACCATCATTATTATTATTATTATGGGCCTGTGGTTCTGGGCGGAGGAGCTGCTGTGCTGGGAGGACAGTTCAGAGCACTGGCTGTACGAGTAGCCCATGCTGTGCCGGGCCAAGCCCCCCTCTGGTCCTGGCCTGTGGAGGGGACGGCCTGCCCTCCCGCCCAGCAATGCTGTTTTCCCCCCTAGGATCGGGCTGGAGCTAGAGCCCAGGCTGGCGGAGGAAGGGTCACGGGGGTCTGGTCTGGTCTGGTCTCCACCGTCCCCCCGTCTGGCTACTTAGTCTGCTGGAGGGGTGAGCCGGGAGTGGGCAGGAGCTCAATGAAGGTGAAGGAGTCACAATGGAGCGGGTGCAGCGAAAGCTGATAACACGAGATGGAGTCATGGGTGCCTTGGAAACTGATAACACGAAAGGGAATCAAGGGTACAGCGAAAGCCGATAACACGAGAGGGAGTCGTGGGTCCAGCAGAAGCGAATAACACGAGAGGGAGTCATGGGTACAGCAGAAGCTGATAAACAAGATGGAGTCGGCACATCTCGGATGACCATGCGACTACTGAGTCACCACAAAGATAACCAATCAGGTTTCTGCCCCGCCTTTCTGTGGCAACTGAAAACTGATCGGGAATGACCAGCAAAAAGAAGAACTATAAAAACCCCTGCGCGGGGACTCTCTGGGCTTCTTTCTCCCATAAGGAGTGGAGCCAGCCAGGAGCATGATCCCATTCGGCTAACACTTATATTAGAGACTTAAGCTGGGAATAAAATCTCCCTGACCACCCTCCTCATGAATCGCAATTCTTTGTGTCGCTAGTCGGCCCTGCGCATCGGTTGGGTGAGCGGGAAGACCCTCACGCCTCATGCCGACAACAAAGGGCCCGGGGAAGGGGGCCTCCCCACACCGCAGACAACCACATTGATGGCTACAGCAGGGAGGACTGATGGGTGGGCTGGTGGTTCAGGCACGGCTGGGGATTTTAAGGCTAGGGTCCCGGGCTGGCAGAGTTGGGGGGCTTTCCACTGAGGAGATGGGGTGGGGGGGCTTCTGTGCAGGGCATGGCCTGGGCACTAGACGCCTATGCCTGGGGCCAGGGCTCTGAGCCCCCGGCCCCTTGCCCAGGATGCCCGGCCCTCTGCTCCAGCACCGTGGGGTGTTGGGACTGCTAAAGCCCCCCAACGTCATGGGGAAGGGGGAAGGGTCCTTCGCCCTGTGATGGCCCTGGGGGTGAGCGGGGAGGGGCTATTTATTTTGTTAATGATGTGCATCTAGCTTTATTTTCATTTATTCTGGTGACTTGACACCTGTCCACATGTTTTGTTTTATTGTCTGTCTCCCCCTTCTAACTGTGAGCCCCCTGTTGGGTAGGGGCCTGTATATATGTATATATGTTTGTACATATTTATTACTCTATTTATTTATTTATTTTACTTGTACATATTTATTCTATTTATTTTATTTTGTTAATATGTTTTGTTTTGCTGTCTGTCTCCCCCTTCTAGACTGTGAGCCCGCTGTTGGGTAGGGACCATCTCTATATGTTGCCAACTTGTACTTCCCAAGCGCTTAGTACAGTGCTCTGCACACAGTAAGCGCTCAATAAATACAATTGAATGAATGAATGAATGAAAGGGACCATCTCTACCTGTTGCCGACTTGTCATTCCCAAGCGCTTAGTACAGTGCTCGGCACACAGTAAGTGTTCAATAAATACGATTGAATGAATGAATGAATTAATTAATGAAAGGGAACACACATAAGGAGGTAGAGTAGAATGCATGTTATGAAGATACAGAGAAACATAGTTTCAAATAATGTGTCATAGCAACAGACCATTGGGAGACAACTGGCAGCCAACAATTGGCAGCAAGTTAGTCCAACCCCAAATCAGGTGAGGGATTTTTCTCCCTGGAAAAAGACTGGTGAATAAGAAGTAGCTATGAAAATAGTCACAGGAACTGCAAGTGGCAAATGCATTGCTGAGACAAAATATCATCTTTCCAAGCATCCAAGATGGAAGAGTACTTATCATAGCTTTTTTTCAGAAACACACATACTTATGCACGCACACACATGCACACAAAGACTGCTAAGATCAGTAGCACCAAAGAAGTAAGGAGAGTCTGATTCCCTAACTCTAGTCCAGATGTCCAGAGAGAAAATTAAAGGATCTTATAAATATGGGTTGCATCATTTTTGCTTTCCCTTGAGGTGACTAGTGTAGTTTTCCAGATATGGAAAAAAAAATGATTCTGCCCTTCTTCGATTAACTATTTAGCCTAAGTGTGGACCACTAACTGTACCAATATGCTATATCATTTCAAATAGCACTGACAACATTTATTCATACTTATTCTTACTTATCCATATTAATGTTTGTCTCCCCCTCTAGACTAAGCTCTTTATGAGCACAGAATGTGTCTGCTAATTATGTTGTATTGTACTCTCCTAAGTGCTTAGTACAGTGGTCTGCATATAGTAAACATTCAATAAATATGATTGATTGATAATATCCTCTACCCAGCAGTAATTCAAAGCACCTTTTTACCTATCTTTGTATGAAGTTTGCTTTAAGTTGAATGCTCCCTCCAGGCCATCTTCCTTCCCTGCATGTGGTTTTTCCACACGTCCATTTGTTTCCGTTTTGCCTAATACAGTAAGTTGCAATGTTACTTTCCTAGATTTGCCAGGCCTCTTTAAGAAAACATCAATTCCACTTTAAATAGTTGCTCTTTGAAAACATCCCTTCAGCTCTGCATTCCAGACTTTCACTTGGGGTTACTAGGAGAGATGGAATGTGGAACATCTCACTTCCCCATCTTCTGGATTTTCCTGATTTTAAACTAAATCTTGAAATGAACCATTTCAGCCTCTTTATTTTTCCAAGCCAGGTGATAATTAACTGGTAACATAAAATCTACAAAAAGCCTCTCTGCCCTTGGGCAATTCATTTTACATTTTATAAAAATAGCCTCCGTGCCCTGCACTGGGGCAGCTTTGGTTCCAATACCAATATTTTCTCTGAAATCAAAATCTGGCATCTCTCATCAAATCTCAAATGGCATAACAAACAAACAAGATAAAAACCGATATTTTGCTAAAAGGCACTACTTAGAGGGAAATATGACTGCCTTCTTGCTGAGAGGACACAAGTAGCCACTAAAGCCTCAGCCTCACATTCCCAGGATCCTCCTCCACTGGCACTGTAGGTCATAAAAGAGGTGCTTGAGTTTATTTTTTTCCAATTTAGGCTTTAATTGCTCTGACTTTTCTCCTCACAGTGGTTGTAAAATTGTGAATTTTAAAGTCATCTCCACAAACAATATTTAAGGACTTCGGTTAACAAAATTTTTTAAAATTATCCACTTTTTTCACACGCTCTAATTATATCTTAGTATTCTGGAGAAAAATTTTAAAGTCCAAACATTCAGAAGACATTTTTACCAAAGTTATCTGTGACTATACCATCATCCAAAACTAAAATGGAAGATTGTGAAGATTTGAAAGAGAAATCCTACTCTTATTCTGTTCTTATTCATTACTACTCCCATTGTACCTAATTTTCTCTCAGGTTGTCAATTATTATGTATTAAAGAGAAATAAGTCATTTTATTAGGGCATTATCCATCAAACAGCTATTGATCAAGTTTCTTGAAGTTCTAGAATGCAGCACAGCTTTCTATTTTCTGTATTGATATATAAAACTGGCACCCAAAGGGTATTATGTAAAGTTAGTTTCCATAATAATAACAATAATAATAATAATAATTGTTTAGGGTTTACTATGTGTCAAGTACTATTCTAAGCACAGGGGTAGATATAAGATAATGAGGTTGGATAGAGCCTCTGTCTTATATGGGGCTTACAGTCTATCAATCAATCAATCAATATCAATCAATCGTATTTATTGAGCACTTACTGTGTGCAGAGCACTGTACTAAGCACTTGGGAAGTACAAGTTGGCAACATATAGAGACAGTCCCTACCCAACAGTGGGCTCACAGTCTAAAAGTGGGAGACAGAGAACAAAACCAAACATACTGAAAAAATAAAATAAATAGAATAGATATGTACAGGTAAAATAAATAGAGTAATAAATATGTACAAACATATATACATATATACAGGTGCTGTGGGGAAGGGAAGGAGGTAAGACGGGGGGTGGAGGGGGGAACGAGGGGGAGAGGAAGGAAGGGGCTCAGTCTGGGAAGGCCTCCTGGAGGAGATGAGCTCTCAGTAGGGCCTTGAAGGGAGGAAGAGAGCTAGCTTGGTGGATGGGCAGAGGGAGGGCATTCCAGGCCCGGGGGATGACGTGGGCCGGGGGTCGATGGCAGAACAGGCGAGAACGAGGTATGGTGAGGAGATTAGCAGTAGAGGAGCGGAGGGTGCGGGGTGGGCTGTAGAAGGAGAGAAGGGAGGTGAGTTAGGAGGGGGTGAGGTGATGGAGAGCCTTGAAGCCGAGGGTGAGGAGTTTCTGCCTGATGCGCAGATTGATTGGTAGCCACTGGAGTTTTTTGAGGAGGGGAGTAACATGCCCAGAGCGTTTCTGGACAAAGACAATCCGGGCAGCAGCATGAAGTATGGATTGAAGTGGGGAGAGACACGAGGATGGGAGATCAGAGAGAAGGCTGATGCAGTAGTCCAGACGGGATAGGATGAGAGCTTGAACGAGCAGGGTAGCGGTTTGGAAGGAGAGGAAGGGGAGGATCTGGCAATGTTGCGGAGCTGAGACCGGCAGGTTTTGGTGACGGCTTGGATGTGAGGGGTGAATGAGAAAGCAGAGTCGAGGATGACACCAAGGTTGCGGGCTTGTGAGACGGGAAGGATGGTAGTGCCGTCAACAGAGATGGGAAAGTCAGGGAGAGGGCAGGGTTTGGGAGGGAAGACAAGGAGTTCAGTCTTGGACATGTAAGTCTAGGTAAGAGGGAGTAGAATTGAATACCTATTTTACAGATGAGGAAACTGAAGCACAAAGAAGTTAAATGACTTGTCCAAGGTCACACAGAAGACAAGTTCATTCATTCATTCAATACTATTTATTGAGCGCTTACTGTGTGCAGAGCATTGTACTAAGCGCTTGAAAAGTACAAGTTGGCAACATATAGAGACGGTCCCTACCCAACAGCGGGCTCACAGTCTAGAAGGGGGAGATAGACAACAAAACAAAACTATTAACAAAATAAAATAAATAGAATAAATATGTACAAATAAAATAAAGAAATAGAGTAATAAATACAAACATATATACATATATACAGGTGCTGTGGGGAGGGGGCGGAGGGGGAGAGGAAAGAGGGTGCTCAATCTAGGAAGGCCTCCTGGAGGAGGCGAGCTCTCAGTAGGGCTTTGAAGGGAGGAAGAGGGCTAGCTTGGCAGACGTGCGGAGGGAGGGCATTTCAAGCCAGGGTGATGATGTGGGCCCGGGGTCGACAGCGGGACAGGCGAGAACGAGGCACAGTGAGGAGATTAGCAGCAGAGGAGCGGAGGGTGTGGGCTAGAAACCATGAGTTCCGGAGTGAACCATGTTTCGGTTAGGGCAAGGAGGAGGAGAGAGCTGGAAAGGAATAGGTCAAGGATGAAAGGGAGCTTACCCATCCCCCCCGCCTTACCTCCTTCCCCTCCTCACAGCACCTGTATATATGTTTGTATGTATTTATTACTCTATTTATTCATTTTATTTGTACATATTTATTCTATTTATTTTATTTTGTTAATATGTTTTGTTTTGTTGTCTGTCTCCCCCTTCTAGACTGTGAACCCGCTGTTGGGTAGGGACCGTCTCTATATGTTGCCAACTTGTACTTCCCAAGCGCTTAGTACAGTGCTCTGCACACAGTAAACCCTCAATAAATGCGATTGAATGAATGAATGAATGAATGAATGAATGGGCTGTAGAAGGAGAGAAGGGAGGTGGAGGTTGGAGGGGGAGAGGTGATGGAGAGTCTTGATGCCGAGGGTGAGGAGTTTCTGCCTGATGCTTAGGTTGATTGGTATCCACTGGAGATTTTTGAGGAGGGGAGTAACATGCCCAGAGTGTTTCTGCACAACGACGATCCGGGCAGCGACGTGAAGTATGGATTGAAGTGGGGAGAGACAGGAGGATGGGAGATCAGAGAGGAGGCTGATGCGTTAATCCAGTCGGGATAGGATGAGAGATTGAATAAACAGGGTAGCAGTTTGGATGGAGAGGAAAGGGCGGATCTTGGCAATGTTGCGGAGGTGAGACCAGCAGGTTTTGGTGACGGATTGGATGTGAGGGGTGAACGAGAGAGCGGAGTCGAGGATGACACCAAGGTTGCGGGCTTGTGAGATGGGAAGGATGGTAGTGCCGTCAACAGTGAGGTAGTGCCGTCAACAAGTGGTGGAGCTGGAATTAGAATCCAGATCCTCTGACTCCCAGGCCTGTGCTTTTTTTGCTGTTACACTGCTTCTCATACTTGTACATTTTGCATTGTTACTGCTAATGCAGTTACAGACCTTGGAATTATTCTTTCCACCATATATACACTGATTCAGAGGTTTTAGTATCTCACTTGTTGAAAATTACCTAAAGATGAGTTTTTTACATACAAGCTGCCAGTACAAATGAAATATTTGCTCCAAAAGCCTATAAAATCTTCTTAGAGACCCATATTCAGAACACTGCCCACTTTGCCTGTAGACTGATGTTTGCCTATTGATTTTTGCCCTCAGTGAAGGTGCAATGCTAACAAAGGCCCATGATCTAACATAAAGCACTTGGGATTTTTTTATGGTATTTGTTAAGCACTTACTGTGTGACAGGCACTATATTAAGTGCTGGGGTAGATACGAGCTAATCACAGTCTTAATCCCCATTTTAAAGATGAGGTAACCGAGTCACAGAGAAGTCAAGTGACTTGTCCCAGATCACACAGTTGACAAGTAGAGAAGCAGCATGGCTCAGTGGAAAGATCCCGGGCTTTGGAGTCAGAGGTCATGGGTTCAAATCTCGACTCCGCCACTTGTCAGCTGTGTGACTTTGGGCAAGTCACTTCACTTCTCTGGACCTCAGTTACCTCATCTGTAAAATGGGGATGAAGACTGTGAGCCCCCTGTGGAACAACCTGATCACCTTGTATCCTCCCCAGTGCTTAGAACAGTGCTTTGCACATAGTAAGTGCTTAATAAATGCCATTAAAAAAAAGTGATGGAGCCCGGACTAGAACCCAGGTCTTCCTGACTCCCAGGCCAGTACTCTATCCACTCGCTCATGCTGTTTCTGAGGAAAACTTTTGATAAATGTTCAATTTCCATCATTCACGCTACCATACAATCAATCAATCAATCAATCGTATTTATTGAGCGCTTACTGTGTGCAGAGCACTGTACTAAGCGCTTGGGAAGTACAAGGTGGCAACATATAGAGACAGTCCCTACCCAACAGTGGGCTCACAGTCTAGAAGGGGGAGACAGAGAACAAAACCAAACATACTAACAAAATAAAATAAATAGAATAGATAGGTACAAGTAAAATAAATAAATAAATAGAGTAATAAATATGTACAAACATATATACATATATACAGGTGCTGTGGGGAAGAGAAGGAGGTAAGATGCGGGGCATGGAGAGGGGGACGAGGGGGAGAGGAAGGAAGAGGTTCAGTCTGGGAAGGCCTCCTGGAGGAGGTGAGCTCTCAATAGGGCCTTGAAGGGAGGAAGAGAGCTAGCTTGGCGGATGGGCAGAGGGAGGGCATTCCAGGCCCGGGGGAGGACGTGGGCCGGGGGTCGATGGCGGGACAGGAAGGCTGAGTAGGTGCGAATGAGGTTGTCCTTAATGTAACTTGGTGATAACAGGGGCCTTTTTCCCGGGGTGGGGGGGGGGAGAGTCTGTCAGGACAGAACCAGGAAGGGGAGTTGGGGGGCACTATAAGGAAGGTCGCCTAAGTGGGTGGGGGTGGAAGCAGGGGGCGTCTATGGCGGCGCTCAGAGGAGAGGAGCCTTCTGGGAGCAGCGGGGGCCACGCGGTGTGATGACGAGCGGGCAGGCGGGCCTCTCGGGAACGGACTCCCGGGCGTCTATGGGGGCGCTCTGAGGAGAGGATCATTCCTGGAGCAGCTGGGGCCACAAGGTGTGATGGCGGGTGGGCGGGCTTCTTGGGAACGGAGTCCCAGTCATCTATGGCGGCGCACTCTGAGGAGAGGATCATCATCATCATCATCAATCATATTTATTAAGCGCTTACTGTGTGCAGAGCACTGTACTAAGCACTTGGGAAGTACAAATTGGCAACATATAGAGACAGTCCCTACCCAACAGTGGGCTCACAGTCTAAAAGGGGGAGACAGAGAACAAAACCAAACATACTAAAAAAATAAAATAAATAGAATAGATATGTACAAGTAAAATAAATAAATAAATAAATAGAGTAATAAATATGTGCAAACATATATACATATATACAGATGCTGTGGGGAAGGGAAGGAGGTAAGATGGGGGGATGGAGAGGGGAACGAGGGGGAGAGGAAGGAAGGGGCTCAGTCTGGGAAGGCCTCCTGGAGGAGGTGAGCTCTCAGTAGGGCCTCGAAGGGAGGAAGAGAGTTAGGAAGAGAGGATCCTTCTGGGAGCAGCCGGGGCCACGCAGTGTGATGGCGGCCGGGCCTCTCGGGAACGGAGTCCCAGGCGTCCATGGTGGCGCTCTGAGGAGAGGATCCTTCCGGGAGCAGCGGGGGCCACAAGGTGTGATGGCGGGCGGGCGGGCCTATCGGGAACGGAGTCCCGGGCGTCTATGGTGGCGCTCTGAGGAGAGGATCCTTCCGGGAGCAGCAAGGCCGCGCGGTGTGATGGCGCGTGGGCCTCTTGGGAACGGAGTCCCGGGCGTCTATGGCGGGCCTCTCTGGCGCTCTGAGGAGAGGATCCTTCCAGGAGCAGCGGGGGGCCACGCGGTGTGATCGCGGGCGGGCCTGTCGGGAACGTAATCCCGGGCATCTATGGGGGCACTCTGAGGAGTGGATCCTTCCAGGAGCAGCGGGAGCCACGCGGTGTGATGGCGGGCGGGCGGGCGGGCCTCTCAGGAACGGAGTCCCGGGCGTCTATGGCGGCGCGCTCTGAGGAGAGGATCCTTCCGGCAGCAGCAAGGCCGCGCAGTGTGATGGCGGGCGGGCGGGCCTCCTGGGAACGGAGCCCCGGGAGTCTATACAATGTCAAAGGAAAATGGATAGGTGCACCTCCAATAGCTAGGTGAATACACCTCATTTATTTAGTTTCTTTAAGGTTTCCTCGAGGTAGAAGCTGAAGCCCGAGGGGAACTGTAGTTTCAACTCTGATGTTCGAGGAGAAAGGCAACAGCTGCAGTTAAGCCAGGATTAGCCAGTGGAGTGAGAGGCTCAAGTAGATGTGCAGTCTTTTGATTTCTAGTTCTGTGGAAACTGCATTTAGGAATCTGAAAACTCAACATCTCCAAGAATAATAGAGGATGCGGTTTCCGATTCTTATTCTGAGATTTGTTTGCCAAGGTTTAAACAGTAAAAACAACTATCCCTTTCAAATAAAGGTTTTTCAGTAATTTTAAATGTAAATCTGTCTTTCCCTATGCTCCCCAATTTGATCATTTTTACAATTATTATATAAAGTCACTTCAATCTGATTAACATCCACTTTAAAATCACTTGGCACATTCACATTGTGCAGATGTTCAGCAATAGAAATAACCAGTTGTTCTTCCTAGGCACCAAGATTACTTAAGGGTAGAAAAGGGCCTGGATAAATTCCTATTATTGTCCTTAAGGAACATAATCCATACTGAATCCCAAAAGAGTGATTGGTGAGTGGAAATAATAATAATAATAATAATGGCATTTATTAAGCACTTACAATGTGCAAAGCACTGTTCTAAGCGCTGGGGAGGTTACAAGGTGATCAGGTGATCAGCCCCCATGGGGGGCTCACAGTCTTAATCCCCATTTTACAGATGAGGTAACTGAGGCACAGAGAAGTTAAGTGACTTGCCCAAAGTCACACAGCTGACAATTGGCAGAGCCGGAATTTGAACCCATGACCTCTGACTCCAAAACCTGTGCTCTTTCCACTGAGCCACGCTGGAGTAGTGAAGGAAAATTCTGACCAGGTTATAGTTTATATGGCAAATGAAACTATTCCAAATCACAGGGTGGATCATTAACTAATAAAAGGAAAGCACAAAACATTATTTAATATGAGGCATTGTGCAGTGACAAACAAGCTGAATAAAGCAATATGTACTTGAATTCCATCTACAAAATCCTATTTTGGAAGTTGCTTCCTGGCCCTACCCAGCAGCCTCTAAACATCCTTCATTTGAACATGATGTCAGTGATGCCCTAGACATTTTCATATTCTGAGAAATCAGCATCTCATAAATCAAAGCTGAACTCAAGAATAAACATTTTTTTACATAAAGGCACACTTTAAAAGAAATGTCATAAACTTAAGCAATCATAAAAATTCAATAGAATTCTACAATTTCAGTAGAATGCACTGAGCTGAAATCCAGAGGAAAATTCATGTTTTTAATGGTAGAATTCATTTTCTCATTTCCACTCATATTTAACACATGTTTCTGAAAGTTTTGTAGTCCTAGCCACTCCTTACATAACTGTCATTCATTCATTCAGTTGTATTTAGTGAGTGCTTACTGTGGACAAAGCACTGTAGTCAGCACTTGGGAGAGTACAATATAGCAATAAACAAATACCTTCCCTGCCCACAATGAGGTGTGGTCTAGAGGGGGAGACAGACATTAATATAAATGAAGAAGTTACAGATATATACATAAATACCGTGGGTCTGTGGCTGGCATTGGCTCGTTAGCTGTCCTTCTTCTTACCTGGAACTTTCTTTTCCTTCAAACCAATCAATTTGCCTAGCCAATCAATCAATGTATATATTAAACACCTACTTAAGAAGCAGTGCAGCTTAGTTGCTAGAGCTTGGGCCTGGGAGTCAAAAGGATCTGGATTCTAAGCCCAGCTCTGCCAAATCATCAGCAATCGTATTTATTGAGCGCTTACTATGTGCAGAGCACTGTACTAAGCGCTTGGGAAATACAAATTGGCAACACATAGAGACAGTCCCTACCCAACAGTGGGCTCAGTTACCCCATCTTTAAAAAGGGGATTAAAAGTGTGAGCCCCATGTAGGACAGGGCCTGTGTCCAACCTGATTAAATTGTCTCTTAATTTAAGAGCTTAAGAACAGTGCTTGGAACATTGTAAGTGCTTAAGAAGTACCATAATTATCATTATTATTTCTACTGTGTGCAAAGCATTATGCTAGGCCCTTGGGAGAGTACAATATAGCAATAAACAAATACCTTCCCTGCCCACAATGAGGTCACAGTCTGGAGGGGGAGACAGACATTAATATAAATGAATAAGTTACAGATATATACATAAATACCGTGGGTCTGTGGCTGGCATTGGCTCGTTAGCTGTCCTTCTTCTTACCTGGAACTTTCTTTTCCTTCAAACCAATCAATTTGCCTAGCCAATCAATCAATGTATATATTAAACACCTACTTAAGAAGCAGTGCAGCTTAGTTGCTAGAGCTCGGGCCTGGGAGTCAAAAGGATTTGGATTCTAAGCCCAGCTCTGCCAAATCATCAGCAATCGTATTTATTGAGCGCTTACTATGTGCAGAGCACTGTACTAAGCGCTTGGGAAATACAAATTGGCAACACATAGAGACAGTCCCTGCCCAACAGTGGGCTCAGTTACCCCATCTTTAAAAAGGGGATTAAAAGTGTGAGCCCCATGTAGGACGGGGCCTGTGTCCAACCTGATTAAATTGTCTCTTAATTTAAGAGCTTAAGAACAGTGCTTGGAACATTGTAAGTGCTTAAGAAGTACCATAATTATCATTATTATTTCTACTGTGTGCAAAGTATTATGCTAGGCCCTTGGGAAAGTACAATATAAGCAGAGACATATTCCGTCCCTCAAGGGGCTTACAATCTAATATGAGAGACAGGGAGTCAATAAGTATGTTTGGAGAATGGGAACAGGAGGAAGAGGATATGCTGCAGGGAGATATGCAGTAACCGGTAGGAAAGTAGCATGGACATGTCAGGATGCTATCTCTGACTAAAGTAGCAAATAAACTTATTAAGCTTCCTCAGAGGAAATGTATTTGTTTACAGAGTTCAGGAATCCGGAGATGAGACACACTTCAATCCACTGTCCTCTCTCCTTCCTTCAAGGTGATTAAGTTCAAATCCACCAGACCATGTCCTTCTCCATCCTCAAAGCCCTTCTTCAAAGTTACCTAGTCCAGAAGACATCTCTCAACTGATCCCCAATTCCCTGATCAAATCATTCTATTAGTCACCCTTAGCACTCAAGGGTATATCATCATCATCATCAATCGTATTTATTGAGCACTTACTATGTGCAGAGCACTGTACTAAGTGCTTGGGAAGTACAAATTGGCAACATATAGAGACAGTCCCTACCCAACAGTGGGCTCACAGTCTAATATCAATTTTTTTATTTATATTTTTACTTTTGCTTTGTACAAAGTGTACAAACAATTTTGTGTCTGCCCATCTCTCCCATTGTCTTCTAGACTGGGATCCCATTGTTGGGTAGGAACCGTCTTTATATGTTGCCGACTTGTACTTCCCAAGAACTTAGTACAGTGCTCTGCACACAGTATTCTATCAATAAATACGATTGAATGAATGAACTTGAAAGCTCCTACAAAGCAGAAATTATGTCTGCTTCTCATTAATTATTATTATAATCTTTATCATAATTGTTAAACTCTTTCTATATGTTAAGGACTGTTCTAAGTGCTGGGGCAAATACAAGTTAATCAAGTTGGACACAGTCCCTGTCCCACTTGGGGCTCACAGTCTAAGTAGGAGGGAGAACAGGCATTTAATCCCCATTTTACAGATGAGGAAATTGAGAAATTGAGGTACTGAGAAGTTAAACAACTTTCTCAAAGTCACAGAACAGGCAATTGTGAGCCTGCTGTTGGGTAGGGACCATCTCTATATGTTGCCAGCTTGTACTTCCCAAGCACTTAGTACAGTGCTCTGCACACAGTAAGTGCTCAATAAATACGATTGAATGAATGAATTGGCAGAGTTGGGACTAGAATTCAGGTCCTCTGATTCCCAGGCCCAGGCTCTTTCCTTTAGGCCATGCTGCTCTTTAGCACAGAATTTATTTAGATGTTTGCTGTGTCAAGAACACTGTACTAAGTGCTTAGGAGAGTACAGCATAACAGATTTGGTAGACATGATCCCTGCCCTAAAGGAGTTACCATCCAGTGGGAAGGACAGAAATTAAAGTAAATTACAGAGAGGGGTAATGGGAGAGTAAAAGGATACTACATATATTGTAGCTCCCAATTGGCAACAACAACAATAATAATAATAATAATTGTAATATTTTTTAAGTGTTTACTATGTGCCAGGCACCATACTAAGTGCTGGGGTAGATACAGGCTAATCAAGTTGGACACCATTTCTATCCCACATGTGGCTCACTGTCTTAATCCCCATTTTACAGGTGAGGTAATTGAGGCACAGAGAAGTAAAGTGACTTGCCAAAGTTCCCAGGACAGCTGCCTGACCCAAGGTGCTCAAAAAATACTGATGAATAAATGAAGGACTTGTGATTTACCCTCATTTGCCTTGCGACTGCTCTAATACCATTACTCCTGGTTCATCTTCCATTAAGTTCTGATTCCTCCGCTTTCTCTTTCTCAGCTTCTGCTTTTGTTTTGCCTCTTTCCCTCTTCTCTTTCGTTTTCCCTCCCCCATCCTCTGTGGCCCACTGAACTCCGTGCCTCTGTCTCTCCCCACTTCTCTCTACACTTCACTCTTCTGCCCAGATTATTTTCTAAAAAAAAATGTTTAGTCCATGTCTCCCCACTCTGCAGAAACCTCCAGCGGTTCAAACAGAAACTTCGTACCTTCGGGCCTTAAAGCAGTCAATCAGCTCACCCCCTCCTACCTTACCTCACTTATTTCCTACTATAGCCCACACACTTCACTCCTATAGCACCAGCTTGTTCACTGTGCCGTGAATGCATCTACCTCACCACCAAAACTTTTCCCACATCCCCGCAACCTGAAACTCCTTCCCCTCCAAATTTTGATAGATGACCACTCTCCCCACCTTCAAAGCCTTATTAAAATCATATCTTTTCCCAAACTAAGTCCCCTTTTCCCCTACTCACCTCTCCCTTCTGTGTCTCCCTTGCACTTGGCTCTATACACTTTAAGCACTTGATGTTCACCCCTCCATCAGCCCCAAAGTACTTGTGAACATATCCATAATTTATTTATCAATATTAATGTCTGTCTTACCCTCTAGACAGTAAGCATATTGTGGGCAGGGAACATGTCTAGCAACTCATTTGTATTATACTCTCCCAAGTGCTTAGTATAGAACTCTACTCAAAGTGCTCAATAATACCATTGATTGATTGACTGATTAATTGCATTATTCCAGACATCGACAGCTGATGACAACTTCCTAGAGTTGTCATCTTTTCGGGTTTCCTAATTCCTAATTCCCATTGGGTGCTGCCACTTGTCTGCTGTGTGACCTTGAACAACTCACTTCATTTCTCTATGCCTCAGTTACCTCATCTGTAAAATGGGAATTGAGACTGTGAGCCCCACACAGAACAGTCCCTGTGTGAAGACAGGGACAGTGTCCACCCCAGCTTGTATCCACCCCAGTACTTAGTACAGTGCCTGACACATAGTAAGCATTTAACAAATACCATCATTATTATTTCTTTGCAACTTGCTTTCTTGCTCCTCATATCTTTTCTTTCCTATAAGCAGTTACTCAGTGATATTTATCAAGTGGTTATCATGTGCAAAGCACTGGCCTAATGGACAGAGCACGGGCCTGGGAATCAAAAAGATCTGGGTTCTTATCCCGGCTCTGCCACTTATTACTGTATGACCTGGGACAAGTCATTTCACTTCTCTGAGCCTCAGTCACATCATCTGTAAAATGAAGATTAAGACTGTGAGCCCCATGCAGGACAGGGAGTGGGTCCACCATGGTTAGCTTGTATCTACCCCAGTGCTTAGAACGGTACTTGAAACATAGTAGGTGCTTAACAACTACCATCATCATCATGAAGCCCTTCCTTTCCCCCCATCACATTACTTATCCTTCATTTCAATGTCCTTCCAAATGTCTCTTCCTCACCCTATTTCCTCAAGGTTGTCAAATTCCCATAAGAGACCATTCTTCCCTGTGGCTTCTTTGTGGCCACATCCCATATCCAATTTTTCAGGGGTACTGGCACTCTTAGGGAAGATTCACCACTCTGACCATGAAGGACAACTAAATTTGTCTTGTCTGAGTCTGAACACACACAAGCGGTAGCCCTAATATCTCTCAGTGTCAGAGACATTGTTTAAGATTTTTACGTTGGACCCTGCCAAGTTCCATTAAAGACTTAACAATGTATGGCAGATTTTCTTCTCGGGGCAGTAGCTTTTATTCTTGAATGTCAGGTTTGGAAGAGTACGAGGTTTAGTGATGCACTGAGTTGGGGGGAATCATACTCATGTTTTCTTTTACCCTATCACTCTTTTGGGATAGTATTTCAGAGTAAAATGTACTGGGGAAATCAGGAAAAATTGTATGGAGCAATGCTGATGTCTGACTTACCAGAACAAAGCTGGACATAACTTTGTTTAAAAAATAGTATAATCCTTGAAATAGATCACATTTTACAGATTATGCAATTTGTAACTAATCATCTTCCTAATATCTGTCCCTTCTTCCTATTTTCCTCACCGGACAGACCCATTTCTGTTTTCTTTCCTTGAATCTCTTGCTCCAGTCCAGTAACATGACCACATCTTTGGGGGCTTAAAGATGGATGGGGATCTAGACCTGGGTGATGGGACCTTAGGACTGAAAAGATGGACTAAGCAGAAAAACAAAAATGAAATCACAGAAAACCACTGAAAGGGGGAAAAAAGCCAGAGATTAAAAAAAGATGGATAGGAGAGGCTAAGACAGAGAGGAGGACAGGGTTCCAGAGAGAAGTTTACAAAGAGATGAACTTTTCCAAGGTGAGTGTGGGGCACCCACAGGGCAAGCTTCAAAGGATAGGAACTGAGGCATCATGGCTTCCAGGGTATTTGGATTGAAGGGTGCACAAGAACTGACCCCAACCTCCCTTAAGGTCTGGGTGCTTACCGGAGAAGGGTCAAAAGCCCAAGTCCTGGGACAGTACAATACAAACAATAAATCAATGATATTTACTGAGTACTTACTGTGTGCAGAGCACTGTAAGTGCTTGGGAGAGTACATTACAATGGAGTTGGTAAACGTGATTGCTACCCACAAGGAGCTCACAGTCTGGAGGGAGAGGTAGACTCGTGTTTTAGTCTCTCATCCTATCCTGACTGGATTACTGCATCAGCTTCCTCTCTGATCTCCCATCCTCCTGACTCTCCACACTTCAGTCTATACTTCACACTGCTGCCCGGATCATCTTTGTGCAGAAACACTATGGGCATGTTACTGCCCTCCTCAAAAATCTCCAGTGGCTACCAGTCAACCTATGCATCAAGCAAAAACTCCTCACTCTCAGCTTCAAGGCTCTCCATCACCTCGCCCCCTCCTACCTCATCTCCTTTCTCTCCTTCTACAGCCCAGCCCACACCCTCCACTCCTCTGCTGCTAACCTCCTCACTGTACCTCGTTCTCACCTGTCCCGCCGTCGACCCCCGGCTCACGTCCTCCCCCTGGCCTGGAATGCCCTCCCTCCACACATCCACCAAGCTAGCTCACTTCCTCCCTTCAAAGCCCTACTGAGAGCTCACCTCCTCCAGGAGGCCTTCCCAGACTGAGCCCCCTTTTTCCTCTCCTCCTCCCCATTCACCCCGTCCTACCTCCTTCCCCTCCCCACAACACCTGTATATATGTTTGTACAGATTTATTACTCTATTTATTTTACTTGTACATATTTACTATTCTATTTATTTTGTTAATGATGGACATCTGGCTTTACTTCTATTTATTCTGATGACTTGACACCTGTCCACATGTTCTGTTTTGTTGTTTGTCTCCCCTTCTAGACTGTGAGCCCGTTGTTGGGTAGGGACTGTCTCTTTATGTTGCTAACTTGTAATTCCCAAGCACTTAGTACAGTGCTCTGCACACAGTAAGCGCTCAATAAATATGATTGAATGAATGAAAGAATGGACTAAAATCTAAATTATAGATAGGAGAAGAAACAGAGTATGAGGACATGTATATAAGTCCTTTGGGGCTGGGGGTGGAGTGAGTGTCAAAGAACCCTAAGGGCACAGACCCAGATAAAGCATGGTTCTGGGAAACAGGAGAACCTGAGTTCTAAACCTGAGTTCTATTTATTAAATTAATGTAATCTAATCAATAAACACAACTGAATGAATGAAGGAAGGAAGGAATGACCTGAGTTCTAGTCCCGGCTCTGCCATATTGTCAGCTGTGTGACCTTGGGCAAGTTACTTCACTCCTCTGGGCCTCAGTCATCTCATCTTTAAAATGGGGATTAAGAATGTGAGCCCTAAGTGGGACAGGGATTGGGTCCAACCTGATTAACTTGTACCTACCCCAGATTTAGAACAGTGCTTGGCATAGTAAGGGTTTAGCAAGTACCACTCTTCATATTAAGTGAATAGGTGACGCAGAGGGCAGGACAAATAGGGTGGGGAAATGACTCACCCTTGGGACATTCCAGCCAGAGGAAACAATTGTTGTCTCCTCCCCCTCTACTGAAGAAAGATAGGATGAAAATGCAGTCATAATAAAATGGCATAAACCAGAGAGAATGAGCTCCACTGTGATCACTGCCAGTAGGAGGTGGGGAAGGAGAAAAGTAGAATTGCTTTTCCTGCTCTCCTCCATCCCATATAATTAATTCCAACCATAGCAAGGACCAATGCCAATTTCACCAATACCAACTTCACCAATTTATACCAATTTCACCAAGCACATCTCCACCTGGGGATGGAGAAGAGCATAAGGAAGGAGTCTGGTTTAGTGGAAAGAGCACAGACCTGGAAATCCTGGGTTTTTATCCTGCGTCTGTCATTTGCTTGCTATGTGGTCTTGGAAAATCACCTAACTTCTCTGTTTTCTCATTTGTAAAATGAGGATGAATTAGCTGTTCTCTCTCCTCCTTAGACTGTGAACCCAAGTGGAACAGGGACTGTGTCCTATTTAATGATCTTGTATATACCCCAGTGTTTGGCCCATAGTAAGTGCTTAACAATCAATCACTGGAATTCGCTGAATACTGATTATTTACAGAGCACTGTACTGCCACATTTACTGCCACATCAAACAGAAACTCCTTATCATTGGCTGTAAAGAACTCAATCACCTTTCTGCCTCTTACCTCACCTTGCTACTGCACACTTTGCTCCTCTAATACTAACTTTCCCACTGTACCTAGATCTCATCTTTCTCACCTCTGACCTCTCATGCACATCCTGCCTCTGGCTGGAAGGCCCTCCCTCCTCAAATCCAAGAGACAATTATTCTCCCCGCCTTCAAAACCTTATTGAAGGTACATCTTCTCCAAAAGGCCTTCCCTGACTAATCCCTCCTTTCCTCTTCTTCCTCTCCCTTCTCTGTCACCCTGATTTGCTCCCTTCATTCATCCCCCCCCCCCCACATAGCCCCACAGAACTTATGCACATATCTGTAATTTATTTATTTATATTAATGTCTGTCTCCCCTTCTGGAATATAAGATTGTTGTGGACAGGGAATATGCCTGTTTTATTGTTATAGAATACTCTCCCAAGGTTTAGTACAATGATCTGGATGCAGTGTGTGCTCAGAAAATATGACTGACTAACATGAGTGTTTGTGCACACGTGTGTGTGTGTGTGTGTGTGTGTGTGGGTGTGTGTGTGTTTCAGGCAGGTGTTGATGGATTTACAATGGGCAAGGGTTTGGCCAAGGGATAAAGCAGGGAAAGAGCATATGAATATTATCAGAAACTAAAAATTTTAAATTTCTAAAGTCTTTCCAGGCTTAGGTTATTGTTCTAAAGCATTCTATGCTAGAAATTTAGAAGTGAATTCCACACAAATCAAACATTAGAATGATCAAATGTTTAAAAAAATAACTTTTCATCATTTTGAAACAGCTGAAACCTTAATAAGAAACAGGAAGAGTTGAAAGTAACTCATTTTCTCAATGCTCCACTTCTGCCTTCAGCACACTCTAACTCCTGGACAATCGCAGAGCTTCTTCTCTGGAAAAAAAAAAATTCCCCTCCATTTCCTAAGTGTTAATTGTGCAGACCAGCATTCTCTGATGTGAAAATCCAAAGCGAATTAGACAGCAGCTCCATTCGAAAATAGGTCTCCGAAGCCTAACTCAAACTTTGGAAATCCTGTCTCCAAGTAATTAGCTGACTCCATGCTCTCTCCTGCTGCAAAGAATCTTCATTCTTTGCCTGAATCTGAGGCACCTTCACTGTCAAAAGCCTACAAAGTAGCAAACTAATGGGGGACCCAGGAGATTAGTCTGCGGTTGGGGGCCCATCAGTTTTCTAAACCACTGGGGTTTTTGAAGACCTATCAGGATTACAACTGGGCACTGAGGCTTATCTTTCTTGAAATAGAAATAAGGTGAAGTAAGCACGGGCTGGATGGACTGCTTTTCTGACCCAGCAATGGCATTTTATAAAGGAGGTGAAAACAAGTAATGCCTTGACTTACTCCCAGAAAAAGGGAAAAGGAAAAAACCCAGAAAAGTGCCAGATCAGTATTAAATGAGAAAAATAATCAATCAGTGACATTTATTGAGCACTTACTAGTTTCAGAGCATTGTAGTAAGCGGTTGGGAGAGTACAATACAACAGAATTAACAGACACGTTCCCTGCCCATAACAAGCTTACCGTCTAGAAATACAGAACACAAGACAAGCATGAATAGAGAAGTCATATAGAATATGAAATTTTGAGCTGCTGAAATCAATAATAATAATAATGGCTTTTGTTAAGCGCTTACTATGTGCCAAGCACTGTTCTAAGCACTGGGGGGGATACAAGGTAATCAGGTCATCCCATGTAGGGCTCATGGTCTTAATCCCCATTTTACAGATGAGGTAACTGAGGCCTAAAGTTCAGTGACTTGTCCGAAGTCACACAGCCTACAAGTGGCAGAGCTGGAATTAGAACCCACAACCACTGACTCCCAAACCCAGGCTCTTTCCACTGATCCATGCTGCTTCTCTGTGGAATCAATGGCAAGTGTTGGCATACAAAATGACCAGTGCCCTAATAATAATAATAATAATAATGGCATTTGTTAAGTGCTTACTATGTACCAGGCACTGTACTAAGCCCTAAGGTGGATACAAGCAAATCAGGTTGAACTCATGTCCCACATGGGGCTCATGTCCCACATGGGGCTCACAATCTTAATCCCCATTATACAGATGAGGTAACTGAGGCACAGAGAAGTTACATAACTTGCCCAAGGCCACACAGGAGACAAGTAGCAGAGGTGCGATTAGAACCCATGACCTTCTGACTCCCAGACCCACTCTGGTATGCTGCTTCCCCTAATCAGAGCAAATAATGGTATTTATTAAGTACTTACTAGGTGCCAAGCACTGTGTTATGCTCTGGGATAGATATCAGGTAATCAGGTCAGGTGTAGTCCCTGTCCTACATGAGACTCACAGTCTAAAAGAGAGGGAGAACAGATATTTTATCCCCATTTTCTAGATGAGGAAACTGAGGCACAGAGGAATTAGGTGATACAGCAGGGAAGTGGCAGAGCAGCAGTTAGAACCCAGCTCCTCTGACTCCCAGACTCATGCTCTAACCAGTGGGTGTGTTGTTTCTCCCATAGCTTGTTATGTTGATCAAACAGAAAAGGCTAACAACCTTCTACTTCTTTGCCTTGACAAAATGAATCCTCAGCTGTTGTGCATCTATATTAATTAATTCTAAAGGACAATTCCCATGAGTTTCTTTCTCAGGGAGAGGAACAAGCAGACAGCGTCATCAGGATCAGGAAAGAACTAGGTCCTGGACAGGAATGTGGGGTTGGGTTTTATGCCCTTGCAATCTCCATCCTTCTTTCTCCTACTACACCAGTATTTTTCAAATTGACAGTTCCTCACTTTACTCCTTCTTCAGTGCCCCAAATAAAAGGAAGCTGTGGATTTGGTCACGGAAGAGGGTGGAAACCTCCATTTATTTGAGTGCCCACTGCCTAAGGATAATAGTAATAATAATAATAGTATTTGTTAAGCACTTACTATGTGTCAAACACTGTACTAGATGCTGGGATAGATGCAATATAATATGGTTGGACACAGTCCATTTTATTTATATTAATGTCTGTCTCTCCATCTATTTTGTTGTGGGCAGGGAATGTCTGTTTATTGTTGTATTATACTCTCCCCAGGGCTTAGTACAGTGCTCTGCATATAGTAAGCTCTCAATAAATACAACTGGCTGGATGACTGACTGACTGACATGGGACTCACAGTCGAGGTAACTGCTTCTTGGGTAACTGCTTGACAAGAATACACTGAATGTAGTTAAGCCACTTGGCAGTGAATTCACCTCATTGAGCAGCAAGCTTTGCCCTCCCACCCCACCCACATCTCCAGGGATGGAGAATGAGCCAGGGGTGAACTCACAAAGCTCTCTTCTCTGGGAAGCTGGTCTGTCCTCCGTGGTCCAGGGACACTTCCCCAAGAGAATGAGTGTCAGTTCTGAACTCCCTCAGGGGTGCAATCCACCTGGGAGTTGGTCCAGGTCTGTTAGCAATCTCCAGGATCCTCCCACCCAAAGTCATCAACATATTCAGAGAGTTGGGAACCAATTCAATTTTCTACAGTTTCTGCCCTCCTGGAGGAAGCCCTGGGAATCCAGAACCAACCAATCTCTGCTGAAAAAAGCCAAAATTGGGTCTTTCTGATGCACTCTACATTATAAGATCATTGTGGGCAGGGAATGGGTCTGTGCCTGATTTGCTGCCTTTGCTTTTACCCCCTCTCCCTGCCCCACAGCATATATATATATGTATGTATTTTTGTTTATATCGATGTCTGTCTCCCCCCTCTAGGCTGTGAGCTAGTTGTGGGCAGGGATTGTCACTCTTTATTGCTGTATTGTATTTTCCCAAGCACTTAGTACAGTGCTCTTCACACAATAAGCACTTAATATGATTGAATGAATGAATATTGCACTCCCCCAGTGCTTAGTACAGTGATCTGCAAATGGTAAGCACTCAATAAATATGATTGCCTGACTGGCTTCAAGTCTGTCCCCGGCTGACTAGTCTAAGAAATGGATGTGTTATATTTGATGCTTAGTAGAGTTGGGGAAGCTTGTCCTTGGGAATAAAAGGTTATTGCCAGGAAAGGATAATAATAGCAGTAATAATTATGATATTTGTTAAGCACTTATTATGTGTCAGGTACTGTACTAAGCACAGGGGTGGATATAAGCAAATCAGGGTGCACACAATCCCTGTCCCATGTAGAGCTCACATTCTCAATCCCATTTTACAGATGAGGTAACTGAGGCACAGAGAAGTGAAATGACTTGTCCAAGGTCACATAGAAGACAAGTGATGGAGCTGGTATTAGAACCCATGACCTTCTGATTCCCAGGCCTGTGTTCTATCCACTATGCCATGCTGCTTCTGTGAGAGATGGCCTATGGGCCCGGGAGATGTGGTGGGGAGGAGGGGTGTAGAGGGAACAGAGAGGGTGAGGGGAGAGAGCGAGAGAGAGAGAGAGAGAGAGAGAGAGAGAGAGAGAGTGAAGTCTAAGTTCTTAGACTTATCTCAGGTACATGAAAGTCCAGGGGTTTATTCATTCAATTGTATTTATTGAGTGCTTACTGAGTACAGAGCACCATACTTATCACTTGGGAGAATACAATACAACAATAAACAAACCCATACCCTGTTTATTGTTATATTGTACTCTCTCAAGTAATCAAGGATTTAGGACAAAATTGCCATCCTGAAAGACTACACTAGGGTTCACAATCTGAGTAGGAGGGTGTAGGATTTAAGCTCCATTTTACATAAAAATAAATAATAATTATGGCATTTGTTAAGCTCTTACTATGTGCCAAGCACTATGGTTGGACACAGTCTCTGTACCACATGGCGCTCACACTCTTAATCCCCATTTTACAGATGAGGTAACTGAGGCACAGAGAAGTGAAGTGACTTGCCCAAGATCAGTCAGCAGACTTGTGGCAGAGTGGGGATTAACACCAAGGTCCTTCTGACTCCCAAGCTCGTGTTCTATCCACTAATAATAATAATAATAATGGTATTTGATACATGCTTACTACGTGTTAGGCACTGTAGTTAAGTGCTGGGGTGGATACAAGCAAATCCAGTTAAACACAGTCCCTGTCCCACGTGGGTCCCACAATCTCAATCCCCATTTTAAAGATGAAACAACAGAGGATCAGAGAAGTGAAGTGACTTGGCCAAGGTCACACAGCAGACAAGTGGCAGAGCCAGGATTAGAAGCCACAACCTTCTGACTCCCAGGCCCGTGCTCTATCCAATCTGCCATGCTGCTTCTCTGCCACAGTGCCACTAAACTCCGGTGCTCAGGTAACTGAGGTAACTTCACTAACAGAGAAGTTAGCTACTTGCCCAAGGTTGCACAGCAGACAAGTGGCAGAGCTGGGATTAGAAACCAGGACCTCTGACTTCAAAGTGTGTGCTCTTTCCATTAGTTCACACTGCTTTCCAAGTACTTGCTTACTATGTGCTAAACCCTGGTTTAGATACAAAGTTATGAAATTAGACAGAATCCCTGTTCCACAGAGGGCTCACTATCTATATTATATCCATTTTACTGATGAGGAAACTGAGGCCCAGAGAGTGTAAATTCATTCATTCAATCTTATTTATTGAGCACTTACTGTGTGCAGAGCACTGTACTAAGCGCTTGGGAAGTACAAATCGGCAACATATGGAGACGGTCCCTACCCAACAACAGGCTCACAGTCTAGGAGGAGACAGACAACAAAACAAAACATGTAGACAGGTGTCAAAATTGTCAGAACAAATAGAATTAAAGCTATATGCACATCATTAACAAAATAAATAGAATAGTAAATATGTACAATGTAAATGTACATACATTGTACAATATACAATGTAAATGACTTTCCCAAGGTCAGACAGTAGTCTATTGACAATAGGCCCAAAATCCAGATGTCCTAACCTCCTGTCCAATGTTCTTTCTTCTAGGCCATGTTGTCTCCCTGATAGATGTAAGAGGCTTTGTGCCCTGCCCTATGAAGGTTTATAACATAACGGAAGAGCCAGATACAAAATTATTCACAGTTAAGTGCAAAACAAGACTTCTAGTCATATTCTTTCTTATCATTCCCATCGAATTCCAATGAGTTATAGCTAATACTGGGAAAAAAGACCATAGATTTTGAAAGCATGTAATGAAGTGGTAGCTAGAAGGATAAGATTTGATTGCAATTTTGATACAATTCCTTGAGTATAGAGAAGCTACACAAGGACTGCAAAGACTATATGCCTTTCCATCCAACCAATAAGAGAATGGTATAATTAATTTTGTGTCCTTTAAAGAAGATTTATAATATTTGGTAATAGACATATTTATGAGAGTATTCTTTAGAATATAGTGTTGTTTTTCCAGGCAGGTTAATATTTATTTTAAGCAGTCTGCTGTCTGAATTTGTAATTCTTGAAGTATTAGTTATGGCTTATCTGGGACATAAGAGCAAGAAAGGGCAGTGAGCTAAAGACATTGTAAAGAAAAAGAATTCAATTTGGTTTCAATGTTCCCCTGGGCTAGGTAGCCCTAGAAGCTATGAGCAGCACATGTTTCAAATTGTAACTAGGGTAGGAGAAGGTTAAAAATTGAAAATCTGAGGTGATACATGAGCCAAAGCATCCCTGCCTCTCAAAGAAAGAACCCTCAAACTAGTGAAGGACATTTCTCACAAGGATTACTCTTATACTGACCTGAGCCAACCCATTCCTAAATTCATTCTTTCATTCATTCAGTCGTATTTATCAAGTGCTTACTGTGTGTAAAGCACTGTATTAAGCACTTGGGAGAGTATAATACAACAATAAACAGACACATTCCATGCCCACAATGAGCTTGCAGTCTAGAGGTGGAGGAGACAGACATCAATACAAAGAAATAAATTAAAGATATGTACATTAGCACTGTGGGGCTGGGAGGGGGGAAGAACAAAGGGAGCAGGTCAAGGTGACATAGAAAGGAGTAGGAAAAGAGGAAAGGGGGGCTTAGTCCGGGAAGGCCTCTTGGAGGAGATGGTGGGGAGAGTAATTTTCTGTCAGATTTGAGGAGGGAAGGCATTCCAAGCTAGAGGCAGGATGTGTGATAAGGGTCGGCTGTGAAATAAGCTAAATCAAGACACAGTGAGTAGGTTAGCACGGGAGGAGTGAAGTGTGTAGGCTGGGTTGTAGGAGAGTAGCAAGGTGAGATAAGGGGGCAAGGTGGTGGAGTACTTTAAAGACAATGGTGAAGAGTTTTTGTTTGATGAGGAGGTGGATGGGCAACCACTGGAGTTTTTTGAGGAGTGGGATGACATGTCCTGAACATTTCTGTAGAAAAATGATCCAGGCAGCAGAGTGAAGTATGGACTGGAATAGGGAGAGGAGGAG
The DNA here is from genome assembly GCF_015852505.1 of Tachyglossus aculeatus. Taxonomy (NCBI): domain Eukaryota; kingdom Metazoa; phylum Chordata; class Mammalia; order Monotremata; family Tachyglossidae; genus Tachyglossus; species Tachyglossus aculeatus. The sequence continues at coordinate 79,051,491 of NC_052069.1, forward strand.
GTCAGGAGGGAGGCTGGGAGGTCAGGAGGGGGCTGATGCAGTAATCTAGGCAGGGTAGTATAAGTGATTATATTAACATGGTAGCAGTTTGGATGGAGTAAAAGGGGATAACTTAGCAACGTGGATATGTGTGTGTGTGTGTGTGTGTGTGTGTGTGTTTTCATACATATTAGCCTCTTACTTTCTTTCTTTAGTAATAGAAATTAAGGATTCACTTCCCTCATGAAGTAGTGGCTAGAGCCCAGACCTAGGAGCCAGAAAGTCATAGGTTCTAATTCCGGCTCCACCACTTGTCTACTGTGTGACCTTGGGCAAGTCACTTCACTCCTCTGGGCCTCAGTTCCCTCATCTGTAAAATTGGACTTTATCTCCACTTTAGCCCCACATGGAACAAGGGACTTTATCCAACCCAATTTGCTTATATCCATCCCAGTGCTTAGCACAGTGTCTGGAACATAGTAAATGCTTAATAAAAACCACAATTATCACTATTACTATGGATTATTAATCTTTTCCTTAAGGAGCTTCCCAGAAGGACATTCTAAACCTGTTTGGCAATACATTCCAGTATAAACGATCCCCATTGTCATAGACTTCCTTCTTATACCATATAGAACTGTAAAATCCTTATCTGAGATGATTTATTCTTGTTCTGCCTTCGGTAGAGGTGAGAACAGCAAGTCACAGTACATCTTCACAAAGAAACAGTCATATTTCCAGAAACATCCTTTACCATCTCAAAAAGGAGTGATTCCAGTTCCTCTAACTTTCCATAGAGATTTCCATCCTTCTCATGATCTCTGTATTTCTCCTCTGAATCCTTCCTAAGTTGTCCATATCTCTTTTAACCCCATAAGAACCTAATTGTGACCTGGGTGATAAATACATCCTTAACCTGTGGGTTTTTTTTTAATCACTATACTTCATATGTAATTTTTTCAACAGTTTTCTAATTGGATTAGGACTTCGAGGTGGAACAAGACTAGAAAAAAATGAGCTTTTCAGGGTTAGCCTGTGAACAATTCCAATTTTTCTTCTTCTGTTATTTGTAGTCACACTGCTGTCATCTACCATGTTAAAGAAGGATAGTGGTTACTTTGGCAATTCAGTGGCTCAAAACTGGATAAAGCATTTGCATGTCTAAATGGAATGGTACCTTGAAATTATAATGGGGGCCAGAACTCTACATAAGAGAACAATAATAGTAATAGTAATAATAGTAATAATGGTAGTATTTGGTTAGGGCATACTATGGGCCCAGTAGTAGCATAGATCCTCTCAAGCGCTACTCCATCCACCTGTGTTTCAGACCCCATTCCCTCTCATCTTATGAAATCTCTTGCCCCTTCCCTCCTTCCCACCTTAACTTCCATCTTCAACTGCTCATTCTCCACTGTTTCCTTCCCCTCTGCCTTCAAACATGCCCACATATCCCCCATCCTAAAAAAACCCTCATTTGACCCAACCTCCCCTTCTAGTTATTGCCCTATCTCACTCCTACGCTTCCTTTCCAAACTCCTAGAATGAGTTGTCTACACCCACTGCCTTGAATTCCTCAACACCAACTCTCTCCTTGACCCCCTCCAATTTGGCTTCCATCCCCTACACTCCAATGAAACTGCCCTCTCAAAGGTCATCAATGACCTCCTTCTTGCCAAATCAAACAGCTCTTACTCTATCCTAATCCTCCTCGACCTCTCATCTGCCTTCAACACTGTGGATCACCCCCTTCTCCTCAACACCCTATCCAACCTTGGCTTCACAGACTCCGTCCTCTCCTGGTTCTCCTCATCTCTCCGGCCATTCATTCTCAGTGTTTGTGGGCTCCTCCTCTCCCTCCCATCCCATTACTGTGGGGGTTCCTCAAGGGTCAGTTCTTGGTCCCCTTTTTTTCTCTATCTATACTCACTCACTTGGTGAACTCATTTGCTCCCACAGCTTCAACTATCATCTCTACGCTGATGACACCCAAATCTACACCTCTGTCCCTGCTCTCTCTCCCTCCCTTCAGGCTCATGTCTCCTCCTGCCTTCAGGACAGCTCCATCTGGATGTCTGCTGGCCAACTAAAACTCAATATGTCCAAAACTGAACTCCTTATCTTCCCTTGCAAACCCTGCCCTCTCCCTGACTTTCCCTTCACTCTAGATGACACTACCATCCTTCTCGTCTCACAAGCCCGCAACCTTGGTGTCATCCTTGACTCCGCGCTCTCGTTCACCCCACACATCCAATCCGTCTCCAGAACCTGCCGGTCTCACCTCCACAACATCACCAAGATCCACCCTTTCCTATCCATCCAAACTGCTAACTTGCTGGTTCAATCTCTTATCCTATCCCGACTGGATTTCAGCATCAGCCTCCTCTCTGATCTCCCATCCTCCTGTCTCTCCCCACTTCAGTCTATACTTCACTCTGCTGCCCAGATTATCTTTGTACAGAAACACTCTAGGCATGTTACTCCCCTCCTGAAAAATCTCCAGTGGCTGCCTGTTAACCTACGAATCAAGCAAAAACTCCTCAGTCTCAGCTTCAAGGCCATCACCTCACCCCCTTCTATCTCATCTCCCTCCTCTCCTTCTATAGCCCAGCCCACACCCTCCACTCCTCTGCCACTAACCTCCTCACTGGGCCTCATTCTTGTCTGTCCCACCGTCGACCCCCGGCCTACGTCCTTCTCCTGGCCTGGAATGCCCTCTCTCCACACATCTGCCAAGCTAGCTCTCTTCCTCCCTTCAAAGCCCTACTGAGAGCTTGCCTCCTCCAGGAGGCCTTCCCAGATTGTACCCCCTTTTTCCTCTCTTCCTCCCCATCCCCCCAGCAGTACCTCCTTCCCCTCCCCACAGCACTTGTATATAATTGTACAGATTTATTACTATATTTTACTTGTACATATTTACTACTCTATTTTGTTAATGATGTGCGTATAGCTACAATTCTATTTGTTCTGACGATTTTGACACCTGTCTACATGTTTTGTTTTGTTGTCTGTCTCCCCCTTCTAGACCATGAGCCCGTTGTTGGGTAGGAACCGTCTCTATATGTGGCCGACTTGTACTTCCCAAGTGCTTAGTACAGTGCTCTGCACACAGTAGGTGCTCAATAAATATGATTGAATGAATGAATGAATAGATCAGTCAATCTATAGCCTATATTTAGCACTTACTGTGTGCAGAGCACAGTACTGAACACTTGAGAGAGTACAAAACAACATATTCAGTAGACACATTTCCTGCCCACAGGGAGCTTACAGTCTGGAGACACAGTTCCTGTCCCACCTGGGACTCATACTCTAAAAGGAATTGAGAATAAGTATTCAGACCCCATTTTACAGATGAGGAAAATGAGGCATGTACAGGTAATTGATTAGCCCAAGATCCTCCAGCAGGGAAATGGCAGAGATGAGATTAGAAGCCAGGTCTCCTGGTTTCCAGACCCTTGCTCATTCCACTAGGCTACACTGCTTCTCATCATACTTCTCTATAGGTAGGTAAGATATATAAGAGTGCTATCTAGTAGTTTCTCTGGATATTTATATATCCCAATCATCTACATGACCATGTACCCCAATATCATCCTTAATTACAACAGTGCTAAATTGTTTGTTTGGGCCCTAATAGGATTTACTTTGACCCAAAGATCTTTCTTCATACCAAGTCATTCCCCAGCTTCTATGTACCCATTTTTTTTTCATACCTGTGCAAATATGCTGCCCTTGACCTTACTCAATGAAAATGGAATTAGGTCGTGCATTTTTTACTTCAGAAGTTTCACTCAGCTATCAGGCACTGTTACATGTATGAGAGTGAGAACAGAGCCACATAACTGAAGGTGGGATATAAGATTTAGACTCTTTTCAGAATTCTCTCTCTTTCCTCCTTCCCCACTTGTATAACTTTTTTCCTGAGTCATGATGAAATACTGGCACATTAAAAACTTAGAAATGGAAAATATTACATTTGTACATCTGCATAATTTGGTCTAAGACATGCTATAGGATAGTTTCAAATGAAAAGCCACCTTAAGTCGAATTAAGATGACTTGGCCACATAATTGTACCGCCATCATGGTGGGGAAGGAAAGGGTTAATATTGAAATGCTCCTGATGGGGAGAGGTTCCAGTTTCTAGGAGAACCCAGTTCCCCAAGATAAAGGTAGTACTGTCTGGGTGTAAAGGGTGAGGAGACCGACCTCCAAACAAATCAGAGAGGGTTTTCAGGCATTGATTGGAAATTGACTGGTCAGATAGAGCTTAGGAGGTGACTTGTGCATTCTGTACATCATCATCATCATCATCATCATCATCAATCGTATTTATTGAGCGCTTACTATGTGCAGAGCACTGTACTAAGCGCTTGGGAAGTACAAATTGGCAACATATAGAGACAGTCCCTACCCAACAGTGGGCTCACAGTCTAAAAGGGGGAGACAGAGAACAAAACCAAACATACTAACAAAATACACATGTCAACCAGACATGTGCAGTGGCAGAGATGATGATATTTTATGTATTAAGAGACTCATCTGAATGATCATACAAGCAGAAGCAACACACAAGTGCATACAAAGCCAGCACAATAGATAGTGGAAGAGGGAGGAGGAGGAGGAGAAGGAAGAAATGAACAAGCAGCTGGACTTTCAGGGTGGGGCTCATGCCAACCTTGGTGATAAGACCTGAGTCTGAATGTGGGGCAGAGCTCTCTCTGAGCTCTGACCTGATCATGGATCTCTTAGTCCTTAGCTCTTTTCATTCATTCATTCATTCCATAGTATTTATTGAGGGCTTACTGTGTGCAGAGCGCTGTATTAAGCACTTGGGAGAGTACAATACAATAATAGACACATTCCCTGCTCACAATGAGCTTACAGTCTAGAGGGGTGCAGATAGAAATCAATACAAAAAAAAAATTACAGGTGCATACATAAGTGCTGTGGGTTGGGGTTGGGGAGAAGAACAAAGGGAGCTAGTCAAGGTGATGCAGAAGGGAGTGGGAGAAGAGGAAAGAGGGGCTTAGTCTGGGAAGGCCTCCTGGAGGAGATGTGCCCTCAACGAGACTTTGACAGAGACCGTCTCTTCCCTCCCCCTCAATTATGCACATGGCTGAGGACCTTTTGAATACCTTGATAGTCATCCCAGACCCAAAGAACTTGTGGACATATTCTTATGCTCTGCTATAGTCCCTGTCTGTAATTTATTTTAATATCTGTTTCTCTGTCTAGACTAAGGTCGCTGTGGGCAGGGAACGTGTCTATTAACTTCCTTGTATTGTACTCTCCCAAGCAATTGGCACAGTGACAGTGAGCTCACTGTGGGCAGGGAATGTGTCTGTTTGTTGTTGTATAGTACTCTTCCAGGTATTTTGTTCATTGCTTTTCACACAGTAAGCACTCAATAAGTAAAATTGAATGAATGAGTGAAGGATGCACATAGTCAAGAAAATATCATGGATTGATTGACAGAGGGGGCGCTCTGCTGGGGAGCAAGGGTCTGTGAGGAACCAAGGCAATAAATTCAGCTCTATAAATAATAATGGTATTTGTTAAGAGCTACGTGCCAGGCAGTGTCCTAAGCACTGGGGTTGATACAAGCAAATTGGGTTGCATACAGTCCCTGTCCCAAGTGGATCTCACAGACACAATCTCCAACTTTACAGATGAGGTAACTGAGGCCCATTGGAAGTGAAATGACTTGCCCAAGGTCACACATCAGACAAGTGGCAGTATTGGGATTAGAATCCCAATACTTCTGATTCCTCAGCCCATACTCTATCCACCACACCATGCTGCTTCTAATTCTCATGCTGCTTTATTCACATCGTGGATGTTCCTTGCTGTTAAATCATTTATAACTTCCTCAAACCAATATACAAATACTTCCAACATGACCCATGGACAGGGAACAGGGGGAGGAGTGTGTGAGGTCCTCGCTAACAATGCATTCAGTAACTCAAATATGACAGTACAAATGTTGTCAGAGTTCCATATAAAGAGTCAATAGCAATAATAATAATAATTATGCAATTTAAATATTTACTAAGTGTCAGACACCATACTAAGCACTGAGCTGGATACGAGCAAATTGGATAGGACATAGTCCCTTTCCCACGTGGGACTCACACTCTCACTCCCCATTTTACAGATGAGGTAACTGAGGCAAAGAGAAGTGAAGTGACTTGCCCAAGGTCACAAAGAAGATAAGTGGCAGAGTCGGGATTAGAAGAGAGTGGGATTCCTCAGGATGGTTTTGGTGGGATATTTGAAATGTTTCTTTGATTGTTTTAATGGTATTTGTTACATGCTTACTATATGTCAAGCACTGTTCTAAGCTATATAGTAGATACAAGTTAGGTAGGTTGGAAGCAGTTTCTGTCCCATATAACATTCTCGGTCGAGTAGGAAGAAGAGCAGGTACTAAATCCTCATTTTGCAGTTGAGGAAACTGAAGCTCAAGGTCATACAACAGGCAAGTGATGAAGTCAGGATTTGAACTCAGGTCCTCTGGTTCCCAGCCCATGCTTTATCGACTAGGCCACACTACTTCTTTTTATTTATTCATTTATTTTGTGGAATTTGTTAAACACTATGAGCCAGGCACTGTACTAAGCACTGGAGTAAATTCATTCATTCATTCATTCAATCATATTTATTGAGCACTTACTGTGCGCAGAGCACTGTACTAAGCACTTGGGAAGTACAGGTTGGCAACATGTAGAGGCAGTCCCAACCCAACAACCAGCTCACAGTCTAGAAGGGGGAGACAGACAACAAAACATGTAGAAAGGTTTCAAACCATCAGAATAAATAGAATTGTAGCTACATGCACATCGTTAGCAAAATAAATACAAGCTAGTCAGGTTGGACACAGTCCATGTCCCACATGGGGCTCACTGCATTAATCCCCATTTTGCAAATGAGGTAACTGAGGCACAGAGTAATGAAGTGACTTGTCCAAGCAGTTACTTGTCACATAGCGGACAAGTGGAGAGCCAGGACAAGAACCCAGGTCCTTCTGACATTCATTCATTCATTCAGTCGTATTTATTGAGTGCTTACTGTGTGCAGAGCACTGCACTAAGCGCTTGGGAAGTACAAGTTGGCAACATATAAAGACGGTCCCTACCCAACAGCGATACTCCTGGGCCCATGCTCTATGCACTAGACCACACTGCTATTTTCTTTAAGTGCCTAGAATGTAAAGGAATTTGGTACAGTCCCAAACCTGAGGAAAATGCTGGCAAGATGAGATATTATTTTATCATTGTCCTTAGAGAGGATTTCATTAAACCACATACAGCCTTATGATTCTAAAAACAATTCACTGTCAGGAAGTGAAGTGACAAGTCCAGCAAAGAAGCATGCTGGAGAATCGCAAAAGTTCCAGATTTTACTGGATGTTTTTCCTAGGACAGAGCACCTCTGTTGAGTGACTATGGAAAAAGAACAGGGCAATTCATTACCAACTCCATTATACTGTACTCTCCTAAGCACTTAGTACAGTGCCTTGCACATGGTAAATGCACAATAGACAGAATTGATGACGATTAGCTCAAAGGTGTGGGAGATGGTGGAATCCTGAAGGAACCTCAAAGAACTGTAGAGTACAGCTATTATAACAGACAGTAGATAGATAATAGGTACTCCATGGGGTCTCAGCAAGAATCAGCAGCAACAGCAGTACAAAAATAGATAATGAGAGATGCATTTAAAAGTTGTTCTCTTCTGTCACCTAATAATGACAATTGTATTTGTTCCACACTTACTCTGTGCAAAGCATTAGGGTAGATAAAGGATAATGAGATAAAACACCTTCTCTTTCCCACAGTGTAAGAGAGGTATCTTTTTTCACTTAGTAATAATAATAATGGCATTTGTTGCTCACTCATTCTGTGCAAAGCACTAGGGCCTACTAAGGTTGCTTTCCTCTGTCACCTAATAAAAATGGCATCTGTTACTTACAAAGCACTAGGGTAGAGGATAATGAGCTAAGACACACTCCCTAGCTTGGGGATCCAAGAGAGGCACTCTTCTCTCTCCTAATAATAATGCTGTTTGTTACTCAGTTACTCTGTGGAAAGAACTAGTAGAGGCAGAGGATAATGAGCTCTCTATCCTACAATCTAAGGAAGGGGGAGAAAAGGAATCAATCCGTGAATCCATCAATCAATTGTATTTATTGAATACTTACTGTGTACTGAACACTGTACTAAGCCACTGGGAGAGTACAATATTACAGAGTGCCTGGAATCCTGATTTTACTAATGAGAAAACTGAGGCATGAAGAAATTAAGTGATTTGCCCAAGCACATACAGCAGGGAAAATGATAGAAGGTGAATTAGAACCCAGGTCTTTTGACTTCCTGTCTTGCCTACTGCTGCTACTGCAGGTCTCTACACTTCTAGAAAAGGGAACTGTGCAGAAGCCTGGACTGATGAAGGGTGGAGGTGCATTAGAGGCACATGATGGGTGGAAGAAGAACACTTCAGGTGAAACCTTGAAAATCAATCAAACAATAAATCATTAAGCATTTACTGTGCTTTACAGCAGAATAATACTAAGTGTTTAGGGGAGAACAGTGGTGAAAACAGATCCCTGCCCACAAGAAACTCACAATCTAAGGGTGGATGTGGTGGTAGTGACTAGTGGGGTAGGGCGGAGGAATACAAATGAAAGTAAATTAGGATATGTACTTTGCAGTTGGATTTGCACCTTTTATTCAACTTCCTCAGCCCATAGCATATCCACGATTTAATTACTTATATTAACATAAATCTCCACCTCTAGATGGTAAGCTTACTGTGTGCAGGGAATGTGGCGGTTGTTATACTGCACTATTTGCTTCAAAGCTCTCCATCACCTTGCCTTCTCTTACCTCACCTCCCTTCTATCCTTCTACATCCCAGCCTGCACACTCCACTCCTCTTCTGCTAACCTTCTCACTGTGCCTCGTTCTCACCTCTCCTGCCATCGACCCCTGACCCACATGCCTTTGGCCTAGAATGCCCTCCTTCCTCAAATCCAACAAACAGTCACACTTCCCCCTTTCAAAGCCCTACTGAAGGCTCACCTCCTCCAGGAGACCTTCCCAGACTAAGCCCCCGTTTTTTCTTCAGCTCCTCCTCCCCTCCCCATTGCCCCAACTCACACCCTTTGCGCTTAGAACAGTGCTTGGAGCATAGTAAGTGCTTAACAAGTACGATTATTGTTATTGTCATTACTCCCTCTCCCTGCCCCACAGCACTTGTGTATATATAAACATATCTATGATTTTACTTATTTATATTTAATGCCGACTTAATTGTGTTGATGTGTATGTATCTATAATTCTATTCATCTATAGCCTGTTTACTTGTTTTGATGTCTGTCTCCCCACTTCTAGACTATGTGCCCGTTGTGGGCAGGGATTGTCTCTCTGTTGCTGAATTGTACTTTCCAAGTGTTTAGTACAGTGCTCTGCACGCAGTAAGCACTCAATAAATATGACAATAAATGAATGAATGAATACTCTCCCAATTGCTTAATACAGTGTCTGCACACAGTAACTGCTCATAAATTTGATTGATTGATACAAATGTGCTCTAGGGGTGGGTTGGGATGAGTACCTAAGTGCTTGAATGGTAAAAACTCAAATGCAGAGATAGCACAGAAGATAGGAAAAATAGGATTGGAAGATGAGGGATTTATTAATCAATTAATCATATTTATTGAGTGCTTACTATGTGCAGAACACTATTAAATGCTTGAGAGAGTACAATATAACAGAGTTGGTAGACACGTTCCCTACCCACATTGAGCTTACAGTGTAGAAGGGGAGACAGACATTAATATGAATAAAGAAATTATGGATATGCACACAAGTGTTGTGGGGCTGAGGAATGGGTGAATAAAGGGAGCAAATCCAAGTGCGAGGGAGACGCAGAAAGGGGTGGGAGAAGAAGAAATGAGGGCTTAGTCAGAGAAGGCTACTTGGAGGAGATATGCTTTGAAGATAAATCTTTGAAGGTGGGGAGAGTAACTGTCTGTCAGATAATTAAGGTGGATAGTGTTCCAGGCCAGAGGCAGGATGTGGGGGAAGTATATTTGGAAGGAGTTTGGGCTCTTGATTTTTGCCAATAATAATAATAATAATAATAATAATAATGGCATTTGTTAAGCGCTTACTATGTGCAAAGCACTATTCTAAGTGCTGGGTAGTACAAGGTAATCAGGGTGTCCCACATAGGGCTCACAGACTTCATCCCCATTTTACAGATTGGGGAACTGAGGCCCAGAGAAGTTAAGTGACTTGCCCAAAGCCACACAGCTGACGAGTGGCAGAAGCGGGATACAGTCTCATACACATGACACCAAAGCAAAATCAAAGCCTCAATTTCATATCTTTGTTTCAGGAAACTGCAAGAGATATTCTGAGAATATATTACAAGTTGTTACTTTGAAGAATTAAACAAAATATGTGAAATGTGCTAATGGTGATATTTACTATGTGCTTACTAGTTGCCAGGCCCTGATTGACACAGAGGGTTAAAATCAGTATTATTCAGAAGCTCTTCCATAGTGTTCATCTTCCTTTTAGAGAACTAAAAATCCTCCTGCCACAAACCTACACAACATTTACTGTTTATGTGAACGATTAGCACGACCTCAAATACATGCAACAATAATGACAATCAAGAAGATAAAGGAATTTATAAATCACATTTTCTAAGGGCTTTTTTTTCTTTGTGTGAGATCATAGATTAGATTCAGACATGCCCTCTTCAGAATTGTGCATGACTGACACCTAAATCTTTATCTCTGCCCAGGAAGAATTCATTAGTAAGATTAGAAACGGGTAAATATTTTCAGGCAGTTTTGAAATAAAGTTTTTGAAGGCTCTGCTGTGCTTGGGATGGGTTGAGATTTCTGATTTTATTACTGTTTATTCTTGTAGTTGAAATCTTGATCTTTTGTTCCATACAAACTCCTTTTCCATCAGATCCAAAACTACATGAATGTTGTTGCTAAGGTAGTTAATATTCAAGGTTCCAGAAGAAGCTCTTCCTAAATTAAATGAAATTTTAGTATGGTTATATAATATCATATCAGATTGTCTGATGTGAGCTAGGATTTAGACTCAATTTTATGTATAATTTTCTATTTGCAGGAGCTAATAGAAGAAAATTGTAATAGACAATGAAAGAGAATAGGAATGTTATAGAGTTTGTCATAGTCTCTCTTGTATAGTAAAGTGATAACATTGATTTTTATGGTCAGCCATTTCATTGAATTTCCTGCTGTCATTACTGTTTTTATAATTTAAAAATCCTAAATTTGATACAGAAATTACTACATATTTACAACTTTCTCTTACTCGAGGCAATCAATTAAACAGAGTTGGCCCCTTAAAGTGGGGTATGATTACCTTCTGCCCTGCCTACATGTTTTGACTTGAGCCTCCAAAAGAATAAGATCATTTATAAAAATTATGTAACAGCTTGTTAGGTTGGAAATCAATAAAAACAGCTACATATGATGAAAAAGGTTAGTGTCCTCTTAAGGCTATTTTGGCTGGAATCCTTGAAAGTCTCCATGTCGATTTCCTGTGTGGTGAAGGATAATAGAGGCTTCAAGGCATCTGGATCTAGTCAATCAGCCAATTGTTTTTATTGAGCACTTAGTGTGTGCAAAGCACTGTACTAAGCACCTGGGAGAGTACAATATAACAATATAACAGACACAGTCCCTGCCCACAATGAGCTTAAAGTCTAGAGGGGGAGATAGACATTAATATAAATAAATAAAATTATAGATATATATATATTAATGCTGGGAGGGGGAATGAATAAAGTGAGCATGTCAAGGTGACATATAAGGGAGTAGGAGAAGAGGAAAGGAGGGCTTAGTCAGGAAAAGCCTCTTAGAGGAATTGTGCCTTCAACAAGGTTACTTTGAAGTTGGGGAGAGTAATTGTCCATCAGATATGAAGAGGGAGAGCATTCCAGGCCAGAGGAGGGACATGGATGAGAAATCAGCATCAAGATAGATGAGATTGAGATACAGTGAGAAGGTTAGCATTAGAGGAGTGAAGTTTGCGGGTTAGGTTGTAGTAGAAGAGTAGCGAAGTGAGTAGGAGTGGGGCTTTAAAGCAGAATTTAAGGATTTTCTGTTTGATAAAGAGGTGTATGGGCACCCAACCACTGGAGGTTCCTGAGGACTGGATCAGCCTTCTCTTTGATCTCCCATCCTCGTGTCTCTCCCCACTTCAATCCATACTTCATGCTGCTGCCCGGATTGTCTTTGTCCAGAAACGCTCTGGGCAGATTACTCCCCTCCTCAAAAATCTCCAGTGGCTACCAATCAGTCTGCGCATCAGGCAGAAACTGCTCACCCTCGGCTTCAAGGCTCTCCATCACCTCGCCCCCTCCTACCTCACCTCCCTTCTCTCCTTCTACAGCCCAGCCCGCACCCTCCGCTCCTCCGCCGCTAACCTCCTCACCGTACCTCGTTCTCGCCTGTCCCGCCATCGACCCCCGGCCCACATCATCCCCCGGGCCTAGAATTCCTTCCCTCTGCCCATCCGCCAAGCTAGCTCTCTTCCTCCTTTCAGGGCCCTACTGAGAGCTCACCTCCTCCAGGAGGCCTTCCCAGACTGAGCCCCTTCCTTCCTCTCCCCCTCGTCCCCCTCTCCATCCCCCCATCTTACCTCCTTCCCTTCCCCACAGCACCTGTATATATGTATATATGTTTGTACATATTTATTACTCTATTTATTTATTTATTTATTTTACTTGTACATATCTATTCTATTTATTTTATTTTGTTAGTATGTTTGGTTTTGTTCTCTGTCTCCCCCTTTTATACTGTGAGCCCACTGTTGGGTAGGGACTGTATATGTTACCAACTTGTACTTCCCAAGCACTTAGTACAGTGCTCTGCACACAATAAGCGCTCAATAAATACGATTGATGATGATGATGACTGGGGAAATATAGCCTGAAAGTTTTTGTAGAAAATTGGACAGCAAAATAAAGTACAGACTGGAGTGGGGAGAGACAAGAGGCAGGGAGGCTGATAAAGTAATCAATCCAGCAGGGGTAGAATATCTGCTTGGATGAATGTGGAATCAGTTTGGATGGAGAGGACAGGGCAGATTTTAACAATGTTGTGAATATCGAACCAACAGGATTTAGCGATGGATTGAATATGTGAGTTGAATGAGAGGGAGGAATCAAGGATAATGCCAAGGTTACTGGCTTGTGAGACATTAAGGGTGGTGGTGCCATCTACAGTGATGAGAAAGTCAGGGGAAGTACAGGATTTGGGTGGGAAGATAAGGAGTTCTGGTTTAGACGTGTTAAATTTGAGATGATGGTGGGACATCCAAGTAAAGCTGTCTTGAAGGCAGGAGGAAATGTGAGACTGCAGAGAGGGAGAGATCAGGGCTGGAGATGTAGATTTGGGAACCATCTGCATAGAGGTGATAGTTGAAGCCATGTGAGCAAATGAGTTGCCCAAGGGAGTGGTTAGAGCTGGAGAATGGAAGGGGACCCCAAAGTGAACCTTAAGGGATCCCCACAGTTAGAGGGTGGGAGGCAGAGGAAGAGTTTAAGAAATAGACTGAAAATGTGCAGCCAGAGAGACAGGAGGAGAAGCAGGAGAGAACAGTATCAGCAAAGCCGAGGTTGGATAATGCTTCCAGGAGAAGGGGATGGTCGACAGTGTCTAAGACAGCTTAGAGGTCAAGGAGGATTAAGATGGAGTAGAGGCCTTTGGATTTAGCAAGAAGGTAGTCACTGGTGGCTTTTGAGAGAACAGTTTCTATGGAATGAAGTGCACAGAAGCCAGATTGAAGGGGTTCAAGGAGAGAACTGGAGGAGAGGAACTTGAGACAGCAGGCGTAGGCAACTTACTCAAGAAGTTTAGAGAGTAATGGCAGGAAGGAGATGGGGCAATAACTGAAGGGAGCCATGGAGTCAAGGGAGGGTTGTTTTAGCGAGAATAGCGAGATGTGAGCAGGTTTGTAAGCAGTCTTTCACAGCTACAGATTCAGCACGGGCCTGGGAGTCAGAGGGAATGAGTTCTAATCCCGGGTCTGCCACATGTCTGCTGTGTGATATTAGGCAAGTCACTTAACTTCTCTGGTCCTCATTTATCTCATCTGTAAAAGGGAGATTAAGAGTGTGAGCCCCATGTGGGACAGGGACTGCGTCCAACCTGATTGACTTGTATCTACCCCAACACTTAGAACAGTGCTTGGCACATTGTAAGAACTCAACATGTACCACCCATGTGGATAGAGCATGGGCCTGGGAGTCAGACGGACCTGGGTTCTAATCCAGGCTCCACCACATGTAGACAGTGTGACCTGGGACAAGTCACTTCACTTCTCAGTTACCTCATCTGTAAAATGAGGATTAACACTGTGAGCCCCATGTGGGACAGGGATTGTTTCCAACCTCATTAGTTTGTATCTACTCTACTGCTTAGAATAGTCCTCCTTGACACATAGCTCTAAACAGATACCATCATCATCATCATCAATCATTATCATTATTACTATTATTATTATTACTATTACTTTCTACTCAGACACCTGTCAGAACATACAAGGTAGAACCTGGTCCAGGTGAGACCATCTGACACTTACTCTCAGCCTGGTTCCCTATCATGAAAGAATGAGTGAATCAATGAATATCAACAGCTGCCTGTTTGCCTGTCACGAGAGCCACCTGTTTACACATCACCATTCAACTATTCACTCTCAAAGATCCCCAGGGTGAGAGGGTGTGACAGGGTGTGACACAGTGAGCATGACAGGGTATGTTCTTCCTCTCCCTCCTGGAGGCCTTGCAATTCAGTCCTGCAGTCAGTCAAGGAAAACACCAGATTAAGCTGCAACTGCTCTGGCAATCTCTTTTAAAACCTTTTAAATTCATTCATTCATTCAATCGTATTTATTGAGTGCTTACTGTGTGCAGAGCACTGTACTAATTGCTTGGAAAGTACAATTCAGCAACAGAGACAATTCCTACCCAACAACAGGCTTGCATTCTAGAAGGGGGAGACAGACAACAAAACAAAACATGTAAACAGCCATCAATACCATCAAAATAGATAAATAGAATTATAGGCACATACATCTCACTAATAAAATAGAGCAATATATATATACAAATATACACAAATGCTGTGGGAAGGGGGAGGGTGTAGAGCAGAAGGAGGGAGTAGGAGTGATGGGGAGGGGAGGTGGAGCAGAGGAAAGGGGGTGCTCAGTTTGGGAAGGCCTCCTGGAGGAGGTGAGCTCTCAATAAGGCTTTGAAGCAGGAAAGACAGCTAGTTTGTCAAATGTGAGGAGGGAGGGCATTCCAGGCCAGAGGATGTGAGCCAGGGGTAGGCAGTGGGATAGGCGAGAATGACGCACAGGGAGGAGACTAGTGGCAGAGGAGCGGAGTGTGTGGGCTGGGCTGTAGGAGAGAAGGGAGGTGAGGTAGAAGGGGGCAAGGGGATGGAGAGCTTTGAAGCCAATAGTGAGGAGCTTTTGTTTCATGTGAAGGTTGATAGGCAACCACTGGAGATTTTTGAGGAGGGGAGTTACATGCCCAGAGCATTTCTGTAGAAAGATAACCTAGGAAGCAGAGTGAAGTATAGACTGAAGGGGGGAGAGACGGAAGGATGGGAGATTAGAAAGGAAATTCTCTGACCTCACCATGTCCCCACAAGTTCCTCCCTCTAATTACCCCATCCTTATCCTTTTTCACCACTGCCTCTTATTCCCCTCCCCCCACATCACTTTCCACACACCCTCAGTTTACTCCCATCCTACCACTCCCCACCCCTCATGCCAACCCCTTCCTCCTCCTCCAGCTCAAGCCAAATGCAGCCTGTGGAACCCCTGCTCCATCATAGAAAAGCTTCCCATCAACTTTGCCCTGTTTCTGACCCAATCAGATCATCCACGTAGATGAGAAGCATTGTGGCTTAGTAGAAAGAGTCCGGGTTTAGGAGTCAGAGGTCATGGGTTCTAATCCCTGCTCCGCCACTTGTCAGCTGTGTAACTTTGGGTAAATCACTTCATTCTCTGGGCCTCAGTTACCTCATCTTTAAAATGGGGATGAAGTCTGTGAGCCCTACGTGGGACACCTTGATTACCTTGTATGTACCCCAGCGCTTAGAACAATGTTTTGCACATAGTAAGCACTTAACAAATGAAATCATTATCATTATTATTATTATTATTATTTAACTTCTCCTAGTCTCCCTCCATTCTTCACTCTGCTGCCTGGATCATTTTTCAAAAAAAAGTTCAGTCCACATATCTCCAATACTCAAAAACTTCTAATGGCTGTCCATCCATCTTCAGTTAAATAGAAACTCTTCACCAGTGGTTTTAAGGCACTCTCCTTCCTACTTTATTGTGCTGATCTACTACATCTCAGCCGACACACTTTGCTCTTCTAAAGCCAACCAACTTACTGTATCCCGTTCCTGCCTCTCTTTCCTCCACCCACTTGCTCATGTCTTCCTCTGGCCTCAAACTCCCCTCCTGTGATAGCCGACAGAGCACCACTCTCCCCATCTTCAAGAGAAGCAGCATGGCTCAGTGGAAAGGGTGCAGGCTTTGGAGTCAGAGGTCATGGGTTCTAATCCTGGCTCCGCCAATTGTCAGCTGTGTGACTTTGGGCAAGTCACTTCACTTCTCTGTGCCTCAGCTCCCTCATCTGTAAAATGGGGATTAAGGCTGTGAGCCCCCTTGGGACAACCTGATCACCTTGTAACCTCCCCAACATTTAGAACAGTGCTTTGCACACAGTAAGCAGTTAGATGCCATCATTATTATTATTACTAAAATCAGTTCTTCTCCAAGAAGCTTTTTCTAACTAAGCACTTAATAAATGCCATTATTATTATTATTATTATTATTAATCTTTCATTGCCTCACCTATTCACCCTACTTTATAAATTGCATATGCACTTGGATCTGTACCCTTTAATCATTTTAATATTCACCCAACCCCTAACTCCACAACACTTCTGTACAAATTCTTATACTCTGCCATTTCCCTGATCTGTAATTTATTTTAGTGTGTTTCTCTCACTAGGCTGTAAGCTCCTTGATGTCAGGAATCCTGTATACCCACTCTAATGTATTGTACTCTCCCAAGCACTTAGTACAGTGCCCTTTGCACAGTCAGCAGATTGATGGATTGGTTCCAGCATAGCTCTCAAACCTGGAAAAGTATTCCACCTAATGAACAAGGAGCCTAATCAAGTAAACCCAGAAGCTAGAAAGGATTCTGGGGGTGGGGTTGTGTGTGTGTGTAGGGGGGTGTTTGCTATAAAGTATAATAAATTCAAGTTCTCTGATTCTGGCCCAGAATGCATGGGGGTCAAAGAAGTCCAGGTACCCAGGGAGTCTGGATGCTAAATTTACACTATCAAATTAAATATAGTCCATCCGCTACTTCCAAATGTGCGCTGTGTACCATAATTAACTTATTACTTTTTTAAAATTATTATCATTAATGAATGGAGGAGTCACCCACGGTTAAAAGCAGCAGTTTATCTGAGCAGAGAGCAAGCCAATGTTTATCACAAAACTCATAGGTAGAGTTCTGTGCATGAGTTACTATTGGACCTGTATCTGCCTGACCCTAAGCAAACCAAAAACAATTAATGAAACAATGTATATCCTCTAAACTCTGTTTCTTCTCCTTATCTCTAATTTGTTCTGCCTTCCTCTTCCCCCAACCCCCTCCCATGATAACACCTGATTCTAAACTCCTTAAGGTCAGGAGAAGCAGTGTGGCTTAGTGGAAAGAACATGGGCCTGGTAGTCAGAGGACATGGGTTCTAATCCAGGGTCCTTCACTTGTCTGCTTGTGACCTTGGGCAAGCTGTTTAACTTCTCTGTGCCTCAGTTACCTCATCTGTAAAATGGGGATTAAGACTGTGAGCCCCACATGGGACAACCTGATAACCTTGTATCTACCTTAGTGCATAAAACAGTAATGACACATCAATCAATCAATCAATCGTATTTATTGAGCGCTTATTGTGTGCAGAGCTTGTGTGCAGAGCACTGTACTAAGCGCTTGGGAAGTACAAATCAGCAACACATAGAGACAGTCCCTACCCAAAAGCAGGCTCACAGTCTAGAAGGGGGAGACAGAGAACAAAACCAAACATACTAACAAAAAAAAATAAATAGAATAGATATGTACAAGATAAATAAATAAATAAATAGAGTAATAAATATGTACAAACATATATACATATATACAGGTGCTGTGGGGAAGGGAAGGAGGTAAGATGGGAGGATGGAGAGGGGGACAAGGGGGAGAGGAAGGAAGGGTCTCAGTCTGGCAAGGCCTCCTGGAGGAGGTGCACTCTCAGTAGGGCCTTGAAGGGAGGAAGAGAGCTAGCTTGGCGGATGGGCAGAGGGAGGGCATTCCAGGCCCGGGGAATGACGTGGGCCAGGGGTCGATGGCGGGACTGGCGAGAACGAGGCACGGTGAGGAGATTAGCGGCAGAGGAGCGGAGGGTGTGGGGTGGGCTGTAGAAGGAGAGAAGGGAGGTGAGGTAGGAGGGGGCGAGGTGATGGAGAGCCTTGAAGCTGAGGGTGAGCAGTTTCTGCCTGATGCGCAGATTGATTGGTAGCCACTGGAGATTTTTGAGGAGGAGAGTAACATGCCCAGAGCGTTTCTGGACAAAGACAATCCGGGCAGCAGCATGAAGTATGCATTGAAGTGGGGAGAGACATGAGGATGGGAGATCAGAGAGAAGGCTGATGCAGTAGTCCAAACGGGATAGGATGAGAGCTTGAACGAGCAGGGTAGTGGTTTGGATGGAGAGGAAAGGGCGGATCTTGGCAACGGTGCGGAGCTGAGACCGGCAGGTTTTGGTGATGGCTTGGATGTGAGGGGTGAATGAGAGAGCGGAGTCGAGGATGACACCAAGGTTGCAGGCTTGTGAGATGGGCAGGATGGTAGTGACGTCAACAGAGATGGGAAAGTCAGGGAGAGGGCAGGGTTTGGGAGGGAAGACAAGGAGTTCAGTCTTCGACATGTTGAGTTTCAGGTGGCGGGCAGACATCCAGATGGAGATGTCCTGAAGGCAGGAGGAGATGCGAGCCTGGAGAGAGGGGGAGAGAGCAGGGGCAGAGATGTAGATCTGGGTGTCATCAGCGTAGAGATGATAGTTGAAGCCGTGGGAGCGAATGAGGTCACCAAGGGAGTGAGTGTAGATCGAGAACAGAAGGGGACCAAGCACTGAACCTTGGGGAACCCCACAGTAAGGGGATGGGAGGGGGAGGAGGAGCCTGCAAAAGAGACTGAGAATGAACGACCAGAGAGATAAGAGGAGAACCAGGAGAGGACGGAGTCTGTGAAGCCAAGGTCAGATAGCGTGTTGAGGAGAAGGGGGTGGTCCACAGTGTTGAAGGCAGCTGAGAGGTCGAGGAGGATTAGGATAGAGTAGGAGCCGTTGGATTTGGCAAGCAGGAGGTCATTGGTGACCTTTGAGAGGGCAGTTTCTGTGGAATGTAGGGGACAGAAGCCAGACTGGAGGGGGTCAAGGAGGGAGTTGGTGTTGAGGAATTCGAGGCAGTGCGTGTAGACAACTCGTTCAAGTTGTAGTAGACAAATAGTAAGCATTTAACAAATATCATAATTAATATTATTATTGTCAGTTTTTGTGTCCATTAAGTTTTTTAATGCATTTGTTAAGTGCTTGCTATGTGCCAGGCACTGTACTAAGAGCTGGAACTTTCCAAGCGGCTCACAGTCATCTTCATCCCAATTTCACAGGCAAGGTATCCAAAGCGCAGAGAAGTGAAGTGACTTGCCCAAGGTCACACAGCAGACAAGTGGTCGAGCCAATGTTGAGAAGCAGCATGGCACTGTGGATAGAGCAGGGTCTGGGAGTTAGAAGGTCATGAATTCTAATCCTGACTCTGGCACTTGTCTGCTGTGTGACCTTGGACAAGTCACTTCACTTCTCTGTGCCTCAGTTATCAGCAAAATGGGGCTTGAGACTGTGAATCCCAACATGGGATAGAGACTGTGTCCAACCCAATTTGCTGGTATCCACTCCAGCACTTAATATAGTATTTGGCATAGAGTAAGCACTTAAAAATACCATTATTATTGCTATTATTAATGATCCTGCCTTGCCATTTAATATTTAACAAATATTAGATAAAGTGATGGGCTAGTTTACATGATGAAGAGTGGTGTGTTGGAATCAAATTCTGTTCAAGTGGGGAAGAGGTCATCAAAAACCTGAAGCAACACAGAGAAACTGAAATGATGGATTTTTGGCTCTGCTTCTTATGCTCGCAAATTAACTGTGGGCAAAATCGAAGTATATTTTATTATAACATTCCTAGCACCAAATCTTCTCTTTTAATAGTTTTATCCTTTATGGACAGAAGCTACCTATTCTGACACAATGGAAAACCTCAATGCTAGAGAAGCAAAGACTCAAATGTCTTTGGACAGTTCCAACATCAGATAAATAAACAAAATGGAATTTTGAAACAACTTCACAGAGTTGATGAATAAATCAGTTATTCATAAAGACACAAACCATCAAGAAATAAGGCCAGTGATTTATGTAAGTTTCCTGAACATTAGCCAGATTGCCTTGGTTTGTAGGGAGTGCGAAGACGTTTCTGCTTCTTTTATTGTGGTAGAGAAAAATACAGATCCTTGCCCATTCTACATTAAAGCAAAGCATTGCTTAGCAAAGCTATCAGTTATTTGGTTGGTCAGTCAGTTGTATTAGTTGAGAGCTTAGTATGTGCTGGCACTGTACTAGATGCTTGGAAGAGTAAAATATAACAATATGAGACATTCCCTCCCCACAATGAGTTTACAGTCTAGAGGGACTGTAGGGGAAGGAAGCATTAAAACGTTGCTCTGTTCTGCTTTTGATTTATTTTAGTAGACTATAAACTCCTTGTGGGCAGGCAATGTGTCTACCAACTATATTGTACTGTACTCTCCCAAGCACTTAGTGCAGTACTATGCACACAATAAGTGCTCAATAAATACTGCTAACTGGTTGATTGAAAATCTCTGTAGAATGTCTTCACTTGCCAAAAAATATTAAAGGGAAATTCATTGGGAAAAAATATGCATTATGCAGAGGAAACTAGTCTTACTAATATGTCAAACAGCCCTGGAAACTCAAGCAGCATTCCCATATTTACATACATATACATAAATTATTTCTATTAGTATCTGTCTCCCCCCTTGACAGTAAGATCGTTGTGGGCAGGGAATGTGTTTACCAGCTAAGTTGCATTGTGCTCCCCCAAGTATGTTGTACAGTGCTCTGCACACAGTAAGCATTCAATAAATACCATTGATTGATTGATTGATCCAGTATAATTCCCAGCACATGAACACCCCTTGCTCTAAAACAGCATATGTGGTTCCAACCCTCCTACACTCCATTGCAGCCAAACAACATAACCTCTCAGGTATGGTAGTTAAAAGCACACTCAAAGATCTCAGCAGAAAGACCATCTTTCCACTGATGACACACCACAGGGCCACTGGGTAATCAAGCTAATGATGCAGGGCCATTGAGAGGTGAGTATGACTGAAACTCCATGAAGCCCTTCAAAGTTCTGGTATAGATACTGTCTGGAAGAGGGATAATAAAGGAAAGATATGATAAATTAAACCTAACCAGGAGCATATGAACATTTGCTTGGGATTAGGGAGGGCTAATTCTGGCTTCATTTGGAATTTTCAAATGTAAAATACCATTTTCTAAACGATTAGCATTGTATAAAATTCCCAATATTTTCACTTTTTAAGCTTGCAACTATTTTAAGCCAAATTCAATCCACATTTCTCCTGTCACACTTCCCTCATTAAAATATTGCACTGAAGAGCCATTTAATGAGCAAGACACTTCCAACCCTCTTTCTGTGGTCTTTTAATGAGCAAACATGCAATATTGAAACAGCAGCATATCAAAAATGGGTAGCATAGTTCAAGACCCACATGTTTTTAAATCTTTTAATATGTTCATTCTCCCCCACTCTAGCACACGCTCACTGAACTTTAAGGAAACTTTCCAATTTTCTTCTCATTTTTCTTAAGAAGCTTCGGGGTGTGGCTCTTTCAGTACAGAAGGGGAAAAAATGGAATAAATTCTGACGTCAGAAGTCAAAACATTACAGCCTTGCTTGGGATAATACAACTGTGCTCAGGAAGGCCTCCAAAGCCTCTTTCTAGCTAAATCCAATGGACTTTACTCTGTCTTAATCTCCCTTAACTACTCAGATGCCTTTAGCATTTTTGACTACCACCCTTTTCTAGAAGCTTCAGGCTTATGCTACTTTCACTCTAGAAGCTCCAACCTACCTTTCTAACTGCTCTTTCCCCACCTTCAATTGAGGTCTATGTTAATAATACAAATAATAAAAATGATAAAAATACTGTGGCATTTGTTAAGGGCTTACTATGTCCCAAGCAACCCATAAATGGTATTTATTGAGCACTTATTGTTGCCAAGTTATACTTCCCAAGCAATTAGTACAGTGCTCTGCACACAGTAAGCACTCAATAAATACGATTGAATGAATGAATGGAATGAGTTTATTATGAGCAGAGCACTGTCCAAAGCTCTTGGGAGAGTACAACAGAATTAGCAGACATATTCCCTCCTTATAATGAGCTTGCCATCTAGAGATATGTCTATTGTCTAGAGGTGAGTTTACAGTGTAGAGACGAACTTATAATACAGGACAGTCAGTTCCCACAGAGTAAGTAAGAGGGAGAAAGAAATTCAATCCCCATTTTACAGATGAGAAAATTGAGGCACAGTGAAGTTAAATGACTTGTCCAAAGTCACATAGTAGACAACTGGCAGGGCTGGGATTAGAATCCATGTCCTCTGATTCCCAGATCTGTGCTTTTTCAACTAGACCACACTGTTTCCCATTCTCTCCTTCACTGTTTAGCAGAGGGTGCCCAACAAGTTCATCTACTCTTCTTGCGCTCAACTCATCATCACCTCTCCTCTCCTCGGAAATCTCAAATGGCTACCTATTAATTTCTACATGAAACAAAAAATTAAGAACTATTGACTAAAGGTTCTTCACCAATGTTTTTGCCCTTTTACCAAGCCACACCTTCCTCTCTGTGAACTCAAGCTTTGCTTTTTATACCTCGTAAAATAACTCTCTAACTGCATCTTGCTCCCAGTCCTCCTCTCTCTGGACCTCTGCTCCTAACTTTCTCCCTGCATGGGAATTCTTCCCCCATCAAATCCACCAAAACCAATACCAGTCGATCAATCCCAAGCAGCATGTATTAGTGGAAAGAGCCCATCTGAGAGTCAAAGGACATGTGTTCCTCCTTGCTGTGCCAGTTGTCTGCTCTGTGACCTTGGGCAAGTCATTAAACATCTCTATGCCTCAGTTTCCTCATCTGCAAAATAGAGATTCAATACCTGTTCTTCTTTCTATTTAGTCTGTAAGCCCCATATGGGACAAGGACCGTGTCCAACCTAATAAACTTGTACCTACCTGCCACATAGTAAACACTTAAGGAATATCACAACAACAGCAACAATAATAATAATAATGACAATAACAATAATAATTATAACTTACAAATACCTTCAAGATGTATTTACTGAATAGTTCTCTTTTTACCTGGCAATGCCATAATAATAATAATAATAATAATAATAATAATAATACTGTATATAATAATAATGACATTTGTTAAGCACTTACTATGTGCCAAGCACTGTTCAAAGTGCTGAGGTAGATACAAGGTATTCTGGTTGTTCCACGTGGGGCTCACAGTCTTAATACCCATTTTACAAATGAGGTAACTGAGGCACAGAGAAGTGAAGTGGCTTGCCCAAAGTCACACAACAGACAAGTGGCAGAGCGGGATTAGAATCCACAACCTCGGATACCCAAGCCCGTGCTCTTTCCACTAAGCCACACTGCTTCTATCTTTGCTATTTGCTAAGTGCTTACTATGCACCAGGCACTGTTCTAAGCACTGGGATAGATAAAAGCTAGAAGCTATACCTGAGGCATACCTGGTCTTTATTTGTCATTTTTTGAATTATTTAGAGGATGTTCTATAGTGCTGTGATGGAGAAGCACTCAGAGGACGACCCCCTTCTCCTCAACACGCTATCCAACCTTGGCTTCACAGACTCCATCCTCTCCTGGTTCTCCTCATCTCTCCAGCTGTTCATTTGCAGTCTCTTTTGTGGGCTCCTCCTCCCCCTCCCATCCCCTTACTGTGGGGGTTCCTCAAGGGTCAGTTCTTGGTCCCCTTTTGTTCTCTATCTACACTCACTCGGTGAACTCATTTGCTCCCACGGCTTCAACTATCATCTCTACGCTGATGACACCCAAATCTACACCTCTGTCCCTGCTCTCTCTCCCTCCCTTCAGGCTCATGTCTCCTCCTGCCTTCAGGACATCTCCATCTGGATGTCTGCCCATCATCTAAAACTCAATATGTCCAAGACTGAACTCCTTATCTTCCCTCCCAAACCTTGCCCTCTCCCTGACTTTCCCGTCACTTTAGCTGGCACTACCATCCTTCCCATCTCACAAGCCCACAACCTTGGTGCCATCCTTGACTCCACTATCTTGTTCACCCCTCACATCCAATCCATCACCAAAACCTGCCGGTCTCACCTCCACAACATCGCCAAGATCTGACCTTTCCTCTCCATCCAAACTGCTACCTTGCTGGTTCAATCTCTCATCCTATTCTGACTGGATTACTGCATCAGCCTCCTCTTTGATCTCCCATCCTCCTGTCTCCCCCCACTTCAGTGTATACTTCACGCTGCTGCCCGGATCATCTTTATGCAGAAACGCTCTGGGCATGTTACTGCCCTCCTGAAAAATCTCCAGTGGCTGCCTGTCAACCTATATATCAAGCAAAAACTCCTCACTCTCGGCTTAAAGGCTCTCCATCACCTCGCCCCCTCTTACCTCACCTCCCTTCTCTCCTTCTACAGCCCAGCCCACACCCTCCACTCCTCTGCCGCTAACCTCCTCTCTGTACCTCGTTCTCACCTATCCTGCCATCGACCCCCAGCCTATGTCCTCCCCCTAGCCTGGAATGCCCTCCCTCCACACATCCACCAAGCTAGCTCTCTTCCTCCCTTCAAAGCCCTACTGAGAGCTCACCTCCTCCAAGAGGCCTTCCCAGTCTGAGCCCCCTTTTTCCTCTCCTCCTTCCCATCCCCTCCACCCCACCTCCTTCCCCTCCCCACAGCACCTGTATATATGTTTGTGCAGATTTATTACTCTATTTATTTTACTTGTACATATTTACTGTTCTATTTATTTTGTTAATGATGTGTATTTAGCTTTAATTCTATTTGTTCTGATGACTTGACACCTGTCCACATGTTTTGTTTTGTTGTCTGTCTCCCCATTCTAGACTGTGAGCCCGTTGTTGGGTAGGCACGGTCTCTATATGTTCCCAACTTGTACTTCCCCAGTGCTTAGTACAGTGTTCTGTACACAGTAAGCATTCAGTAAATACAATTGAATGAATGAATGAATATGGCTGAGAAGGCTGATGTGGAATTGACACATTCATGTGTATTGCTTAAAAGTAAGGATAAATCACCGATAACAGGTTTATCCCATTCCAGGCATAATTTCCACCCATTGCTATAAGGGTTTGAGACTACGCTTCACCATATAATAATAATAATAATGATGGTATTTGTTAAGCACTTACTATGTGCAAAGCACTGTTCTAAGCACTGAAGCACTGTTCTAAGCATTGGAGCACTGTTCTAATGTTGTTTTTTCTGCCTACCAGGTTTGCATATACCATCTTACAGTTCTCCATATGGCAGCTGCTTGGTTATGTTGCCCTCATTCATGTCCCTCATATATCCTCACATAGAGAAGCAGCATGGCTCAGTGGAAAGAGCACTGGCTTTGGAGTCAGAGGTCATGGGTTCAAATCCTGGCTCCGCCACTTGTCAGCTGTGTGACTTTGTGCAAGTCACCTAACTTCTCTGTGCCTCAATTAACTCATCTGTACAAATTGGGATGAAGACTGTGAGCCTCCCGTGGGACAACCTGATCACCTCGTAACCTCCCTAGCACTTAGAACAGTGCTTTGAACACATAGTAAGCACTTAATAAATACCATAATTATTATAATTATTATATCCTATGCAGCAGAGCTCCATTGCTCATTCATTCATTCCATCATATTTATTGAGTGCTTCTGTGTGAAGAGCACTATACTAAGCTCTTGGGGGAGTATGATATACATAAACAGGCAATTTTCCTGCCCACAACGAGCTTACAGTGAACATTGCTTCAGTGTTACGGAGCTGACTGCATTCCAGGTACCCATGGTTAGTGGTCTAGTCCTAACATTTTAAAATAATAATAATAAGAATTTTGGTATTTGTTAAGCACTTACTGTGTGCCAGGCACTGTACTTAGCTCTGGGGTGGATATAAGCAAACAGGGTTGAACACAGTACCTCTCCCCACAGGGCTCATAGCCTTCATCCCCATTTTACAGATGAGGTAACTGAGACACAGAGAAGTGAAGTGACTTGCCCAAGGCCACATAGCAGACATGTGGCATGGCCGGGATTAGAACACAAGACCTTCTGACTCCCAGGCCTGTGCTCTATCCACTACGCCGTGCTGCTATAGTTCACTGTTAAGCAGGATCTTTCTTCACATTATCTGCAGATTCTGCCCCTTCCTCTTCATCCAAAATGTTAGTCTGCCTCCAGTTTCTCCCCTCTCCAGTCCATACTTTACTCTGCTACCTGGTTCATTTCCTAAAGCATAGGTTTTTGCAAGTCTGTCCAATGGTTGACATGTCTTCTCCAAGTCAAGTAGAAATTCCTGTCCAAACAATCACTCTCAGTCAACTCAATCACTCAGTCGGTTCATTCCTCCCTACTTGTCTGTCAATTATATTTATTGAGTGCTTGCTGTGTGCAGAGCACTGTGCTAAGCAGTTGGGAGAGTAAAATATCACAATAAATAGACATGTTCCCTGCCCACAACAAGCTTACAGTCTTGAAGGGAGACAGATGTTAATATAAATGAATAAATTCATTTCACAACATCTTATGACAATTATTCTCTCTCTTCTCTCACTACATGTCAGCCTATACACTTTGTTCCCTTAATACCATCATTAATATAAATGAATAAATTATGGATATGTACATAAATGCTGTGGGGCCAAGGGGGGAGTGAAATAAAGGGAGCAAATCCCAGTGAAAAGATGACACAGAAGGGAGAGGGAGAAGAGGAATTGAGGGCTTAGTCAGGGAAGACTTCTTGGAGCTGTGTCTTCAATAAAGTTTTAAAGGTGGAGAGAGTAATTATCTCTTGGATGTGAAGAGGGAGAGTGCTCCAGGCCAGAGGCAGGATGTGGGCGAAAGGTCAGTGGTGCAATAGATGAGATTGAGTAGGCTGGCAGTAGAAGAGTACAGTGTGATGGCTGCATTGCAGTTGGAAAGCAGTGAGATACAGAAGAAGGGGAAAAAATGAGGCATGGACTGAAAATTTTTGTAGAAAAATGATCCAAGCAACAAAGTGAAATATGGACCAGTCTGGGAAGAACTAAGAGGCAGGGAGATCAGCAAGGAGGCTGATACAGTAATCAAAGCAGGGTAGAATAAATGCTTGGATTAACATGGCAACAATTTGGAGAGGAAAAGGCAGATTTTTGAGAATTGTGGAGGTTAAACCAACAGGATTGAATATGTGGGTTGAATGAGAAAGATGAGTTGAGACTAATGCTAATGTTACTGGCTTGTGAGACGAAGGATGGTGGTGCTGTCAACACTGACAGGAAAATCATGGGGAGGACAGGGTTTGGGTAGGAAGATATAGAGTCCTGTTCTGGACATGTTAAATTTGAGGTGTCAGAAGGACATCCAAGTAAAGATGTACTTGTACTTGAACTTCCCAAGTGCTTAGTACAGTGCTCGAGCACACAGTAAGCACTCAAATAAATATGATTGAATGAATAAAGATGTCGTGAAGGTAGGAGGAAATGTGAGACTGTGGAGGGGGAGAGAGATCAAGGCTGGAGATGTAGATTTGGGAATCTGGGCATAGAGGTGGAATTTGGGTATAGAGGTGGAAGTTGAAGCCATGGGAGCAATTTAGTTCTCCAAAGGAGTGGGTATAGATTGAGAATAGAAGGGGACCCAGAATTGAATTATGAGGGACTCTCAAAGTTAGGGGATGGGAGGCAGAGTAGGAGACCATGAAAAAGACAGAAAATGAGCAGCCAGAGAGATAGGAGAACCAGAAGAGGACGGCATCAGTGAGGCCAAGCTTGGATAATTCATTCATTTAATCATATTTATTGAGCACTTACAAAAAGAGCCCTGTTCTGCTGATGGTGTCAGGTGCTTCTATAAGGTCAGTAAACAGAGAATAAAGGTCTTGGTGCTATTTTTTGCACTGCTCTCAAATCGATCTCACAGCAAAGATCCTATCAGCTGTGCCACAATTTGGTCTAACAAATTGTAACTCACAGTTGACTATGTTCTTTAATGATCTTTTAAAATATGACAGCATAGAGAAAGGACAGTCGTGTAATGTGTGCAGTGTTTGCGGATTGCAGGTTCCATGTTGACTTTTTCAGCACACATACCCCCATAGGTAGATTTCACCCTAGTGACTTCTTCTTTAAGTGTATACAGTTTATACTTGTGAATGTGTGTGTATGTGTATGCATTTGTGTGTGTGTATGTGTTGTGTGTATTGCCTTCAGAAGGACTCTGTCAAAAATCTTGCCTGCAGTGGAAAATTAGTCTGCATTTATTGGCTTCCTCTTTCTTCATTTGTGTCTCTGCTAGCACTTTCACCTATTGTAACTTTTTGATTTGTGACCTCTTACCTCCCATTCAATTGTAAACTTTTCAAGGACAGGAATATTGACTTTTATTTCTAATTTTTCATCCTCAGGCATCTAGTAGAAGCAGGCAGTGAGAAGCAGTGTGGCCTTGTGAATAGATAATTAGTAATAATAATTAAAGTATTTATTATGTGCTTACTATGTGCCAGGCACCGTACTTAGCGTTGGGGCAGATATAGCATATTGGGTTGGACACAGTCCCTGTCCCATGTGAGTCTCACAGTCTCAATCCCCATTTTACAGATGAAGTGACTGAGCCCCAGAGAAGTGAAGTGAGTTTCCCAGGGTCACACAGCAGATAAGTGGCAGAGCCAGAATTAGAATCCATGACCTTCTGACTCCCAGGCCCATGCTCTATCCACTGTGCCAAGCTGCTTCTCAGCATGGGCCTGGGAGTCAGAAGGACCTGGGTGATAATCCTGGCTCTGCCACTTATATGCTGTGTGACCTTGTAGAAGTCATTTCACTTCTCTGTGCCTCAGTTCCCTCATCTATAAAATGGGGATTAACACTGTGAGCCTCATGTGGGACATGTACTGTGTCCAAACTGATTATCTTGCATCTACCCCAGAGCTAATAATAGTGCCTGGCACAAAATAAGTGCTTAACAAATATTATTTTTTTTAAATCTAGTGCAGTACCCTAGATTACTGCAATAAATGAATGGTTATTTATTGATTGTCTACTGTGTGCAGCTGAGCACTCAATAAATACCACTGATTGTTTGACTGACAATTCGATCTATTCCCACCAAGTTGACATAGAGCCAAGTTTTTATCATGCAAATCCACTTTCTCAGCTTGCCAATGACCACCATTAATGTTCACTTACTCTTTTCCTTGGAATCTGAGTAGACACTAGCCTTTGTAGGCCTGGATAGGAGGAAACCATTCCCCTCCTTCCAGAAGCTTTGTCTGCATCAGGAGAACCTGTTAGTCACCACTTGACACTGCTGTAGGCACCAACCAGCAGCATCTCCTTTGCATGGTGTATAGGTAAGGTCCCGGGCAGAGGGACAGCCAAGGTGGTGAGGGCACCCTAGAGAAAGCCAGGCTTCTTCCTGGACCCTGTCCTTCCATGGCCACCATCCTTTTGACCCCTGCATAACCTCTTGCTTCTGTTTAGTTGGGACCACAGGAAGGATGTCGTGGGCATTGCAAGTTCACAGGGACTGGCTCTCCCCTACCCAACAGTGAGAAAAAATCTGGCTATGTGAGGATAAAACAGTGTAGGTAGCCTCAGGGGTAAGGGGCGATTCCTTTTGGGGGTTATCATTCATAGACTGTGAGCTCATTGTGATCAGGAAACATGTTGACCAATTCTGTTGGATTTTACTCTCCCAAGTGCTCAGTATAGTGCTCTGCATACAGTAAGTGCTCAAGAAGTACCTTTGATTGATTGATTGATATCATGTAAATTCATGGCATGTCAAATCATATCATCATACCATCTCATACAGCCCTGTAGACTGCAAGCTCCTTGTGATCAGGGATCATATATACCAACTCTATTGTATTGTACTTTCCGAAGAGCTTAGTACAGTGCTGTGTATACATTAAATGCTCAATGAATATGATTAGCTACTTGACTGATTGATTGATTGATTGATGTAGGTATTTATTTGAAAGACTGAAATATGGCCTTCTGCGATATTCTGGAAAAAATATACATATTTATAATTAGATAATAATTATTTAATTATAAATATATTTTTTCTCTGGTATTGCAGGAACAATAAATAGAATAATGACCCAGAGCTCCAGAAGGCCTATAATAATTATGACACTTTAAGTACTTACTATGTGCCAAGCACTGTGGTAGATAATCAGATCATATACAATCTCTTTCCGGCATGGGGCTCACAGTCTAAAGAGGAGGGAGAGCAGGTATTTTATCCCTTTTTCACAGAAGCACAGAGAGGTTAAGTGATTTGCCCAAGATCACACAACAGGCAAGAGGCTTAGTCAAGACTAAAATTCCAGAACTCCTGTCTCCCAGTCCCACACACTTTCCATTAGGCCAGACTACCTCACGTCTCCTCCAAGCAGACTTCCCCAAATTAATCCCTCATTTCCCTTACTCAATCCCCGTTCTGTGTCACCCTTGCACTTGGATTTGTACCCCTTTTATTCATCCCACCCTCAGCTCCACAGCATTTATGTACCTACCCATAATTTTTTTAATGACTTTCTTCCCCTCTATAACTCTGTTATACTGTACTCGTACCCTCAGTGTACCTTGTTCTCACCTGACCTGCCATCAACCCCTGGCCCACATCCTCCCCCCTGGCCTGGAATGCCCTCCCTCCACACATCTGCCAAGCTAGCTCTCTTCCTCCCTTCAAAGCCCTACTGAGAACTCATCTCCTCCAAGAGGCCTTCCCAGACTGAGCCCCCTTTTTCCTCTCCCCCTCCACATCTCCCAGTATGTGGTTCAGTGGAAAGAGCCTGGGCTTTGGAGTCAGAGGTCATGGGTTCAAATCCCGGCTTCACCAATTGTCAGCTGTGTGACTTTGGGCAAGTCACTTAACTTCTCTTTGCCTCAGTTACCTCATCTGTAAAATGGGGATTAAGACTGTGAGGCCCCCGTGGGACAACCTGATCACCTTGTAACGTCCCCAGCCCTTAGAACAGTGCTTTGCACATAGCAAGTGCTTAATAAATGCCATTATTATTATTATTATTCCCCCCACCCTACCTCTTTCCCCTCCCCACAGCACCTGTATATATGTTTGTACAGACTTATTACTCTATTTATTTTACTTGTACATATTTACTATTCTATTTATTTTGTTAATGATGTGCATTTAGCTTTAATTCTATTTATTCTGATGACTTGACACCTGTCCACATGTTTTGTTTTGTTGTCTGTCTCCCCCTTCTAGACTGTGAGCCCGTTGTTGGGTAGGGACTGTCTCTACATATCACCAACTTGTACTTCCCAAGCGTTTAGTACAGTGCTCTGCACACAGCACTCAATAAATATGAATGAATGAATGAATGAATGTACTCTCCAAAGTGCTTTGTACCATGTTCTGCATAGAGTAAATAAATGTGATTGATTGATTGCCTCCCCATGTCTACTGGGGGAGGAACCTCTCTTCCCAAATTTCTCCTAGTCTCCAGCATGGTTCTGAGTATATCCCAGGCCTCTGTGAACTTAAGGAAGCCAGGAAGTCACAGGTTCACATGACTAGCCTATGACTATCAGGAAAAGGATGGAGAACATTAGAGATCTGTCTTCCCTATCTCCTCTCTGATCTTTCATTGGTCATGAGGGCATCTTGGCCTTTAAGACTCTAAGGAGTACGAATCCATCCTCCTCCACCAAAAATGAGGTCAAGGTAGATAAGGCCATTGGAAAAGATCTTTTGGGAGGTTATCATAGGTGTGCTTGGAGGAGGCTAAAGAAAAAGCAAAGAAATGAAGAGTTGGAGCAAGATTGGACCATATCTGAGTTCAAACTTCCAAAGCCATTATTTAACTTGTATTCTTCAAAACCAATTTACCTTCAACACTAGAAATAATCATCCAGGGAAAACTTTGGATTAGAAGTCTAATACAAAGATCCTGAAAATGAGGGACCATTATTACTCTCTGACTTGCCTTCAAATCTGATAATGTTGTCATTTGAAGTGGGGCAGATGAGAAAATGTGAAACAGTTTTTGCTGTACGGCTGAGACAGAATTCTTTGATCTTCAGAATAAGGTTGATTCTATTGGAAAATCATTCCAGATGTAGTCCCAAGAAAAAAAAAGACAGTGTAGAGCAGAATGAACATTGGAATTCAATTCATTTTATTATGCTGTTGCTACATTTGTAAAAAACCTTTCAAGCAAGACTGTCAGGAACAATACAATATATTCTGCACTATATAATTCTAAATCCTGAATAAAGTTGCTGTATTAAAAGTATTTTGGTTCACTCTGAATCAAATGATTTAGGCAACAACAAAATCATATTCCTTATGGTTACGCATGAGGATGAAAAATGCAAAATCTATTGTAGTGGTCCATGGGATACCTCTCCTAATCTTCATACTTCCCAAGTGCTTAGTACAGTGCTTGTCACACAGTAAACGCTCAATAAATGCGATTGAATTAATGAATGAATATTCTTCAATACATGATTCCATTTCCAGTTGTAGAGTCTCCTAGCAGAAATATGTATCTACTAATCCTGTTGTACTCTAGCAAGTGCTTAGTACAGTGCTCTGCACATGATAAATGCTCAATAAAGTTGCAGCATGGCCTAGTGGATAGAGCAAAGGCCTGGGAGTCAGAAGGACCTGCATTCTAATCCCAGCTCTGCTGCTTGTCTGCTGTGTGATCTTGGGCAAGTCACTTAACTTCTCTGTGCCTCAGTTACCTTGCTGTAAAATGGGTGAGGGACAGTGTGGGAAAGGGACTGTGTCCAACCCAAATGCCTTGTAACTACTTCAGCACGTAGTCAGTACCTGGCATATAAATACCATTATTATTAGCCACAATCACCTCAATCAATCGATCAATCAATAGGTTGTATTGTGTATCCTCTGTGTGCAGAGAACTGTAAAGCATTCAGGGCATGAGAGAATACAAAAGAGTTAGGAGAACAGGTCCCTGTCCTCAAAGCACTTAGATTTGAGAAAGAGAGAAAGAAACTTAAATTAGGGACAGATTGAGGTTGTAATAAAATAGGTAAGATATAGAATAAGTGTTACGGGAGTTATGGAAACTTACATACTTAGATGGTGAAGAAAGTCCGGAAAGGCAGTTGCAAGATTTAAAATGGGAAGGTGAGCATTTGTCAGGGAAGGTCTCCTAGAGGAGCTGTGATCTCAGAAGACTTTGAAGATGGGGAGAGCTGTGGTCTGCCAGATATGAAAGGGGAGGGCAAGCCAATCAATCAATAGCATTTATTGAGTGCTTACTGGGTGCAGAGTATTGTACTAAGTTGGAAGACAAGAATATTGTACTAAGCTGAGAGAAAACCTCCCCACAAAGAGGTTACAGAGTGAAGTGTGCAAGCTGGGTTGTTGGAAGTGACGTGGCCAGGGTTCCAGACAGGGGAGAGGTTGTGAGGAAGAGGTCTGTGGTGGGAAAGACAAGAACAAGGCACAGAGAGTAGGTCAGTATGAAAAGAACAAAGGCTATGAAAAATGATCCGGGCAGAAAAATGGAGTATTAACATTAGATTGTCTTGATTATTTTGTAGCTCTACTCCAGTGCTTAGTAGTTTGATGCTTGGCAGTAAGCATTAAACAATAATAATAATAATAATTGTTTAGTGATAGGAGAAATAGAAGAAGAATATTTACATGAGTATTCTGTGGCTGGGGTGAGTATATAAGTGCTTATGGGGTGCAGGGAGATTGGGGATGACTTGATTATTCTGTACCTTCCCCAGTACTTAGAACAGTGTTTGACACATAGTAAATGCTTAACAAATATTATCATCATTATTATTATTGTTATTATTATTATTACACAGCCAAGTTCACAGTTGAAGCAGAGAAGAGGGCAGACGGGGGAAATAAATGTGGTGGCTGATGAAGCTTTGAGTCAGGATTTCATAAGTGACAAGATTTGATGACAGACCAAATATGGCAGTTGAAAGAGAGGGAGGAATCCAGAATTAATGCCAGTGTTGTGGGCTTTAGAGGAAGAAAGGAAAGGAGGAAAAAAGTGGCTTTACATCCACCACCTTCATGGACACATTTCTGATCTGGTTTTCCTTTCTCGAGTGCTCACTCATTTTGCTCAGTCCATGTTTCTATTATAATCCATTGAATTAACATGCCATAGAGTTAAAAAAAAGAGATCATTTGAACTAATCTTGACCAAAGCCAGTTGAAAAAATCTTAAAATCAAATTACTGGACCTAATTGGATTTGCCTATCTGAGACAGGTGGGTGTGCAATTAAGTTCCGTTTTCATAATTTAGTTTGGATAGCTAGTCAGTCCAGACAGCCAGTGTTCAGATAATCAGCTTTCCATGCAATTAACCAAGTTATTTATAAGCATATGCTGATTGTGTATTAATGTACTGAGAGAATTTGAGGCTCTGGCAAACCCACTCATTTGACAGCTCTGAAAAACCAAATCCCCATCACTAACTCAGCAATAAATTACAAATGAAGCCAGAAATTTCTAGAGAGAGTGCAGGATAGAGCAGCAATAAAGGCATACTAGACCTGCTGCATTTTAAATAACATTTAGTTTTTGGGTGTGGGGGAATGACAAATCCACCCTGTTCAAAGACTAACACCCTTCAGTTACTCTCCTGCCTGAAGGAATCTAATAGCACATAATGGCATATCATTGCTGCCGCTTTAAGGTCAGAGTGACTCAAAAGGAAATATGGTGTTCGTTGGATGAGCACACGATTGTTATTTACCAGATCCAAAAACAACTGGGCAAGGCAGCATCCACTGAAGCTTGAAGGAAGTAGGTTCAAGGAAACAGCCAGTGGCAAGCATGTGGAATTCATTCCCAGGGAAGTCATGCAGCTAAAAAATAGCAAAAGGTTCAAGGCAGGTTTAAGGGAATTAATGAGTGAGGAGTTGATTAGTGGGTTATTAAGGGGAAAAGTTAGAGATATTAATCAGAGAATTAGTCAAGTTAGAAAGTCCACTCACTCCATGGAAATGGACCTCTCTCAAGTCACCAATGACGTTTTTCTTGCCAAATCCAATAGCCTCTAATACATCCTCCTTGATCTTGATTTGCCTTCTCCTGGAAACATTAACCGACTTTGAATTCACTGACACTGTCCTCTCCTGGTTCTTCTATCACTCTGCTACTCCTTCTCAGTCACTTTTGCTGTATCCTCCAATGCCTCCCACCCTCTTAACTATGGGAATCCTTCAAGGCTTAGTTCTGGGGTCCCTTTCAATTTTCCACCTATGCCCACTCCCTTGAAGAACTTGTTCCCTCCCATGGCTTCAACTACCACCTCTATGAGGATGATTCCCAAATCTACATCTCAAGCCCCGACCTCTCTCCTCTGTAGTCTTACGTTTCCTCCTGCCTTCAGGACATCTCCACCTGGATATCTTGTCAGCACCTCAAACTAAAAATGTCCAAAAGAGAACTCCAAACTCTGTCCACCCCAGTTTCTCTCTTATCACTGCAGACCACACCATTACCCTCCCTATTTCATAAGCCTGGAACCCTGGTATTATCTTCAACTCATCCATCTCATTCAACCCACAAATTCAATCTGTCACCAAATCTTATTGGCCCTACCTTTACAGAATCACTAAAATCCTCCCTTTCCTCTCCATCCTAACTGCTACCATATTATCCAACCACTTATCACATCCTTCCTTGA
Source organism: Tachyglossus aculeatus (assembly GCF_015852505.1). Lineage (NCBI taxonomy): Eukaryota > Metazoa > Chordata > Mammalia > Monotremata > Tachyglossidae > Tachyglossus > Tachyglossus aculeatus. Next base: position 79,087,711 of record NC_052069.1, read on the forward strand.
ATCCTGCAGCAGCCTCCTCTCTGACCACCCTACCTCAAATTCCTCTCCTTCATTTCTTTCTTTTACTTTCTCCAATCTAGCTTCCATCCCCTTCACTCCACAGAAGCCACCCATTCAAAAGTCCTTCTTGACAAATCCAACAGCCTCTACTCCATCCTAATACTCCTTGACCTCTCAGCTGCCTTCAACACTGTTGCTGCTTCTCCTGGAAACATTATCCAACCTTGGCTTCATTGACACTGCCCTCTTCTGGTTCTCCTCATCTCTCCAGCCTCTTATTCTCAGTCTCTTTTGCGGGCTCCTCCTCTGCCTCTCACCCCCTAACTGGGTTCTGGATCCCCTAATAGTCTCCATCTATACCCATTCCCTTGTAAAACTCATTTTCATTCATTCAATTGTATTTATTGAGCACTTACTGTGTGCAGACCACTGTACTAAGCTTTTGGGAAGTACAAGTTGGCAACATATAGAGACGGTCCCTACCCGACAATGGGCTCATTTGCTCTCATCTCTTCAACTACCACCTCTATGTGGATAATACCTAAATATACATCTCCAGCCCCTCTATCCCTCTCTGCAGTCTCACATTTCCTCCTGTCTTCAAGACATCTCTACTTGGATGTCTTCCTGTCACCTCAAGCTTAAAATGTCCAAAACTGAACTCCTTATCTTCCCACCGAAACCCTCCCTTTGACTTTCCCATCACTGTGGATAGCACCACCATCCTTCCTGTCTCACAAACCCATAATCTTGGCCTTTTCCTTTATTCATCTTTCTCATTCAACCCAAATATTCAAGCCACCATTCAGTACTGTTGGTTCCACCTTCACAAGATCATTAAAATCTTTCCTCTCTATCCAAACTGCTCCCACATTAATACAATCACTCATCCTATTCTGCCTGGATTACTGCATCAGCCTCGTTGCTGACTTCCAAGCCTCCTGTCTTTCCCTATTTCAGTCCATATTTTACTCCGCTGTCTGAATCATTATTCTACAAAAATGTCCAGGACCTGTTTCTCCACTCCTCAAAAAATTCCAGTGGTTGCTCATCCACCTCCGCATCTGACAAAAATTCAGCATTGGCTTTAAAGCACTCAATCACCTTGACCCCTCCTACCTTATCTTACTACTCTCCTACTAAAACCCAGTCTGCACACTTTGCTCTTCTAATATTCAGCTTCTCACTGTACCTCCATCTCTTCTATCTCACCACTGACTCCTCACCCACCTCCTGCCTCTGGCTTGGAACACCCTCCCTCCTCAAATCCGACAGACATTTACTCTCCCCTCCTTCAAAGCCTTCTTGAAGGCACATCTCCTCCAATAGGCCTTCCCTGACTAAACTCCCTTTTCCTCTTATCCCATTCCCAGCTATGATGTCCTGACTTGCTCCCTTTGGTCTTCCCTACCCCTGCCCAACCCCACAAAACTTATGCACATATCTGCAATTAACTTATTTATATTAATATCTGTCTCCCACTCTCTAGACTATAAGTTCATTATGGGCAAGGAATGTGTCTGGTTATAGTTGTATTGTACTCTCCCAAACATCACAGTGCTCTGCATATAGTAAGCACTCAATAAATATGATTGAATGAATAAATGAATCTCTCCTCCCCACTTCAGTCTATAAATCACTACATTACCTGGATTTTTTTTTCTAAAAAAACATTCAGTCCTAATCTCCCCACTCCTCAAAAACCTCCAGTGGTTGCCCATTCACCTCTGTATCAAACAGAAAATCCTTGAAATCAGCTTTAAAACACTAAGTTAATTTCTCCCTCCTATTTTATCTCACCAATTTCCTACAAAAGCCCAGTCCATACACTTAGTTCCTCTAACATCAACTTACTCACTGTACCTCGATCTCAACTATCTCACCGTCAATCCCTTGCCCACATCCTCCCTGTGGCTTGGAACAACCTCCCCCTTCATATAAAACAGGCCACCACTCACCCCATCTTCAAAGCCTTATTAAAATCACACCGCTTCCAAGAGGCCTTCCCCAACTAAGTCCTCTTTTTCTCTACTTGTCCCAAGGTGACCCTGGGGTACTGGCCATCTCAAGGTCAAATGCTATCTCGTGACCACCTGAGCCAGCACCCTCGTAAGTGAGGGTGAGATACTGCCCCCACAACCAAAACTGCTAGATTGACAGCCCAAGCCAGGAATACTGAAGGTGTCCCTGGCCCCTGTGCCAATCAAAATAGGTATGGAGGAGGGGGAAGGGCAGAGATTGGATAAACTGAGGCTGGAAGCTGGAATGGCCTAGGAGCACAGGTGATAAATACCTGTCGCCTCTGACCTTTGGGGGCAGAACACCAAGACACGCAGCAGCAGGAGGAGGAGCAGCCGCAGCAGCAGCAGCAGTGGTCCATGTGTCTTCCTCTGCCCAGAAGGCCAGCTGCCCACTCTGCAACCAGAACCAACACACTGAGGAAAGGGCTGCGGGATGAGTGAGTGTCTTGTGGGTGGGAGCCAGGTGCCCCGCTGCAGATGAGGAACATAAGTGGATTCCTCCCATGTAGGGAGAGCACATGGTGAGAGCTAGCCACTCACCATGTGTGCGGGTAATGTAATGGATTCTTCCCATGTGGGAAAGCAAGTGGATTCATCCCTAGTGGGAAGCACACATGGGTGAGAGCTAGCCGACTCACCCACATGCAATTAACATATGATTGTGTTCCTCCCATTAGGGAAGCTCTAATATTACTAATTGCTTACATTCCTCCTGAAAGGGAAGTTCAATCCATTGTGCCTAAACAAATAATTCAAGTTGCCTCGCGGAATTAATTTTATACAAAACTCAGGCTTTCCATCGCGGCCTCTCTCTCTCTCTCTCTCTCTCTCTCTCTCTCTCTCTCTCTCTCTCTCTCTCTCTCTCTCTCTCTCTCTCTCTCTCTCTCTCTCTCCCTCCCTCACCCTCTCCCTCGCTGTGCTGATTACTGAACGAACCCATCCCCTGATGACGGGTGACACTGCTCCCTCTCTGTTATGCATTGCCCATGCACTTGGATCTGTTTCCTTTAAGCACCTGATATTTACTCCACCCTCAGCCTCACAACGCTTATGTATATACCCAAAATGTATTTATTTATTTTAATGTAATAATAACTGTGGTATTTGTTAAGTGCTTACTATGTGCCAAGCACTGTACTAAGCCCTGGGATGGATACAAGCAAATCAGGTTGGACACAGTCCCTGTTTCACATGGGGCTCACAATCTTAATCCCAATTTTACAAATGAGGTAGCTGAAGCACAGATAAGTGAAGTGACTTGTCCAAGATCACACAACAGATGCATGGCAGAGCCAGGATTAGAACCCATGACCTCTGACTCCCAGGACTGACTCTGCCCACTACGCCATGCTGCTTACTCTGAGCTTCTTGTCGGCAGGAAACATGTCAATCACCTCAGTTGTATTGTACTCTCTCAAATGCATAGAACAGTTCTTTGCACACAGAAAGCGATCAACTAATACCATTGATTGAATGATTGATGAGGATTGATGCCTAGGTAGGCCACCAGTAAACTGGCCCTTCCAGAATCCTTTAGTGTCCCACCAGGAACAGAGTCCTGAGCTGGATTAACCACACCACTGTTCTAAATTATAATGGTATTGCTTATACTTGTACATATACTCAACTTGTACTTCCCAAGAGCTTAGTACAGTGCTCTGCACACAGTAAGTGCTCAATAAATATGATTGATTGATTGATTGATTGATTATGTTCTTCAGAAATTTTACTTGATGACAGTTTGGTAAAACAAAGAGGGTGTTACTTAATTTGAAGAGAGATTATAATTAGGTAAGGAACAGTTGCCTGCTCCTAAGACTATTTGCAAACTTTAGTTTACATACAGAGAATTTGTTTGGACAAAAATTCCCACCATTTGTGCCTAGTTATTCTTTGCTATTTCTTTTCCAAAATGTAAAGTCTGTGCATTCCATTTCATTTTCATTCTATTTCCAGAAAAAATGTTTTGTAAGTCTGTGTCATACATATTCTACAAAGGGAATAAAATCTCCTTTCCCAGAGGGATGCCACTATAAACCAAAGCAACAACTAGATGAAAATGAATCAAGGGAAGACCTATCAAAGCCATTCAAAACAGGGATGTCAATCTACAAAGGTAGTTCAATGCCATCAGCATTATTGAGATCTAGTTTCAAACCCACAGTTCTCCCTGGCAGGCAGCAAAGTATCTCGTCCAGACTATACTACCAGTACAGCTTGTAAAATTGACTGGATAAGTAGAGGAAAAAGGAGAGAATGCTAAGTGATGGATGTTAGCATTGATTTCTCCTTTCTCATTCCCTCTTCCTAGGGTGTAGATGAGTGCTAGGTGCAAAAACCCACACTGGATAGCTAATATGGAAAGTTAGTTTACCCTTACCATAAAGATAACTGAAGTGACTTTATATACACCTTGGCCCCAACTCCTGTCTAGAGCCATTTCAAATCTCAAGGACATGTAGTCTGGCCAATCAGAGGTGAGCACAACAAATGGATATGCAACTAGTTCCTCGGCAGGCCCTAATGTGCATTGTACAGCAATATCTGTTGTTGGTTTTTTTTCCAGCAGCCATGAAAGTAGGAAGGGATCCAGGCAAAAATTATTTCCTCAAGATGGACATGAACCCGACCTGAAGGGAGAATCTGGAAACTTCAGAAAGTGTTGGAGGGATCACTGTTGGCCCCCTCCTGGTTTCTGAAGGAAGAATCAGGCTGAATGTTGCCTGGGACTATCAGGTTCCCTTATCTCTGGAGCCCTCTAAAATTTAGGAAGCCAGACACAGAACTTGGACTCAGACTATCTGATCTTTAATCTGAGGTCTGTCCTTGCCTCATTATAAAATCATAGAAAAATAACTTAAGCCACTCCTTTTCTGGGTTATGTAGAGTTAATTTACACATTCACATGTGTAAAAAGATGCACATGCATCTTTTCCTTTCCTCCAAAGATTTGGAGTGGGTTTAGTGGAGAGAGCATGGACCTGTGAGTCAGAAGGACAAGGGTTCCAATCCTGTCTCTGCCATTTGTCTGCTGTGTGACCTTGGGTAAGTCACTTCACTTCTCTGAGCCTCAATTACCTAATCTGTAAAATGGGGATTGAGAGTGTAAGCCCCAGGTGGGACAGGGACTGTGATCAACCTGATTCACTCCAGCACTTAGAATAATGTTTGGCACATAGCAAATGCTTAACAAGTATTATTATTATTATTATTGTTATTAGGGCAGTGGACCAAAATTAAGAGACTAGAACCTCTGTTTAGAAGCAGAAATTCTTTATGGGCCTATGAGTACCCTGCCACATTATGCTCTCTTCCCTTGTTAGGATTTGAGCAGTTGACTGCCAATATCATTAAAATCACAAGAGGACTCGGGTAGAGTATTAAGGGAAGGTCGGAGAAGCAGTATGGCTAGGAGAAGCAGTATGGCTAGGAGAAGCAGCATGGCTAGGAGAAGCAGTGTGGCTCAGAGGAACGAGCACGGGCTTTGGAGTCAGAGGTCAGGGGTTCAAATCCCGGCTCCACCAATTGTCAGCTGTGTGACTTTGGGCAAGTCACTTAACTTCTCTGGGCCTCAGTTCCCTCATCTGTAAAATGGGGATGAGGACTGTGAGCCCCCCATGGGACAACCTGATCACCTTGTAGCCTCCCCAGTGCTTAGAACAGTGCTTTGCACAGAAGTGCTTAATAAATGCCATCATTATTATTAGTAGTAGTAGTAGTAATTAACTTGAGTCCCTAAAGGTACTTGGGTGACAGGGCTGTCTCAGAGTTATTCATTGTAAGATGTTCATTAGCTAGACACTGGAGTAACACCAATGAAGAGTGTTGAACCAACTCAGATTGAGGATAGGAAACCAAAGAAAAGAGAAGGAGGCTAATTAAATTCGTTGTGTTGTTTTTTCACCCCTTCAAAGGGATTTGAAGAAGCAACTATTTCCAAATAGCTAGACTCAATTTCCTGGTGTTTTGTTGCCCCCCAGAATGTCCAGGAATGACCACCAGGTCTGCTGCACCCCGGCAGGAAAGAGAAAAGTAACCCCAGAATGGAGACACTCCAAGGAACCTCAGAAGATAGTGGTGGCAGCTGCTTTTGCATTCACTGTGGCTTTAGTTATGACTGCGGGCTCTGAACTGTGAGGAGACTGAAATTATGCTCCTCTAGCCATAGCACCCTACTTATCTTTGTCTTCTCTCTTTATCCTGTCTCAATGGTTTTTTTTCATCTCTCTTCATCTCATATATCTGTCATCAGTTCCTTCTGCCCCATTTTACTATTAGACAGGGAGAGGGTTGGAATGGGAGTGGGTAGGGAAAGGAATGCTCAATTGTGTAGTAGGGGAGACTGGGTGGGTCCACATTCAGAGCTCAACTTTGTCTTCCCCCTCCTCAAGGTGCTATTCAGTTAAGCAACCCAGTACTGCTCTGGCCCAGCTTCTGCTCTGCCCAAACTACCATCACTGCGGGAATGGGTGTCCACTCTACTCTGCACCCAGCAGAGCCAAGGGGGTGTGTGAGTCTTGGCAGGCTATTGATGAGGTAAAGAGGGCAGGAATATGTGGAGCGGTGAGGCTGGTAGGAGTGATGGGTGAGGGAGAGAGTGAAACCTGGCCTGTCTCTCATGGGTCCCAATCCTGTGGGGATCTGGAAACAGGAATGGTGTGAAAACATTATCATAGCGTTCCCTCTAAACTGTAAACTCCCTGTGGGCAGGGAATGTGTCTGTTTATTGTTTTATTGTACTCTCCCAAGTGCTTAGTACAGTGTTCCGCATGCAGTAAGTGCTCTATAATTATGATTGAATGAATGAACAAATGAAATGCTCCAAAGGCAATGTGATGTAATGGAGTCATGCATTACATGAGAAAAGACCCTACACACTCAATTATTCATTCATTCATTCATTCAATCGTATTTACTGTGTGCAGAGCACTGTACTAAGTGTTTGGGAAGTACAAGTCAGTAACATATAGAGACAGTCCCTACCCAACAACGGGCTCACAGTATAGAAGGGGAAGACAGACAACAAAAGAAAACATGTAGACAATTGTCAAAATCATCAGAACAAATAGAATTATAGCTATATGCACATCATTAACAAAATAAATAGAATAGTAAATATGTACAAGTAAAATAAATAAAGTAATGAATCTGTACAAATATACACAAGTGCTGTGGGGAGGGGAAGGAGGTAGGGCGGGGGAATGGGGAGGAGGAGAGGAAAAAGGGGGCTCAGTCTGGGAAGGCCTCCTGGAGGAGATGAGCTCTCAGTAGGGCTTTGAAGGGAGGAAGAGAGCTAGCTTGGTGGATGTGTGGAGGGAGGGCATTCCAGGCCAGGGGAAGGATGTGGGCTGGGGGTCGACGGCGGGACAGAAGAGAACGAGGCACAGTGAGGAGGTTAGCATCAGAGGAGTGGAGGGTGTGGGCTGGGCTGTAGAACGAGAGGAGGGAAGAACTTCATTTAGCCTCCAACTAGGTCTAAATCAAGTATATGTCCATTAAAATGTTTAATATCATAGTATTCATTAAGCTCTCACTAGTTTGCCAACTGCTGGGGTAGATACAAGATGAGTCCCTATCCCTCACAGGAATCATGGCCTAAGATGTGAAAATTGAGACCCAGTGAGATTCAGTGATTTGCCCAGGGTCAGTGATCAGGCAAAACTGGGATTAGAACTCTGATCTCCTGATTCCCAAGCCTATGTTCTTTCAGTTACTCCATAAACTAGTTAACAAAACAGTTAATACATGATTGTCCATAAAATGAACTATTAGCCATTGATCCAAAACCCAAAGTCTCAGTCAATCTTAAAGTCAATCCTCTAGACTGTATTCATTCATTCATTCAATCGTATTTATTGAGCACTTACTGTGTGCAGAGCACTGTACTAAGCACTTGGGAAGTACAAGTTGGCAACATATAGAGATGGTCCCTACCCAACAGTGGGCTCACAGTCTAGAAGGGGGAGACAGAGAACAAAACAAAACATATTAACAAAATAAAATAAATAGAATAAATATGTACAAATAAAATACATAAATAAATAGAGTAATAAATACATACAAACATATATACATATATATAGGTGTTGTGGGGAGGGGAAGGAGGTAAGGCGGGGGAGATGGGGAGGAGGAGGAGGAGGAGAGAAAGGAGGGGGCTCAGCCTGGGAAGGCCTCCTGGAGGAGGTGAGCTCTCAGTAGGGCCTTGAAGGGAGGAAGAGAGCTAGCTTGGCAGATGTGCGGAGGGAGGGCATTCCAGGCCAGGGGGAGAACGTGGGCCAGGGGCCGACGGCGGGACAGGTGAGAACGAGGCACGGTGAGGAGATTAGTGGCAGAGGAGCGGAGGGTGTGGGCTGGGCTGTAGAAGGAGAGAAGGGAGGTGAGGTAGGAGGGGGCAAGGTGATGGAGAGCCTTGAAGCCAAGGGTGAGGAGTTTTTGCCTGATGCGCAGGTTGATTGGTAGCCACTGGAGATTTTTGAGGAGGGGAGTAACATGCCCAGAACGTTTCTGGACAAAGACAACCTGGGCAGTGGCGTGAAGTATGGATTGAAGTGGGGAGAGACAGGAGGATGGGAGATCAGAGATGAGGCTGATACAGTAATCCAGATGGGATAGGATGAGAGCTTAAACGAGCAGGGTAGCGGTTTGGATGGAGAGGAAAGGGCGGATCTTGGCAATGTTACGGAGGTGAGACCAGCAGGTTTTGGTGACGGCTTGGATGTGAGGGGTGAACAAGAGAGCGGAGTCGAGGATGACACCAAGGTTGCGGGCCTGTGAGATGGGAAGGATGGTTGTGCCGTCAACAGTGATGGGAAAGTCAGGGAGAGGGCAGGGTTTGGGAGGGAAGACAAGGAGTTCAGTCTTGGACATGTTGAGTTTTAGGTGGTGGGCAAACATCCAGATGGAGATGTCCTGATGGCAGGAGGAGATGTGAGCCTGGAGGGAGGGAGATAGAGCAGGGGCAGAGATGTAGATCTGGGTGTCATCAGCGTAGAGATGATAGTTGAAGCCGTGGGAGCGAATGAGTTCACCAAGGGAGTGAGTGTAGATCGAGAACAGAAGGAGACCAAGAACTGAACCTTGAGGAACCCCTATAGTAAGAGGATGGGAGGGGGAGGAGGAGCCTGCAAAAGAGACTGAGACTGAGAATGAACGGCCGGAGAGATAAGAGGAGAACAAGGAGAGGACGGAGGCTGTGAAGCCAAGGTTGGATAGCGTTGGACTGTAAGATCCTCTAGACTGTAAACGTGTTATGGACTGGGAATGGGTCTGTTATATTGTATATATATATATATATATATATATATATTTTACTCTCCCAAGCACTTATTACAGTGTTCTGCACACAGTAAGTTCCCCAACAATACGATTGACTGACTGACTGACTGATTAAAGCCCTTAGAGAAGGGTGTTCATGACTGGAGCTAGCCTCTGACTGGATGGGTGAGGTATCACCTCTCTCCCCACCTCGCCCACCCTACATGCAGAGATTCAGATCAGCCAACAGGGATCAGCCAGGGGTTCATTCAGCACTGAATAACCAATCTGAGCTCAAAAGCCTAAGGCCGGGCCCTCAATGGCCAGGAGGCTCTCTGTAGAAACTTGTGAATTTTTATTTGCTATAACAGAATTTACTATCTGAGTTTTTGTGTCTCCTGGAGGGCAACTAGAATCAAGAATGGTTCAATTTAAAACAAACATTTTGGCCTCTTAAAAGGCACTTCAGGTTAAGAAGGCACTCTTTACATCCAACACAAGAAGTCCTATTCTCCTGTTCCCATCCAGAAGGGTGGGAATCCATCCACTGTTTCCTCCCCTCTTCTGTCCCCATGGTAGAATGGGAATGGAGTTTTTCCATCACCCCCTCCCACATTCTCACTTTCATCTGGATTTATGCAGCAATCTTACAGTGAAATATAAAGAAGAATCATTTCCTTGTATTCTTCTATAAGAGTCACTGCAAGGATTCTTTCTGAGGGCCCCTGACAAGAAGATAATATTTTGATGTAGAAACAGGGTGACCTAATAGAAAGAGCATAGAACTAGGAGTCAAAAAAGACTCCTCGTTCCAATCCCGGCTCTGCCACTTTCCTGCTAGGTGACCTTGGGCAAGTCACTTAACTTCTCTGTTTTTCAGTTTTTAAAAAATCTGTTCTCTCTCCAACTTAGACTGTGAGCCCCAGGGAAGACAGGACTGTGGCTGACCTGTTATTTATCTTGTATCTACCTCAATGCATAGTACAGTGCTTAGTACATAGTACATGTTAAACAAATACTATTATTCATTTTTTTTCTGTTATTGTTAAGCATTTACTATTTGCTATTAGTTCTAAGTTCTGGGGTGGATACAAGCAAACTGTGTTGGACACAACCCCTCTCCTACATGGGGGTTCACAGTCTTAATCCTCATTTTACAGATGAGGGAACTGAGCCCAGAGAAGCAAAGTGATTTGCCCAAGGTCACACAGCAGACAAGATTAGGACTCAGGTCCTTCTGACACCCAGGCCCTTGTTCTATCCACTAGGCCATGCTGATTCTTATGTCTAGGAAGAATTTAATCAGTTTCCTTCCAGTGAGTGAAGAAGCAACTTGTTTGAAAGTGATGGTGTCAAGTTCAAGTTTAACAAGTCCAAAACTGAACTCTTTATCTTCCCACCCAAACCCTGTCCTCCCCCGACTTTCCCATCACTATAGATGGCACCACCATCCTTCCTGTCTCATAAGCCTGTAACCTTGGCTTTATCCTTAACTCCATGGGAAGCAGCATAATGTAGTGGGTAGAGCACGGACCTGGGAGACAGAAGGTCATAAATTTTAATCCCAGATCCACCACTTGTCTGCTGCATGACCTTGGGCAAATCACTTCACTTTTCTGTGCCTCAGTGACCTCATCTGTAAAATGGGGATTGAGACTGTGAGCTCCATGTGCGTCAGGGGTCTGTGTGTAGTCTTCTCTGGTGGTCTAGTGGTTAGGATTGAGCACTCTCCTTACTGTGGCCAGCACTCTATTATTGGTCAGAGAAGTTTAATTTTTGTCCAATGCATTTGCTTATATCCACCCCAGTGCTTAGTACAGTGCCTGACACATAGTAAGCACCTAATAAATGCCATTATTATTATTATTATTGTTGACTCCTCTTTCTCATTCAACACATATATTCAATCCATCGCTAAATACTATCAGTCCCTCCTTCACAACATCGTTAAAATCCATCCTTACCTCTTCATCCAAACTGCTCCCATGTTAATACAATCACTCATCCTATTCTACCTAGATTATTGCAGCAGCCTCCTTACTGACCTCCCAGCCTCCTGACTCTCTCCACTCCAGTCCATACTTCTCTCCACTGCCTGGATTATTTTTCTACAAAAGCATTCAGGACATGTCTCCCCATGCCTCAAAAAACTTCAGTGGTTGCTCATCCACCACTGCATCGAACAAAAACGCCTCACCATTGGCTTTAAAACACTCAATCACCTTACCCCTTCCTACTTCACCTCGTTATTTATTGTCCCACTGCAACCCAGCCTGCCACTTTGCTCCTTTAATGCTATTCTCACTGTCCCTTAATCTCACCTATCTCGCTTCTTGTCCACATCCTGCCTCTGGCCTGGAATGCCTTCCCTCCTCAAATTCTACAGACAATTACTCACCCCTGCTTCAGAGCCTTAAAGAAAGCACCTCTCCTTCAAGAGGCCTTCCCTGACTAAACCCCCCTTCCTCTTCTCCCACTCCTGCTCCACCCTGGCTTGCTCCCTTTGTTCTTTCCCCCTCCCAGCCCCACAACACTTATATACATATCTGTCATTTATTTATTTATATTAATGTCTGCCTCCCACTTTCTAGACTGCAAGCTCATTATGGGCAGGGAATGTGTCTGGTTATTATTGTATCGTACTCTCTCAAGCACTTAGCACAGTGCTATGCATACAGTAAGCAACCAATAAATATGATTGAATGAATGACTAGCATCCCCCACTGGAAACAAAGGTTGAGTTTGGGACCCTCAAGATTCATATCAACACCACTCTCTGGCCTTGCCAGTCTTGTTCCCACTAAGGTGTGGAGTGCAGTGAGCAAGGCGATAGGCAGGGTGCTACACACTGCAAAATGCAAGACCCATTTATGGCCCAAGGGATCGTGGTATTGTTTTGCCCCTGTTCTCTCTCCCTCCCTCCAGGCTGGTATCTCCTCCTGCCTTCACAACATCTCCATCTGGATGTCTGCCTGCCATTTAAAACTCAACATGTCCAAGGCTGAACTCCTTATCTTCCCTCCCAAACCCTGTCCTCTCCCTGACTTTCCCATCACTGTGGATGACACTACCATCCTTCCTGTCTCTCAAGCCTGAAACCTTGGTGTAATCCTCGACTCCACTCTCATTCACCCTACACATCCAATCCATCACCAAAACCTGCCAGTCTCACCTCTACAACATCGCCAAGATCTGCCCTTTCCTCTCCATCCAAACCGCTACCTTGCTGGTTCAATCTCTCATCCTATCCCGACTGGATTACTGAATCAGCCTCCTTTCTGATCTCCCATCCTTTTGTCTCTCCCTGCTTCAGTCTATACTTCACTCTGAGGTCTGGATCATCTTTGTACAGAAATGCTCGGGGCATGTTACTTCTCTCCTCAGAGATCTCCAGTGGTTGCCTGTCAACCTACGAATCAAGGAAAAACTCCTCACTCTCAGCTTCAAGGCTCTCCATCACCTTGCCCCCTCCTACCTCACCTCCCTTCTCTCCTTCTACAGCCCAGCCTGCACCCTCCTCTCCTCTGCCGCTAGTCTCCTCACTGGGCCTCGTTCTCGCCTGTCCCACCATCGACCCCGGGCCCACGTCCTTCCCCTGGCCTGGAATGCCCTCCCTCCACACATCCACCAAGCTAGCTCTCTTCCTCCCTTCAAAGCCCTACTGAGAGCTCACCTCCTCCAGGAGGCCTTCCCATACTGAACCCCCTTTTTCCTCTCTTCCTCCCCACCCCCTCACCATACCTCCTTTCCCTCCCCACAGCACTTGCGTATATTTGTACAGATTTATTACTCTATTTTACTTGTACATATTTACTATTCTATTTATTTTGTTAATGATGTGCATATAGCTATAATTCTATTTGTTCTGATGATTTTGACACCTGTCTACATGTTTTGTTTTGTTGTCTGTCTCCCCCTTCTAGACTGTGAGCCTGTTGTTGGCTAGGGACTGTCTCTATGTGTTGCCGACTTGTACTTCCCAAGCGCTTAGTACAGTACTCTGAACTCAATAAATGTGATTGAATGAATGAATTATACTGTCAAAGCTCCCAGGATTAAGAGCTGCTCCGGATTTCACTCCCACCCTCAGCCCCACAACACTTATATCTACAAACGGTTTATTTGCATTAATGTTGTCTCCCCCTCTAGACTGTAAGTTCCTTGCATGCAGGGAATGTGTCTACCAATTCTGTTGTACTCTTTCAAGTGTTTAGTACAGTGCTCTGCATACAGTAAGCACTCAATAAATACCATTATTGGTGGACTGATTGACTGACAATCGCCTATGTTAACAGCTAGTTTCAGGAGTCTGTGATAGCAGAAGCATCTCCCCTCATTCTCAGCTGCTGGACCCTGGCTCAGATTCACTCAGCTGTCTCCCAAGGTTGCCAGATTTTCTATCAGGCTGCAACTAGAAGAAGGATGGGGAGAGTAGCAAGATGACTTGTCATTACATTGTTTCAATAATATTTCATTGGTCTAAATCGAGGCCTCCTTCTCCTGCTAGGTGAAAATTCTATTTTGCTGGTTCCTGGAAAGGCATATCCTAACGTCATGAAGGGTCAGAAGCAGCGGTAGCAAGTTCATAAATGAGAAGCTGTGAGAGTCAATGGCATATGGAGAATACGAATGAAAGAGTGAAGTATGGGCTTGGTGTTCATTTGAGTGTCACACTTTATAACAGGAGCAAGAACTCTTGATGGTCCAAGGAACTGAGGCATGTGATGATTTTGCAAGTAAAGTGCTTATGGAATGTAATAGACCAATGTTCAAGCCCGCTACAAAAGGAAAACTACTGTCTTATTGCACTCCTGAAGAGACTGTACTTTTAGAAACAGAAACTGAAATTGTTCTTCCCTTTCAATTCTTCGAAGCCCATTTCGAAACAAGCCATAGCAGCAATAAAAGAAGCAAACATCTCCCACACAATTCTCTGTCTCCTCAGTTATACTGGAACTCACTAACTGCCCAGGAGGAATCTTTTACATATTCTGAATCCAGAAAGAGTAGCATCTGATACTCCGAAACTCTGATAACATCTGCTACTCCATTCATTCATTCATTCATTCAAATGTATTCATTGAGCACTTACTGTGTGCAGAGCACTGTTCTAAGTGCTTGGGAAGTACAAATCATTTCCTCCAGCTGCCCTTTGTCTTCCTCCTTTATCCCCAAAGATTTGAGGGGGAAGCCACTCGTTAAAACTAAGCTTCAGCTTGGCTTTTATAAACCTATTGGACCCCTACTTAGGCCAGAAATTGGAGGCCCGGCCCAACCAAACTTAACCCAAACGACCCAGACTTTTCTAATCCACTCTTGGCCTCCCTCATCCCTGACCCAGAACCAGCTCTATAATAATAATAATAACGCCATTTGTTAAGTGCTTACTATGTGCCAAGCACCATTCTAAGCACTGGGGTGACCAGGTTGTCCCATGTGGGACAACCAGCTTAATCCCCATTTTACAGATGAGGGAACTGAGGCACAGAGAAGTCAAATGACTTGCCCAAAGTTACACAGCTGGTCAGTGGTGGAGTCAGGATTAGAGCCCACGACCTCAGTCTACCAAGCCCGTTCCCTTTCCACTATGCCATGCTGCTTCCCAGTGAATGGCAAACCAGGTCAGAAGTGAGTTCCAGCAAAATGGAAGCTGGTACAAGATACTTCTGAGGGCATTGCCAGTCAATCAACGATGATTGTGGTATTTGTTAAATGCTTACTAAGTAGCAGGCTCTGTACTAAGCATTGTGGTGAATACATCTGGATCAGATTGGACAGAGCTTCTGTTCCATATAGGGCTTATAAACCTAACCCCATTTTACAGATGAAGGAACTGAGTCACCAAGAAGTGAAGTGACTTTGCCCAAGGTCACGGAGCAGACAAGTGGCAGAGCCGGGGTTAGAACCCAGGTCTTTCTAATTCTCAAGCCTGTGCTCCACCTCTGATGCTCAAGAAATCAGTGGTGTTTATTAAGCACTTTCAGAGTACATAGCACTGTACCATATGTCTAGGACAGGAAAACAAAAACAAAACTGGTGTTCCCTACCCACAGTGAGCACACAATCTAAACTGTGAGAAAGAAACACAAAAATGTATTCACAGAGAGCGGCAGTGTGAGGGACAAAATGACAGCAATAGTATGTGAGAATGAAGTACCAGAATAAAACAGACTAATCAATGCAAATATATGTATATATTTGCATCAATTATATGCAATTAATAATATAAAAGTGCGCGCGCGCGCGTGTGTGTGTGTGTGTGTGTGCTGATGAAAAGGTGAGCTGTGAGTTGGATTTTGGCAAGGCAGGGTGGAAGAGCCAGAAATCTAGCAGTGTGGATGGGCTTTTGCCATCAGTGCTGAAAGTTTCTGACAGGCAAGACATACAGAACACTACTCATGGGAGACAGGCCCACCAGGAAGCCTGAAAATGGCTGGCTGACACAAGCCGCTGAATTCTAAGGTGCCTAGAGTCTTTGATGCTTCCTCAGAGGTGTAACCTTCTCACTGTGCCTCATTCTCTCCTATCCTGCATAGACCCCTGGCCCACGTCCTAACTCTGACCTAGAATGTCCTCCCTCCTCAAACCTGCCAATCTCACTTCAAAGCCCTACTGAAGGCTCACATCCTTCAGGAGGCCTACCCAGACTAAGCCCCCCTTTTCCTCTGCTCCCCCTCTCCTCCCCACCACCCTGACTCATTCCTTTTGCTGTACTCCCCTTCCCCCCACCACAGGACTTGTGTACATATTTATAATTCTATTTTTTATATTAATGATGTGTATATATCTATAATTCTATTTATTTATATTGGTGCTATTGATTCCTGTTTACTTGTTTTGATGCCTGTCTCCTCCCTTCTAGACTTCTAGACAATAGGAATTGTCTCTATTTGTTGCTGAATTGAACTTTCCAAGTGCTCAGTACAGTGCTGTGCACAAAGTAAGCACTTAATAAATATGGTTGAATGAATGTATGAATGAATGACTATGCTGTGCTGACTTTGACAGCAAATGAGTATGATATGTAATATTCTTGCATGCACTTTACTATGCCCTGCGCCCTGTCAAGCCTTCTTGCCAAATCTACTGGACTCCATCTGTTCCTAATCCTCTTTGATCTCTCCACTTGTTTGGACACTGTAGGCTACTTTCTTCTGCTGGAAACACCATGTAATGTTAATTTGGGGACAGTTCTCTCCTGGATTTCCTCTTGCCTCTCTGCCCAATTCCTCAAAGTCTCTTCAGTCAATCAATTAATCAGTGATATTTATTGTGTGCTTAGTTTTTTATGGCATCTATTAAGCACTTATTATGTGCCAGGTATTGTTCTAAATTCTGGGATAGATACAAGCTACTCAGCTTGGACACAGTCCTAGTCCCATCTAGGGCTCACAGGTTTTTACTCCCCATTTTACAGGTGAGGCAACTGAGGCACAGAGGAAATGCAGTGACTTGCCCAAAGTCACACAGCACACAAGTGGCAGAGCCGGGATTAGAACCCAGGTCATTCTGACTCCCAGGGCTGTGATCTCTCCACTAGGCCATACTGCTTCCCCTACTTCGTGCAGAGCATTGTATTAAGCACTTAGAAGAGTATGATACAGTTGGTAAACACAATCTCTTACCTCAAGGGGCTTACAGTCTAGCAAAGGAGACAGACATTTAAAAGAATTACAGGGAAGGGAAACAATAGAGAACAAGAACAGGGAGATCAGTTCTGTGAGGGTAAGGGTTGGGTGAGTGCCTTTCCTGAGGTTATTTCTTTCTGAGGGCTCAAAACCCATCACCATATAATTGTAGTTCAGATTATGTTTATCTAAATGCATAGCCTCGCACTTCTCATCCTGAAGCTTTAATATTGTCTTACTGCCATTGTCCAAACAACTCACTCAGCTTTATGAGGTCTTCCTGAAAATTACCCGCCTCTGCAAGGCAACCAAGTACAAAGGCTTGTTTCCCCTCTAGACTGTAAACTCGTGGGTAGGAGTAATGTCCATCAAGCCTGTTATACTGTACTCTCCCAAGTGCTTAGTACAGTGCTCTGTACAAAGCAGACACTCAATAAATATCACTGATTAATTGATTGATAGTCTTATACAACGCGGAGATTTCACTGCACAGTCTCTCCTCCATACTATTTATGAAGCTAGAAAACAAAGCATCCTGCACTTCATTTTTGTGGAACCCCACTATTTACACTTCACCCTATATCTCCCCATTCTTTGTTGATATTCATCCCACCCTGACAACACTTCTGTACATCTCCAAATTTTATTTTAATGCATGTCTCCCCCAAGAGTGTAAACTCCTTGTGGGAAGGGAACATGTCTAGTAACTCTGTCATATTGTACTCTCCCATGAGTGCCAGAAAATTAGAGCATTGAGAAGGCCACAGGTACTGTGGATACAGCCATTGAACTCTGGGTCATGAGGAACCTGAACCTCTGATCCTTGAGATCCAGAATCCTGGGGCTCTTATTGTATCTATCACTGTTTTTGTGTTCTCTACTGCTTTTGTGTTTCCTTGTTTCCTCTTTCTTTTTGTGTCTTTCACCATTCCCCACTCTCCATTTTATTCTTAGATTGTGAGCCCCTTGAAGGACAATAATGTGTTTAATTGTCAACTGTTTATTTTTTCCGGCACTTGGTGCTTCACTTGAGCACAGTAGGTGTGAAATCATGACTACTACTACTACTACTACTACTACTACTACTACTACTACTACTACTACTACTATTAATCACTGCATGCTGAACAATCTATACTACCAGAATATAGTAATGTAGGGTCTTACTAGTAATGTAGAGTAGCCTAAGAGATGCAATGATAGTTGCTGCAATTTGATTGTTCATCATTTTTCTTACAAAGATAGTGGCATTTTTGAAGTCTTTCAGAATATAAGCTTTTAAGGACAGGGAACAAGTACAACACTACGTCTCTTGTACAACTCAAGTGCCTGCAATTTGTTGCACTCAGTGGGCACTCAATAAATAAAATTACTACTATGGCTACTATTCTGACTACAAATGCTATTACTACTATTACTACTACTGTACTATTGTGTTGTCTCTTTTGTGTTCCAAGTGCTTGGGAAAACCTGTGTAAATGTGATTGTCGATCTCAACATAAATAAGAAGCAGTGTTGTCTGGTAGTCAGAGCAGGGGCCTGGGATTCAGAAGGACTGGGGTTCTAATAGAAGCAGTGTGGCTTCGTGGAAAGACCTCAGGCTTGGGAGTCAGAGGACATGGGTTCTAATCCCAGGTCTGCCACTTGTCAGCTGTGTGACCTTAGGCAAGTCACTGCACTTCTCTGTCTCAGTTACCTCATCTGTAAAATGAGGATTAAGACTGTGAGCCTCCTGTGGGACAACCTGATTACCTTGTATCTACCCCAGTGCTTAGAACAATGCTTGGCATATAATAAATGCTTAACAAATACCATTATAATTATCATCATTATTATTGTTATTATTAATTTCGGCTCCTCCACTTGTCTGCTGCATGACTTTAGGCAAGTCACTTCATTTCTCTGTGCCTCATTTACCCCATCTGTTAAAAGGGGATTAAGACTGTGAGTCCCATGTGGGACATGGACTACGTACAACCTGATTAACTTGTGTCTACCACAGACCTTAGTTCAGTGCCTGGCACATAGGAAGAACTTAACAACAAAAATGCTAGCATTTTCCCAGTTCTCTTGCTATCAGTATTCTGCAATGCTAGTGCTAGTATGCAAGTTTCTGTGAGCAATGTGAAAAAGGGGCAAATGAAATGCAAAGTTGCAGCAGTTAGGTTAATAATGAATTAGCATATTATTGATGGAGGGTGAAGAAGATTAAATCATTGTTAATCTCCAGTCTCCCCAGAGTTCTCAGAAAACTAGTCAGTTGTTTCACCACCTAACATTTTTCAATACTATTTAACATTCAACCACAGTAAATGGAAACCATCAATGGCTATTGCTCTGAACTTATTAAAGGTATCAGAGCATTACAAAGAAAGATATCTAGTTAGAAGTATAAATAAGGGTATATCCAGTATGGATGAATATAAAATGGATTAAAACATAAATGACATTTAGAGTTGGGCAGCATTCAAGTTTTATCTATAACCTATGTAGAATTGGAAGAATAATCATTTTAGAAGCCCCTATTAAAGGCAGACTACTCCCTTCCACCCACCTCTACAAAAATAAACCCCTCTCTCTCTGCCAAAAGAATGGGTGGCTAGAAACCCTTCAATCAATCAGTCACTCATATTTAATATGCACCTAGAGAGGATGAGGCATTGAGCGAAGGGCATAGGAAACTGCTGCAGAAGGAAGACACAAGTTCCCTTCCCTCAGGGAGTTTACAGTCCCAATATTTATGATTTGGAGAAGGAAATGGAAGTTTTTTCAGGAACGGTTTTGCCTGGAGCAGTAAGGATCCTGAAGACTGAGATGCCCCTCACCTCTCTTCTCCCCACCCAACACCACTCTTCACTTCCAAGCAGTAAGGGAATTTTCAACACAACACTTTTGAACTATCCATTTTGAACTGATGTTGAAGCAGAAGAGAAGAGGGAAATTATTTGATTTCATTCAATCATATTTATTGAGCACTTACTGTGTGCAGAGCACTGTATTAAGCGCTTGGGAAGTACAAGTCAGCAATATATAGAGATGATCCCTACATAACAATGGGCTCACAGTCTAGAAGGGGGAGACAGACAACAAAACAAAACATGTAGACAGGTGTCAAAACCATCAGAATAAATAGAATTGTAGTATTTAAGACCCTTAAGATCAAAGAGATCTAGGCCCTAGCTCAGACAGAGGGAGAAGCAGAGTGGCCATATGTTGCCAACTTGCACTTCCCAAGTGCTTAGTACAGTGTTCTGCACACCATAAGTGCTCAATAAATACAATTGAATGAATGAATGAGAAACAGCGTGGCCTAGTGGATCAAGCATGGTCCAGGAAGTCAAGAGGACCTGGGTTCTACTCTTGCCTCTTCCACTTGTCTGTTGCATGACTTTGGGCAAGTTATTTCACTTCTCTGGAACTTGGTTACCTTGCCTGTAAAATGGGGATTGAGACAGTGAGCCCCATGTGGACATGGACTGTGTCCAACCTCATTAGTTTATATCTACCCCAGTGCTTAGTACAGTGTGCATAGAAGACTTTAACAAATATCATAAAAATTATAGGGAGATGGGCAGGCTCATGGTAGAGGATCCTGCTAGGTCCCTTTGGGATTCAATTAACAGCCCCTTTGAGACCATGGTGGTTGTGTCCATTTGCAGTTTCTAGCCAAGTGACCTTCCCTGCAATGAAATGGGTTTGCAGGGTGGCACCAAATTGGTTCCCAAGCTGCTGGTTGAATCTCTTATGGCCTTACAGGGCAGGCTTTGGGTACAGGTGAGACCCTGACATATACCCTACTCTGAAACACGAAGAGAAGGACCTTCCTTGGGGTAAGCTGCCTGATTTCCCTAGAATATTCCTCCCTGAGAGGTCCAATTCCAGTTCATTCACCAACTGCAGGAACTGGTGCAATGAGCAGAGCAAGTATTCATAATTTTGGTATTTGCTTAACTACATGTTGAACACTGTACTAAGTGCTGAAGTAGATACAAGATAATCAGGTCAGACACAGTCCCCATCTCCTATAAGACTCACAGTCTAAGGGGGAGGGACAACAGGTACTGAATCCCCATTTTACAGATGAGGAAACTAAGGCAAAGAGATTTAAGTGACTTACCCAAAGTCACACAGCAGGTAAGCGGTGGAACCGGGTTTAGAACCATTAACAGCATAGTCTAATGGATAGGGCATGGACCTGGGAGTTAGAAAGACCTGGGTTTTAATCCCAGCTCTGCCACTTAGCTGAGTGACCTTGGGCAAGTCACATGGTTTCTCTGTGTCTCAGTTACCACATATGTACAATGGGGGTTAAGAGTGTGAGCCCCATGTGGGATAGAGATTATGTCCAACCTGATTATCTTCTATCTACTCCAGTGCTTGGAAACATGCATGACACATAGTAAGCATTAACAAGTAAAATTGTCATTATAATAATGGTTTCAAGGAAAAAAGGAAGAAGGAAACACGAGGCAGAAGAGGGCAATTAAGACCTAGGATTCTCAAGGAAGGTAGTGGTTGAGATTTGTAGCCCCATGTGGGAAGAGATCATAGGCTGAAAGCATATCACAAGGGGAGCATTGATTCTCTGTTCCAGAGCAGGAGAAATAATGGACTTTCACTTGATAGGAAGCTCCTTCAGGACAGAGACCATGTGTCTTGCTTCTGGCATATTCTTCTAGGCTCTTAGTATAGTACTTCACAATCAGTAGGCACTCAATAATGCAAAAGATTGATTGTTTGAGGGACAAACCCTAGGCTAAAGATGTTCCAGTCCATCGAGGTGGGAAAGGAAAAGATGCTGGGGAGATTTCTAGTTCCCTTTCTCCTAAAATTCTTCACCAGAAAACTCAGGAAAGGAAGTACCAACATCAGTGGCTTAGTCAGAGAGCAGAAAACCTGGAAGAAGCCTTGTTTACTGTCCCCCAGTAGACTGCCAATTTTCTGTTATAAGAACCTGAATTCAGTTTGCTGCTGGGCCAAAATGGATTTTTCATTTAAATAGCTTCCTAAATTTTTATTGCAGTCCAATCTTCCTTTTGCCCTCGAATGATTTTGGATATGAATCTATAATTGGCTTTTATCTCTAACCCTGAACTGAAATTTGCTCTGCTCTGTGCCCAAAATTCATTCTGGTTTTGAATTTGCTATTAACTTCTGTTTAAAGTCTCTACCATCCCAATATGCTTAAATTCAAGCTAGCTTTGGCTCAGATTTTTTTTTTTTTACTTTTGACATTCATTACTGCTTTTAAATCAGCTAAATTTATTTTGCTTGAGCTTCCACTTTATATGGTGGACAAGATGTTCCCCTGTGTACACAATGGACTAGTGACATCAGACACTGAAATGCATCTCCGACTGAAGCTCTTTGGGGCTCAGCCATTCCAGAAGGGTGAAGATTGGGTCGTGAATAATCCCGTGCCTTAATGCAATAGTCAAGTCAAAAAGCTTAATCGATCAATCGATCAATGGTACTTATTGAGCACTTACTACATGCACAGCACTGTAATAAGGGCTTGAGAGAATACAACAGAGTTGGTAGATACTTTCCCTGCCTACAACAAACTTACAGTATAGATGGAATTTACAAATAATCAATCAATCAATGGTAATTATTTATTTTTATGGTATTTGTCAAGCGTTTACTATGTGCCAAGCACTGTACTAAGTGCTGGGGTAGACACAAGCTAATCAGGTCGCATACAGTTCTTGTCCCATGTGGAGATCACAGTCTTAATCCCCATTTAACAAATGAGGTAACTGAGGCACAGAGAAGTGAAGTGACTTGCCCAAGGTCACGCAACAGACAAGTGGTGGAGCTGGGATCTGCCCCCCAGACCCATGCTGGCGGGACTGAGGCCCTGGGCCCTATCTTCAGGCCCTGCTCCAGCTTGGCTCAAGCTCATCAGAAGTGGCAGGCCCCTCCTCTCCCATTTTTATCCTCTCCTCCTTAGCCTGAGGTCTCAGATTGCGTGACTGGAGTTGAAACTTATGACTTCATGGGCGTCTTCTCCTGTGGCCTCCCAGATGCCTGGGTGCACCATCAGAGCAAGTTGGAAGAGGACCAAGACCTCATACCTACAACTCCAAGTGCAGGGTAAGAGGCCCCCTCCTCCACTGCAAAGACTGAGCAGTGGTGCAGTTATGCTCAGACAGGGAAGGATTAGAGGCTCATTCATTCATTCATTCAATTGTATTTATTGAACACTTACTGTTTGCAGAGCACTGTACTAAGCGTTTGGAAAGTACAATTCATTCATTCAATCGTATTTATTGAGTGCTTACTGTGAGCAGAGCACTGTACTAAGCACTTGGGAAGTACAAATCAGCAGCATATAGAGACAGTCCCTACCCAACAACGGGCTCACAGTTTAGAAGGGGGGAGACAGACATCAAAACAAGTAAACAGGCATCAATTGCATAATATAATAATAATAATGATAATAATAATGGCATTTATTAAGCACTTACTATGTGCAAAGCACTGTTCTAAGCACTGGGGAGGTTACAAGGTGATCAGGTTGTCCCAATGGGGGGCTCACAGTCTTTATCCCAATTTTACAGATGAGGTAACTGAGGCTCAGAGAAGTTAAGTGACTTGCCCAAAGTCACACAGCTGACAAGTGGCAGAGCCGGGATTTGAACCCATGATCTCTGACTCCAATGCCCGTGCTCTTTCCACTGAGCCACGCTACTTCTCTATAAATAAATAGAATTATAAATAAATACACATCAAAAAAGTAAACAGGCATTAATTATAAATAAATAGAATTATAGATATTTACATATATACACAAGTGCTGTGGGGTGGGGGGGGTGGTAAAGCAAAGGGAGCGAGTAAGGACGATGGGGAGGGGAGGAGGAGCTGAGGAATAAAGTGGGGCTTAGTCTGGGAAGGGCTCTGGAAAGGAAGAATGGGGGGAAACCTGGGGTCATCTCATCTGAGCAGAAGTTAGAGGAGAAGAGGGAAAGAGTTGGTCTGAATCTGCCTCTCCTCCCCCTGTACATGTCTACTCTTTGCCTCCACTCACCACCATAGATCCCCACCACATATCCCCGAAAAAGCCCGCATGCTGTTCCGATGAAAATAATTTCATTTATTTATTTATTTATTTATTTATTTATTTATTTATTTATTTATTTTTACTTTCACCCCTGTGACTCTATTGAATGGATGGGTGCTTGGCTCATTCAGTTAGCATACACCTGAACCTGGGGCACCAGAGAGGGATAAAAAGTCAGACTGAGGCAGTCCTTGATGATGATGATGATGATGGCATTTGTTAAGCGCTTACTATGTGCAAAGCACTGTTCTTGGAGTGTGTGTGTGTGTGTGTGTGTGTGTGAGAGAGAGAGAGAGAGAGTGCATGCACACATACACACAGACACACATGAACACACAGTTCACAGTGTGGGGATTAACAGATTTATGTTTGGGAATCCTGAATTAAATCATTAAGCCACATTTTAACTTCACCTTTAATAATTATGGTATTTGTTAAATGCTTACTATATGCCAGGCACTGTATTAAGTGTTGGGGTGGATGCAAGCAAATCTGGTTGAACACAGTCCCAGTACCATCTAGGGCCCACAGTCTTAGTCCCCATTTTATAGGTGAGGTAACTGAGGCACAGAGAAGTCAAGTGACTTGCCTAAGGCCACACAGCAGAGAAGTAGCAAGGCTGGCATTGGGAAACATGACCTTCTGACTCCTAGGCCCATCCTCTATCCACTACACCGTGCTGCACTGACTTATGTATTGGAGGGTTGCGAAGTATCTGCAAAGTTTTGGGGAGTGTCTTCAATCTCTTCCACAAAGTCACTCAAAAAGACATAAGATAAAACCATGCCTGTGGAATTCCATGTGGTATTCTCAACGGATACCTCCCCGAGGTGGGCATTAAGGTGGGCATCAAGCCTCCAGAAAGTCTTCTCTGATTAATTCCGAACAACCCAAGGCATGTTCACCCAGCACCCACTCTTAACATCTATATATCTATACCCATCTTTACGTGTCTATTCAATTATATATTCAACTCTTTATTCTAAAAATTCCATCCCAGCATAGTCATTGATTTCCTTATCTGTTCCCTAGTCTTCCTACTGCACCCAACACATGGAAATATTTTGTGTTTCTCCCCCATCCTATTCCTTGTTGCTGGGAATGTGTCTTTTTCTTCAGTTTGTTCATTCAGTTCATTCAATTGTATTCACTGAGTGCTTACTGTGTGTGGAGCACTATACTAAGCACTTGGGAGAGAACAATACTCATTCATTTGTTCATTCAGTCATATTTATTGAGTACTTACTGTTTGCAAAACACTGTACTAAGCACTTGGGAGAGTACAATATAACAATAAACAGGCATATTTCCTGCCCACAATGAGCTTACAGTGTTGAATTTTCCCAAGAACATAGTGATGTGTGTTGCACTTAGGATGTACTCCATAGATACCATTAATACTACTATCTATTGGGTGTGACTTTCAAACCAGCATAACTCTACCTAATCATAATAAATCACCTTTGTGCTTCGATACTCACCCCACCCCACCCCCAGAACACTTATGGATCTATTTTCTTTAAAGCCTGTCTCCCATACTCCCATCAAGCAAAAGCTCTTCACTCTCAGCTTCAAGGCTCTCCATCACCTCACCCCCTTCTCCCTCACCTCCCTCACCTCCCTATTCTCCTTCTACAGCCCAGCCCGCACCCTCCGCTCCTCTGCTGTTAATGTCCTCACTGTGCCTTGTTCTCACCTGTCCCGCTGTCGACCGCCGGCCCACGTCTTTCCCCTGGCCTGGAATGTCCTCCCTCCACACATCCACCAAACTAACTCTCTTCCTCACTTCAAAGCCCTACTGAGAGCTCACCTCCTCCAGGAAGCCTTCCCAGACTGAGCCCCTTTTTTCCTCTCCTCCTCCCCATCGCCCCCCACCCTACCTCCTTCCCCTCCCCACAGCATTTGTATATATTTGTACATATTTATTACTCTATTTATTTTACTTGTACATATTTACTACTCTATTATATTAATAATGTGCATATAGTTATGATTCTATTTATTCTTGTGGTCTTGACACCTGTCTACATGTTTTCTTCTGTTGTCTGTTTCCCCATTCTAGACTGTGAGCCCATTGTTGGGTAGGGACCATCTCTATATGTTGCTGATTTGTACTTCCCAATTGGTTAGTACAGTGCTCTGCACACAGTAAGCCCTCAATAAATATGACTGAATGAATACTAGACTGTAAAATCCTCAAGGGCAGTTAACATATCTGCCAACTCCACTGTAGTCCCCCAAACACTTAGTACAGTGTTCTGCACACAGTAAGTGCTTAGTAAATACCACCAATTGATTGACTAAATTTCCCAGTTTGTTAATGATGAAGTCATTTGGCATGAAACTCAATGGCTTTTCAGGTCTATCTAGATTGTAACTTGTGCTTCCTCCTTGTTACACGTTCTGCTCCTTAATAAAATCAAATTAAATCTATCTAGAGTGATTGGCTTTTCCCAAAGACATGCAGACAGGTTCCCTTGTTCTATTCTAGGTAGCTGCATTGTGACGATTTTATTATTTGTTCTATTATTCCCCCCGATTTTAAGTTGACTCACCTGTAATTCCCAGTGTTATCTTTGCTCCCCCTTTAAAAGACCAGCACAGTCATCCCCTCTAATTGTCTAAATGATCCTCTGAAAATTCTCAAGAAACTTGACGGTGACTCTGCAGTACTATCTGCCAGTTTCTTATGTACCCTGGGCCTACAGACCCAGTTGCTTAAATGCATCCAGTTGTTTTAAAAACCTTTTGTCTACTTCCTCCTCTCTCCCACTTTCAACATTTCAACCTTACTTCCCAAATAGGAGTTGCTTTGGTCAGCTTTTCACTTTGATCGAAGGCACAAGAAAGAAATAGTAAAAACAACAGTCTCTTCACAATAATCTGTTGACACTTTATTTTTTCCTTTCCCAATCTTCCTCAGTTTGCATCTCTCAATTTAATATAACTGTAATCCTCCAGTAGATTGTAAGCTCATCAATGGTAGGGACCTGATCTTTTACTGTCATTGTATGTTCTTCAATGTTTATTACAGGAACTGATCAATGAATGAACGAATCAATCATATTTATTGAGCATTTACTGTGTGCAGAGCACTGTACTGAATGCTTGGGAGACAACAGGCACATTCCCTGCCCACAACAAGTTTACAGTCTAGAGGGGGGGATAGACATTAATATAAATAAGTAAATTACAAGATATGTACCTAAGTGTTGTGGGGCTGGAGGAGAGATGAATAAAGGGAGCAAGTTGGAATGATGCAGTGGGAGTGGAAGAAAAATAAAAGAGGGCTTAGGCAGGGAAGGCATCTTGGAGATGTGCCTTTAATAAGGATTTGAAGGTCGGGAGAGTAATTGTCTGTCAGACATGAGAAAAGAGGGCCTTCCAGGCCAGAAGCAGGATGTGGGCGAGAGGTCAATCAATCAATCAGTCAATCAATCGTATTTATTGAGCGCTTACTATGTGCAGAGCACTGTACTAAGCGCTTGGGAAGTACAAATTGGCAACACAGAGAGACAGTCCCTACCCAACAGTGGGCTCACAGTCTAAAACGGGGAGACAGAGAACAGAACCAAACATACCAACAAAATTAAATAAATAGGATAGAAATGTACAAGTAAAATAAATAAATAAATAAATAAATAGAGTAATAAATATGTACAACCATATATACATATATACAGGTGCTGTGGGGAAGGGAAGGAGGTAAGATGGGGGGATGGAGAGGGGGACGAGGGGGAGAGGAAGGAAGGGGCTCAGTCTGGGAAGGCCTCCTGGAGGAGGTGAGCTCTCAGCAGGGCCTTGAAGGGAGGAAGAGAGCTAGCTTGGCGGAGGGGCAGAGGGAGGGCATTCCAGGCCCAGGGGATGACGTGGGCCGGGGGTCAACGGCGGGACAGGCGAGAACGAGGTACAGTGAGGAGATTAGCGGCAGAGGAGCGGAGGGTGCGGGCTGGGCAGTAGAAGGAGAGAAGGGAGGTGAGGTAGGAGGGGGCGAGGTGATGGAGAGCCTTGAAGCCCAGGGTAAGGAGTTTCTGCCTGATGCGCAGATTGATTGGTAGCCACTGGAGATTTTTGAGGAGGGGAGTAATATGCTCAGAGCGTTTGTGGACAAAGATAATCCGGGCAGCAGCATGAAGTATGGATTGAAGTGGAGAGAGACACGAGGATGGGAGATCCGAGAGAAGGCTGGTGCAGTAGTCCAGACGGGATAGGATGAGAGCTTGAATGAGCAGGGTAGCAGTTTGGATGGAGAGGAAAGGGCGGATCTTGGCAATGTTGCGGAGCTGAAACCGGCAGGTTTTGGTGACGGCTTGGATGTGAGGGTGAGGTCGAGGGTGAAGTCCTCCTTCTAGACTGTGAGCCCGCTGTTGGGTAGGGACCGTCTCTATATGTTGCCAACTTGTACTTCCCAAGCGCTTAGTACAGTACACTGCACACAGTAAGCACTCAATAAATATGATTGAATGAATGAATAAATGAAAGTACTGTGAGAGGATTGGTATTAGAGTCAACTGAAGTTGACTCTGAAGGGGAGTCACTGAAGTTAGTGTGGCATATTGGAAAGATCATGGGCCTGGGATGCAGAAGGTCATGGGTTCTCATCCCAGGTCTGCCACTTATCTGTTGTGTGACCATGGGCAAATCTCTTTACTTCTCTGTGCCTCAGTTACCTCATCTGTAAAATGAGGATTGAGATTGTGAGCCCCAGATGGGACAGGGACTATGTCCAGCCTGATTTGCTTGTAACCATCCCAGTGCTTAGTGCAGTGTCAGGCACATAGTAAGTGCATAACAAATGCCATAATTATTATTAGAGGAGCGAAGTGCACAAACTG
Organism: Tachyglossus aculeatus; assembly: GCF_015852505.1. Classification (NCBI taxonomy): domain Eukaryota; kingdom Metazoa; phylum Chordata; class Mammalia; order Monotremata; family Tachyglossidae; genus Tachyglossus; species Tachyglossus aculeatus. The sequence goes on from NC_052069.1 coordinate 79,116,512, forward strand.
GGTTGTAGTAGGAGAACAGCGAGGTGAGGTATGAGGGAAAAGGGGATTGAGGGCTTTAAAACAATGGTAAGGAGTTTCTGTTTGACGTGGAGGCAGATAGGCAACACCTGGGGGCTCTTGAGGAGTTGGGAAACATGGACTGAACTTTTTTGTAGAAAACTGATGATAAAGAGAATGAGGGGGATGGGAAGGGAGAGGAAGGAGCAGAGGAAGAGGAGGAAGAAAGGTTTTTTTTGGGGGGGTTGTTATTTGTTAAGCATCTGCTAGGTGTCAGGCTCTGTACTATGTGCTGGGGTAGATACAAGCTAATCAGGTTGGATGCCATCCAATTAATAATAATAATAATAATAATAATAGACCCCACATTGGGCTCCATCTATTAGGCAACACTGCTTCTCTTTTGTTACCATTTATGTTCAGCTGCATACCCTTCTTGGCTTTATCTTCCCTACTATTGTCCCTGCAGAGAACCATGGTATTTCTTTGTACTTGTCTTTAGTGATTTGGCCCATTTTCCTTATTTTTTTAGCTTTCATTCAGGGTGATATGGGCTCAGCATGGGATATGCTGGCAGGAGGACTTGCTATGCTCCAAATATTTCTGGCATGGGCAGCCAGTTATCCAGACATTGTTCCTAAGACTACATTTTTTGGGATAATATATTCCAGAAACTACCAGAGAGGAACAGAGGAACTGGTACAGCCATAGTGCAAAAGTTGCCACTTGACTGCTGTGGGACCTTAGACAAGTCACTTAACTTCTGTGAACCTCAGTTTCCTCAACTGTAAAATGGGGATTTAATACCTATATTCCCTTTTACATAGACTGTGAGCTCCATGTGGGACTACGACTGTATCCAATCTGATTAATTTATATCTACCCCAGTGCTTAGAAAAGTGTTTGGCACAGAGTAACTGCTTAACAAATACCATTAAAAAGAGTTAGCAATGATATTTTTTAGCACTTACCCTGTGTCTAACTTCTAAATCAATCAATCAATCGATCAGTGGCATTTATTGAGTGTTTATTACATGTGCAGAACACTGCATTAAACACTTGGGAGAATACAACAAAGTTGGCAGACTTGTTCCCTGCCCCCAAGGAGCTTACAGTCTAGAGGGGAAGACGGAGTGGTAAAGAATAATCATCTCAGAGACAGTCAGTGGTGACAGTGCAGGGAAATTTAACACAGTGGAAACAGAGATGCAGGTTCACTTCCAAGTTTTGGATACAGATATACAATCATTCTACCAACTGCTCCACTTATTATTTCACAGATTTCATGACATTGGTTAATAAGAACAATTTTTCATTGTTTCCTTTCCCTTTCTTTTGAGACCAGAAAGAGTAGCAATATTAGCAACATTTATTATTATTATTGTTGCTATTATTATTATTATTGTGTTTGTTAAGCACTTACTGTTTCAAGCACTCTGGAATAGATACAAATTAATCAGTTTAGACACATTCCCTATCCCACATGGGCTCACAGTCTCAGTAGGAGGGAGAACAGGTATAAATCCCCATTTGATAGCTGAAGAAACTGAGACACAGAGAAGTTAAGTGATTTGCCCATGGTCACACAGCAGGCAAATGACAGAGCTGGGATTAGAACCGAGGGCCTCTAACTCCCAGATCCGTATTATTTCTGCTAGACCATGCTGCTACCCTATTAGCTTTTAGAGAAAAATGCTCTCACTTCCAATAATTAGCTTACCCTCCCTGTAAAGAACACATAACCATGAAATCCAAATTAATAAACCGTCACAACTGCCCTAACAACTAGTCTTTGAGATGGCAATATACCTCTCTATGCAACACTAGCCATGTTTGTGATTTGTTGCTGACTGTGATGGAAAATGCTCTGCAGTTGCCTCACCATCTGCTCTCTTCATATTGAAATCCATGAGAAGTGCAATTTAGAAAAAAATGTTTCAGGTTTATTATTATACACCCACTTCAAACTTACATAACACAAGGTAAATGATCTTTAATTTGGGGCAATTGTGCAGAATACTCTCCTAAGATGCAATTTGAATTAATGATTTTTCCAGAACAATTCAGTTTAGATTCTTCATTTGGATTTCTTAGACTCAAATGGTCTAATGAGAATCGAGCACTCAGAGTTTTTATGATTTGAACACTGAAACCCTGTATTTCATAATCTTCCCGTGATCCATCTGTGAGAAGAGAGTCTCATTATAGGAAAATGCTAGAGCAATGAAATGATTCAATGATTACCTTGCATCCTACAAAAACATCAATAATACCTTTTATGAATAGATAGCGGTTGATTATGATATCATCAGGCTTTCACCAAAGGAAAATAGCTGCTTCCAATACTTAACTTTAATAGGTAAGTGTACGCTTCCTAGCTCTTTATGTAGATTGTCGGCAGACATTCTGGCAGAAATAAAATTTAAAAACATTAAGCGATAACTGAGAATGGTTGTTTTGCTGAACCCAAAAAATATGTGAAGCCAATAATAAAAGCACTTTGAGGCTGAAATGTGCTAGGGATGATGGCATATTGTAAATCTTGTGCTTTTCCACCTGTACAGAGGGATGGTTTCCACTCTAGGAATGAGTTTGCATTGTTTTCAGGATTAATCACATTTTACTGCTCATCCTTATCAATAGCATTTATTGAGTAGTAATGCCTAAGGAGCACTCTACCAGGCACTTGAGAATATAATAGAAGGAAGAGATGCGGACTCTATCTCTAAGATGTTTACAATCTCATTTCTTGACTAGATATTATTAGGTCTCAGAATCTAATAGCTCTTCCTTAATGTGAAGGATTCCCATTACCACCTGTAAGTGTAATCAACCCGTTTTTTTAATCACAGCTTCTAGGCATTAATGAGATTGTTAAATAAAAACTGTCTCCTAGTGGTCAACAATCTCCATCTCCCCACTTAACGTATGGCCTTGTTTATTGGTCCTGAAGCCAATTTTGAGCTTTAATAAGATAGCATGACCTAGCGGAAAGAGCATGGGCCTGGGTTCTAATCCCTGATCTGCCAGTTTCTTGCTGTGTGACCTTGGACAACTCACTTAACTGCTCTGTGCTCAGGTGTCTCTTTTGTAAAATGGAGATTAAAACTGTGAGCCCCAGGTGGGACATTTACTGTGTCCAATCTGATTCGCTTGTATCTATCTACCCCAGTGCTTAGTATAGTGCCCGGCACATAGTAAGCACTTAACGCATGTCATTAAATAGAGAAACAGAAGAAGCAGTGGTAGTTATCTAGAGCTAGGTAATGGTTATGCAAAAGCAACCAAGGGATGGGCAACAAAAGAATGGAGAGGGCAGAGTTGAGAGTATGTATTTTTCCATCTCAGGATGAAAAGGCTGGCAAGGAGTTCAGGAGAGGTGAAATAGCTTGAACTAGATGGAATGGGTCTAGAATAAGGAAATTACGATATGGGGTGAAGTCTGAATTTTAAGGAAAGGCAGTTTGGGTGGGTGAGGTGGTGAGTTAGCAGGGTGGTGATTTGGAAAGTGTTAAGTAAGAGCTGGTAAGATTAGAGATGAAGCATTGTGTGGAAATGGTTAGATGAAGCCCAGGTGAGTGGCCTAGGTAAAAGGTCAATGGAAAGCAGACAAATCATTAAGGCAGGGATTTGTAGCCCCGAAGGATTAGAATTGTGGGAGACAATGAAACTAGGAATGTGAAAAAAACCCATGAAAATAAAGGAGAAATGCAGGAGTGGGACCAGGAAGATCATAGATAACTGGTAGCTAAGGAGGTTGATAAAGGTATGTAATGAGGGATTCAAAGGAAGAGACAGAAGATAGAGGGTGAAATAGAGTAAAAATAGCCCTGGGGGTAAGAAAAAGGCTGACTCCTTCCTCTCTCTCCCCGAGTCTGGGACAGTGGGAGAAGATGAATGCATGAGAGAGGGGATAAAGGGAGGTCTGCTCAGGATGGAGCAGGAATGCCATGGACCACTGTGGAATTAAGTCACAGAGGGTGTGAGGAGATGGGGTGACAGTGAGTGAGGATTCAGGGGATGGAAGCAGGATGTCAGAGGGATGGGGAGGGAGGGTGTGTGGAATAGTGGGGGAAGATCATCAGCCATATGGGGTTCAACCTCTACTCTCTTAACAAAGTTCCAAAAATTGAGAAGGCTTTTGGGATCTCCTGCTCTGTATGGGGTGGGGAGGGAAGGGGAAGGATGGGAGAGGCAGTTGTGGTCTTTCGCTGTTTAAAAGGGACTCAGTCACTAGGGGCTGGTTACTTGGTGCTTGACTGAATGGCAAAGTTCCAGGAAAGCATTGGTGCTTTGAAATGCCCTGGTCAGTTCCAGGAGGAGAGTGGCTTGCAGCTCCACTAGTCCTGGAGACATGTGGGGCCTTGCCACTCAGGAATCTTATTTCCAGAGTCCAGGTGATGGGGACTAGGTGAGTATGAGGTCCCATGAATTTCCAATTCCACATTTTCATTCTGTGGAATGAGCAGAGTCAGAGGAGAGGGCAGCTTGGATGGATATTTGCCACTCAGGATGGATTGTTCAGAGCTTGCAGTATTTTTATTTTAACATTCTAGCATCCCTCTCTTTCAGCTTATGCTGCTGAGTTCCATTCATTGGAAGCAGTGTGCCTCAGTGGAAAGAACATGGGTCTGTGAGTAAGGAGACCTGGGTTCTGATCCTGCTCCGCCATTTGACTGCTGGGTGAATTAGGGCAAGCATTTATCTTCTCTGTGCTTCAGCTTCCTCACATGTAAAATTGGGGTTAAATTCATTCATTCATTCATTCATAATAATAATAATGGCATTTTATTAAATGCTTACTATGTGCAAAGCACTGTTCTAAATGCTGGGGAGGTTACAAGCTGAACAGGTTGTCCCACATGGGGCTCACAGTCTAAATCTCCATTTTACAGATGAGGTAACTGAGGCATAGATAAGTTAAGTGACTTGCCCAAGGTCACACAGCTGACAAGTGGTGGAGCCGGGATTTGAACCCATGACCTCTGACTACAAAGCCCGTGCTCTTTCCACTGAGCCATGTATTTATTGAGCACTTACTGTGTGCAGAGCACTGTACTAAGCACTTGGAAAGTACCATTCAGCAACAAATACAGACAATCCCTAACCAACAACAGGCTCACAGTCTAGAAGGGGGGAGACAGATAACAAAATAAGTAAACAGGCATCAATATAAATAAATAGAATTATAGCTATATGCACATCATTAATAAAATAAATAGAATAATAAATATGTACATATATACACAAGTGGTGAGGGGCAGGGATGGGGGTAGAGCAGATGGAGGGATTAGGGGTGATAGGGAGGGGAGGAGAAGCATAGGGAAAGGGGGGCTCAGTCTGGAAGGCCTTCTGGAGGAGGTGAGCTTTCAGTAAGCCTTTGAAGGGGGGAAGTGTGCTAGTTTGGCGGATGTGAGGAGGGAGGACATTCCAGGCCAGAGGTAGCACGTGGGCCAGGGGTCAATGACAGGACAGGCGAGAACAAGGCACAGTGAGGAGCTTAGTGGCAGAGGAGCCAAGCTGGACTGTAGAAGGAGCTGTCCTCCCCTCAGGTGGGACAGGAACTCCCATGTGAGCTCCAAGTGAGAAAGGGACTGTGTCCGAACTGATTATCTTGTACAGACCCAGTGCTTAGTACAGTCTCTGGTACATAGTAAGTGCTTAAAAAATGCCACAGTCATTATTGTTAATTGTGGGGGGAGTGGGTTCCTGCAGGGTTTCCCTTACAGTAATACTTTAAAGATAAGTGGCCACTGCCATAGTTCCAGAAAATCAGTCAATGGTACTTATTGAGCACTACTTGGAGTACTGTACTAAGCCCTTATGAGAGTACAATACAGTGGAGTTGGTAGACACGACCCCTACCCACAAGCCACTTACAGTCTGGAGGATTGTAAAAGGCACTGGTAGCATCGTAACTTAATGCGACGTGACTGGAGTAATGCATGGGATGTCCCATGCACCTCCTTATCACATGTTCATGGAGGCCATCAATGGCAGCCCTAATCATCCAGTGCATAAAGTGTCATGCTAAATTCAAGAGGCATTATTACGCTGTATGTAAACTAACCTAAAGGTAGTCCATTTCTTTTCTTTCACAAATGATTTCAAACTCGAATTTCAGGACATGTTTGAATCATGAGAAATGATTCACTAGTGCTTCTCAGGAGGGAAGATTTGACCTTCATAAACTTTTACAAAGCAAGTGAAGGTTACCTGCCAGATGATTCTAGATCATGACAAGTTCATCAGTTTAATGGTAACTAATTTCACACTGTAAGTAAGCATGTAGCCAATCACCTAAAGTGTAATACATCCAATGCTCCTGTGAGCCAAGCAAGAGAGATAACCATAAGTTGCTTAGTGTAACTGCTCACACTCATTTGTGTGTTCATAATCGTTTAAAATATGATTTTCAAGCTCATAATCATTTTAAGCACCATTACTTTACAAGTACGAATGTTTTCAGTGTCTCTAAAATTTCATAGTTATCTGCAGTTCTTTAAATCCACAGACTTTGCTACTTGGCGTATTTGGGAAATAAAGACAATTTTGAGGTAATTTTAAAGGTGCAGAATTAACTAGAGAAAAAGAACACTGTTTTCATAGGAAATATCTTGTTTTGGTAACATTTGAAATTTCACAGTGGGAAATCTTTAGTAAGTTCAGAATTGCCTTAAATCTTTTGTTGGAAGGAAAAGATGATGTAAGTTGGGGAAAAAAAGCAACTGTGGATCTTCTGACGAGTCTAGTTTTCTTGATCTTTTTCAGATGTGGCATTACATAAACTCTGATTCTGAAAAACTGCATCAATCTCAGTGATCTGCTCAAGAAGGGACACTATCCTTTAGACTTTTTAATTTAACTATGACTTTTTGGAGGCAATTAAAGAATAATATTGTACAGTTGGCAATATAGCATAGTGTTGCTCTGGATTAGAGACTTGTTTTTTTGTTTGGCTTGAAGACATGCTGTGTTTCCATCACTTTAGTTCATGTTCCAAACGCAATCTTAGTTGTCACTACAGTTACCATACCTGACCTGAATATTTTGTGGTGGCATTCAGTGTTACATCCCTCCCCAGTTTGAAAAATGTCTTTTCATTTTCCTGTAGCCAGAGATTTAAAAAGATGGCTATCATTTATTTGTACCTCTATTTAGGTCTGCATAATTAGACACATGTATCCTCTAGACATTAAGGTCATTGGGGGCAGGGAATTTGTCTACTAACTCTGTTAGATTGTACTCTCCCAAGCACCTAGTACAGTGCTCTCAACACAGTAAGCACTCAGTAAATATCATTGATTATACATAATTAGCTCTCTATCTCTGAAATAGAGTGTATTACTAGTTTGCAACAAAATGGTGAGTAGAATGAAGGGAAGAGTGGTCTGTGGCAAGGTTATACCCAAGAAGCAGTTTGGCCTAGTGGAAAGATAATGGGTCTGATAGTCAGAGAACTTGGTTCTAATTCTGGCTCCACCACTTATCTACTGTGTGACCTTGGGTAAGTCACCTAACTTTTCTGTGCCTCTGTTCCTCATCTGTAAAACTTGTGATTCAGTGCTTGTTCTCCCTCCTACTTAAAGTATAGTACAGGGACTCTGTCTAAACTGATTATCTTGTTTTACCCAGTGCTTGCATCATGTTTGGCACATAGGAAGCTCTTAACAAATGCCATTATTATTACAATTACATACTATTGTTATTATAATTTTCCCACTGCTTCCTGCTCAAATGTTGGTTGGGGCAGAAGGACACTGCAATTCATTGCTTTCAAAATGCTCCACACCCATTTTGCCCTGAACATTTCAACATCTGCAAGAAGCGTCAAAAAGAGGTAACCTTTTTTTAAGACTGTTTACCTTTATACTTTTAATGAGGTGCTTTGTTATGAATGTGCACCTAGGGGCCTTGGAAAATGATATAAAAAAAACCCACCTTGAATTCTGGCCAACATTCCCCTATTCAAAATAATGTGCTCTGTGTTTAAAGCTGTAAATATGTAATAGCTGCACAATTTGCCTACAGTCACTACTTTACCAATGTTTGCTTTATAAAGTGCCCTGAAGCACTTTCAGCATGAAAGGCACTCTACGAAAACCATCTCTGTTTCATTCCGTTTGTTAATCCTCTAGTTATTTGGGCTGCTGAGAAAACTTAAGGTAAGGAAAATGTGTCTACCAGCAAAGACCTCATGAAAAAAGTATGCAACAAGACTGTAACACTGGCAAAAAGAAACTTTCATTTAACTGAAATGTTTGTTTTGCTTTTGAGCAAAACAAAAGTATTCATAATTATTAAAATGACAAACATAGTAAAGCTCTATGGACAGGTAACATTATCACTATTCTATTTTAAGTATTACGCTTGAGTGCTTACAACAGTGCTTGGCACCTAGTAAGCACTTAACAAATATAAACATTATTATTATTATTATTTTCTAACGACTTCATTTGATGAATGGGGGAAAAACTTGTTGCACAGAAAATGAAATTAGATATTTAGATTTCTGTGGAATATGATTTTTTTGTACATGTTCCAGGATTTATAAGGAGCAATCTCATGATTCCATATGCTATATTAAGCGGTAATTTCTTGGAATAATTACTCATTCAAGCTTTCCTACAAAGTGTCCAACATGACACACCCTGACTCATTTTTCTCCTATATATCACGTACAACAGGCATTATAAATTCAGAGTTGCTTCTTCACCCTGACTCATTATTCTCCTATATATCACATACCACAGGCATTATAAAGTCAGAGTTGCTTCTAGAAAACAGGTGCCCACAAAGCAAGCCTTCTTATTTATTTATGTATAATTGATAACTATCAGTAGATCTGCCTCCGACAAATGAGCCACAGATTTTTCATTAAATGCAGCATGTAATAATTCTCTGGTCGGTGATCCATGCCAAGAATATCATTTCATCAAAGAACATAGATGGAATCCCCAAGCTGAATTTATAGTCTGATTTTTAACAGGCAGTGGAAAGAGTTATGAATCCTTTGTGCACCAACTTTCCCGAAATACATAAGTAACATTGTGAAGCTGAAGAAAATTGTTTAATCCTATGAATTGCCACAGTATGGCCAATGGTACTCAGGCAAACAAAACAACAGGATGTGGAATTCCCTAGGACACGCAGGGCTGTCTGAAAGCCAGTATGGGTGATTTAAGTAAATAAATGTCTTTAGGACTGAATTTTGTGGCCAGGCCATTTTGCTGTCCCTAAATACTGTGATACCCCTCTAGACTGTGAGCTCACTGTGGGCAGGGAATGAATGTGTTTGCTATTGCTCTGTACTCTCCCAAGCTCTAAGTACAGTGCTTTGCACATAGTAAGTGCTCAATAGATATTCACTCATTCATTCATTCAATCGTATTTATTGAGCGCTTACTGTGTGCAGAGCACTGTACTAAGCACTTGGGAAGTTCAAGTTGGCAACATATAGAGATGGTTCCTACCTAACAGTGGGCTCACAGTCTAGAAGGGGGAGAAAGACAACAAAACAAAACATATTAACAAAATAAAATAAATAGAATAGTAAATATGTACAAGTAAAATAAATAGAGTAATAAATCTGTACAAACATATATACAGGTGCTGTGGGGAGAGGAAGGAGGTAGGGTTGAGGAGAAGGGGAGGGGGAGAGGAAGGAGGGGGATCAGTCTGGGAAGGCCTCTTGGAGGAGGTGAGCTCTCAGGAGGGCTTTGAAGGGAGGAAGAGAGCTAGCTTGGCAGATGTGTGGAGGGAGGGCATTCCAGGCCAGGGGGAGGATGTGGGCCAGGGTCGATGGTGGGACAGGTGAGAACGAGGCACAGTGAGGAGGTTAGCAGCAGAGGAGCGGAGGGTGTGGGCTGGGCTGTCGAAGGAGAGAAGGGAGGTGGGGTGGGAGGGGGCGAGGTGATGGAGAGCCTTGAAGCCGAGAGTGAGGAGTTTTTGCCTGATGCATAGGTTAACTGGTAGCCACTGGAGATTTTTGAGGAGGGGAGTAACTTGCCCAGAGCATTTCTGCACAAAGATCATCTGGGCAGCAGCATGAAGTATAGACTGAAGTGGGGAGAGACAGGAGGATGGGAGATCAGAGAGGAGGCTGATGCAGTAATCCAGTCAGGATAGGATGAGAGATTGAACCAGCAGAGTAGCGGTTTGGATGGAGAGGAAAGGACGGATCTTGGCAATGTTGTGGAGGTGAGACCGGCAGGTTTTGGTGACGGATTGGATGTGAGGGGTGAACGAGAGTGCAGAGTCGAGGATGACATCAAGGTTGTGGGCTTGTGAGACGGGAAGGACGGTTGTGCCATCTACAGTGATAGGAAAGTCAGGGAGAGGGCCGGGTTTGGGAAGGAAGATATGGAGTTCAGTCTTGGACATATTGAGTTTTAGTTGGTGGGCAGATATCTAGATGGAGATGTCTTGAAAGCAGGAGGAGACATGAGCCTGAAGGGAGGGAGAGAGAGCAGGGGCAGAGATGTAGATTTGGGTGTCATCAGCCTAGAGATGATAGTTGAAGCTGTGGGAGCGAATGAGTTCATCAAGGGAGTGAGTGTAGATAGAGAACAGAAGAGGACCAAGAACTAACCCTTGAAGAACCCCTACAGTAAGGGGATTGGAGGGGGAGGAGGAGCCCGCAAAGGAGACTGAGAATGAATGGCTGGAGAGATGAGGAGAACCAGGAGAGGACGGAGTCTGTGAAGCCAAGGTTGGATAGCGTGTTGAGGAGAAGGGGGTGGTCCACAGTGTTGAAGGCAGCTGAGAGGTCGAGGAGGATGAGGATAGAGTAGGAGCCATTGGATTTGGCAAGCAGGAGGTCATTGGTGACCTTTGAGAAAGCAGATATGATTATCATTAATTATAATAGTAATAATAATTGCATTATTTGACACTCTCAGCTTTTTGTCAGGAGAGAAGAAGCCTAGGTTTACCCATGTTTCTATAATGGTCTACTTAAGTTTTGTTAATTCCATTTTCTAGGAAAACCACATCTGTTGTGTTTCCAAAGCAAGATGCTTAATTTGAATATGGAAAAATCATGAAACCCCACAAAAGGAGAACGTTGGAAACATTTTTAAGAGGAGGAAAAAAAATTAGCTCTTAGAAGCAATACATGACGGGTTCGGTTTCAGCCATGAACAGGTACAATAATTTCCTAAATGAATTCCAGTGACCTAAAACAACTGAAGCACATTATTCCTTCTCAATGGCGGGACGTTTCCCAATCTGCTCGAAGACTGGTATGTATCTGACACCATATTCAAGCCCAATTATAGTCCCAGATAGTTTTACCATGATTTATGTATGCCCATAACTTAGAAATTACACTAACAGGGATCACAAATAGTACCTTGGCTAACCCAGTCCAGCAGATTTCTTTAAATAAAAGAAAAGAATTATGTCCATTTATATCAGGAAACAACTTGCAATGATTATTTTGAAAGGGATACCCAACTGAGTTCTGACTTTGGCTTTGAAAGACTTTTTTTTTCCCAGGCAAAATGAAAAAATGTTCAGCATTGTGTTGAACAATCAGACTAAATAGCAGCAGTTTGTAGTTGTCCTTGAATAAGTCTTTTTCTTCTCTGAGATGAACCCAGTTCCTTAGCCTTTCCTTTTAGGGCAAAATTTCTAAATATTTGATCACTTCCTTTGCATTTTTATGGACTCTATAAATTCTTCACACCTCCCCTTATTGTAGGGCTGAAAACTAATCTTGATATTCAAATAGAAGCAACATGTCTTAGTGGATAGAGCTGGGGCCCAGGAGTCAGAAGGACCTGGATTCTAATACTGCCTCCACCACTTGTCTGCTGTGTGACCTGGGGCAAATCACCTAACTTTTCTGGGCCCCAGTTACCTCATCTATAAAATAGGGATTAAGACAGTGAGTCCCATTTGGGACAGGGACTGTGTCTAACCTGATTAACTTGTATCTACCCCAGGGCTTAGAACAGTGCTTGACATATAGTAAATGCTTAACAAATACCAACAACATCATTATTATTATTATTATTACTAAGGTCTCTTTGAGGAGATGTGCCTTCATTAAGGCTTTGAATAGTGGGAGAGTAATTGTCTGCCTGATATGAGGAGGGAGAGCATTCCAGGCCAGAGGTAGGATATGGGTGAGAGGTCAGCAGAAAGGTAGGTTAAATTGAGGTACAGTGAGGAGGTTAGCATTAGAGGTGAGAAGTGTGTGGGCTAATCCCTGCTCTGCCACTCGTCTGATTTGTAACTTTGGGCAAGTCACTTCACTTCTGTGTGCCTCAGTAAACTCACCTGTAATGGGGATTGAGACTGTGAGCCCCACGTGGGACAAGGGATTATTATTATCCAACCCGATTTGCTCATATTCACACCAGTGCTTAGTACAGTGCCTGGCACCATACTTAGTAAGTGTTTAACAAATACCATTATTATTATTACCATTATTGCTATGGGCTTGTGAGACAGGAAGGGTGGTGGTACTGTCTACAGTGATGGGAAAATCAGGGGGAGGATAGGGTTTGGGTGGGCAGCTAAATTCAGTTTTTGACATTTAGTTTGAGGTGACAGAATGCCATCCAAGGACATCAAGTTGTGATTCACTGTATTTCCTGCCAGTGTCCAGAGTGAATTTCTGATCTAAAACAGAATGTTATGGAAAGCAGGAAGAACATCTGGTCTGTTTTAGGGCTCAACACCTGCAGATTTTTCTGAGCCCACAGTAGACGCTAAGCCAGATTCCAATGATTCTGCCTGGGTAGGTTTCAACTAATCACACAATAATAATGACAATGATGGTATTTTTTAAGTGCTTACTATGTGCCCTGCACTGTACTAAGCACTGTGGTGGATACAAGCAAATCGGGTTGGACTCTGCCCCTGTCCCATGGGGCTCACAGTCTCAATTATCATTTTACAGATGAGGTAACTGAGGTACAGTGAAGTTAAGTGGCCTTCTCAAGGTCACACAGCAGAGAAGTGGAGGAACCGGGATTAGAATCCAGTTTCTACAGAAATGCTCTGGGCATGTCACCCCACTCCTCAAAAATCTCCAGTGGTTGCCTATCAACCTTTGCATGAAGCAAAAACTCCTCACTATTGGCTTCAAAGCTCTCCTTCACCTTGCCCCCTCCTACCTCACCTCCCTTCTCTCCTACAACCCAGCCCACACACTCCCCTCCTCTGCCACTAACCTCTGCACTGTGCCTCATTCTCATCTGTCCCGCCATTGACCCCTTGCCCACAGCCTGCCTCTGGCCTGGAATGCCCTCCCTCCTCCCATCTGCCAAACTAGCTCTCTTCCCTCCCTTCAAAGCCCTGCTGAGAGCTTACCTCCTTCAGGAGGCTTTCCCAGACTGAACTGCCCTTTTCCTCTGCTCCTCCTCCCCTCCTCATCGCCCCTACTCCTTCCTTCTGCCTTACCTCCTTCTCCACCCCACAGCACTTGTGTATATTTGTACATATTTATTATTCTATTTATTTTATTAATGATGTGCATATGTCTATAATTCTATTTATCTATTTTGATGCCATTGATGCCTGTCTATTTATTTTGTTTTGTTGTCTGTCTCCCCCCTTCTAGGCTGTGAGCCCATTGTTGGGTAGGGATTGTCTCTATCTGTTGCCAAATTGTACTATCCAAGTGTTTAGTACAGTGCTCTGCACACAGTAAGCGCTCAATAAATGTAATTGAATGAATGAACGAATGAACCCGTGACCTTTTAACTACCAGCCACTCTCTAGCCACTGTGGAGGTGAGCAAACCAGAAATCAATCACACATGAAGGGAGAACTTGGCTGTCTGGTTTCATGGTGCCCAGGAAACAGGAAGCTGCAAGGAGCTGGAAGGACTAGAAGAGAAAATTAAGCAGTCCACTTACACTGTAACCCCTTGTGTGCAAAGAATGTGTCTGCCAACTCTGCTGTATTGTACTTTCCCAATTGCTTAATACAGTGCTCTTTACCCAGTAAATACTCAATAAATACGATTAATTGATTGATTGAAGCAAGAGGCAAACAAATCTAAACCAGAGTGAGGCTGAGAGGAAAGATAGTTTCTGGTTAAATCTTTTTACATATATGAAGGCTTGAATTACAGGAAATGGGATCCTGTTGGAGAGTTAGGATGAATAAATAGCAACATAATAAACATTCCTGTCTACAGCCAACAGAGTTCTGGTACTGGACTCCCACCAAAATAAACACACTCAGCTTCATTCCTTATTGCATACCTTGGAAACATTCTGTGCAGAGTAGCTTCAGACAAGTAGAATTGCTTCTATATTACCCATGGGGATAATACCCAACAAAATCTAGGTGAAGCCAGAAAAGTACTGCATTGGCTCTGGTGGCTGGACTTGTGATGATGGTGGAAAGATCATGGTGCTCAGCAGAAAGAACAGAAGTGACCAGAAGTAATCCAATGAGAGGGACCAGGAATAGGCAGCACAGCCTAGTGGAAAGAGCAAGGCACTTGGAGTCAGGAAACATGGGTTCTAATTCCAGCTCCACCACATGCCTGTTTGGTGACCTTGAGTAACTCACAACTTCTCTTTGCTTCAGTTTCCTCATCTGTAAAATGGGATCCAAGCCATCACCAAAACCTGCCGGTCTCAGCTCCGCAACATTGCCAAGATCCGCCCTTTCCTCTCCATCCATACCGCTACCCTGCTCATTCAAGCTCTCATCCTATCCCGTCTGGACTACTGCATCAGTCTTCTCTCTGACCTCCCATCCTCGTGTCTCTCTCCAATCAATCAATCAATCAATCGTATTTATTGAGCGCTTACTATGTGCAGAGCACTGTACTAAGCGCTTGGGAAGTACAAATTGGCAACACATAGAGACAGTCCCTACCCAACAGTGGGCTCACAGTCTAAAAGACTCCACTTCAATCCATACTTCATGCTGCTGCCCGGATTATCTTTGTCCAGAAACGCTCTGGGCATATTACTCCCCTCCTCAAAAATCTCCAGTGGCTACCAATCAATCTGCACATCAGGCAGAAACTCCTCACCCTGGGCTTCAAGGCTCTCCATCACCTCGTCCCCTCCTACCTCACCTCCCTTCTCTCCTTCTACAGCCCAGCCCGCACCCTCCGCTCCTCCGCCACTAATCTCCTCACCGTACCTCGTTCTCGCCTGTCCCGCCATCGATCCCCGGCCCACGTCTTCCCCCGGGCCTGGAATGCCCTCCCTCTGCCCATCCGCCAAGCTAGCTCTCTTCCTCCCTTCAAGGCCCTGCTGAGAGCTCACCTCCTCCAAGAGGCCTTCCCAGACTGAGCCCCTTCCTTCCTCTCCCCCTTGTCCCCCTCTCCATCCCCCCCATCCTACCTCCTTCCCTTCCCCACAGCACCTGTATATATGTATATATGTTTGTACATATTTATTACTCTATTTATTTATTTATTTTACTTGTACATATCGATTCTATTTATTTTATTTTGTTAGTATGTTTGGTTTTGTTCTCTGTCTCCCCCTTTTAGACTGTGAGCCCACTGTTGGGTAGGGACTGTCTCTATATGTTGCCAATTTGTACTTCCCAAGCGCTTAGTACAGTGCTCTGCACATAGTAAGTTCTCAATAAATACAATTGATTGATTGATTGATTGATTGATTAAATATTTTTTTCTCCCTCCCTTTTAAACTATGAGTCCCAAGTGGCACTGGGACTGTCTGATTTGATTTCATAATAATAATTAATAATTGTGGTATTTGTTAAGTGCTTACTGTGTGCCAAGCACTGTACCAAGCTCTGGGCTGGGTACAAGGAAATCAGGTTAGACACAGTCTCTGTCCTGCATAGGGCTCACAATTTAATATTTTATTTACCTCGGGATTTAGCACAGGGCTTGGTACATAGTAATTGCTTTACCAATATCACAATTCTTATTACTGCTCTTACCAGAAGAAAGTAGCTGAGAACAGTTGCCATCACTATTAGTTTCTCATATTTCATGTCACTGTTGGCACCAGAGATGTTCTGCCAGAAGGCTCAGACAGGCTGCCATTTTGGAAACTCCAGGAGCCAGTAGTCATGGCCGTCCTCAGTGGCTGCTATCACTCACCTTATAACAATCATTATATTTATGGTATTTGCTAAGCACTGACTATGTGTCAGGCACTGTACTAAGCACTGGGGGTGGATACAAGCAAATCGGGTTGGACACAGTCCCTGTCCCACATGGGTCTCACAGTCTCAAGCCCCATTTTACAGATGAGGGAACAGAGGCACAGAGAAATGAAGTGACATGCCCAAGGTCACACAGCAGACAAGTGGCAGAGCCTGGATTAGAACCCATGGCCTTCTGACTCCCATATCCATGGTCTATCCACTACGCCATGCTGCTTCTCCAGCCATTGCTGCTCTACACAGAACACATCTGTCTGGGTGTGTGCTTTTTGCATGTGACTATGGTAGTGAGCGTGTGCAGATGGCTACGGCTGCCCATGTCCGTTTGGTTCTTTCTCTGTGTCTTTCTCTTCCTGTTTCTCTGAATCTCCCTCTCTTGTCTCTGTTCTATCCCTCAGCTTTTTCTCTGTCATGCCTTTGGCAAGACCATTGTTTCCACTTTCAGGAAGCCTCATCTCTAGTTTTTCTTTGAGCTCCAGAAAATGCTGTTCCCCTGAGGGCTGAGAGTGGGAAATTTAAATAACTTGGTGCTTTAGCTTCAGGGCTTAAGGCGAAGAGGAGCATGGAGCACAGACTGTGAGCCCACTGTTGGGTAGGGACTGTCTCTATATGTTTCCAACTTGTACTTCCCAAGCGCTTAGTACAGTGCTCTACACACAGTAAGCGCTCAATAAATATGACTGATTGATTCATTGATCTTGTAGATCAGAAAGAGTTGAGCTTGAGCTTGAGCAGTGGAACTTCAAATTTTGAAAGTAATAAAGTCTGAAAGAGGAAGATTGATAGACCACAATAAAACAGTTTGGGTTTTGTTTTCTGGCACCATCATTCCCACAGATGAGGGAATTAAAGACAGACACTAAGGCTGGCAATCAGGGTTTCTAAGCTCCTAATGATTTAATAACCCTTAATTTGTGAGTGCTTGTGCCTGGAAGACGCTGAATCTTCAAAAATCAGAAAAGGAAAGCATGGCTAATAAATGGGCTACAGTGTTTAACTATATATTACAGAAGGAACAAAACAACATTCGAAACAACTCAATGTACCAAAACATATAATCTTCAAGGAAAATGGTGAGCGGAATATTGCTGTGAGGAGAAGTGGCATCGCTTAGTGGAAAGAGCACAGATCTGGGAGTCAGAGGACCTGAGTTCTAAACCCTGCTCTGTCAAATAATTGTTGTGTGACCTTGGGCAAGTCACTTCACTTCTCTGTGCCTCAGTTCTTCTATGCTCCCACCTACTTAGACTGTGTGCCCTGTGAGGGGCAGGGACTGTTTGGAACCTAATTAACTTGTATCTACTCCAGCACTTACAGCAGTGGTTGACACATAGTAAGTGCTTAAGAAATACCATAGAGTGGCATTTCTCATATGCACAACTCCAAAAACTAAGAATCCTACCACTAAAGACTTTGCCTCCCTCTTTAAGATAGTTCACTGGAATAATGAGTCCATTGCTTCAACCCACTTTTCATTGTTCATGTAGATAATAGGTAATAAGGTGATAGTCTCAGGTTGTCAGTCAATCGCATTTATTGAGTGCTTACTGTATGTAGAGCACTGTACTAAGAGCTTGGGAGAGTACAATATAACAACAGACACATTCTCTGCCCAAAATGAGCTTGCAGTCTAGTGGTTTTCTCATCTAGGTTTCAGATTTGATATAAAATAGCAAATATCAAAGCCCACTTGTTGAATAGCACACTGTCAGTGCAGGTGGCAAAGTTTACGACTTGGTCTCTTAGTGATCATAATTCAGAATTTTTAGCTTCAGTTTTGATGTGCTCAAGCAGTGTTGAACTGCAAACAAAAGTAATGATTACTAAAAGTTTTTAATGGTTTTCTTTGTCACATAGTGAACAAAGTTTATTTTGTATAAGCCTATTTCTAGGTAAATGGCTCTCAACAGTCACCAAAGTATTATTTACTGACATACCAAGCCAGGTTTAGAGTCATTTTTACCAGCAGAAATCATACCCTTTTTGGATAAGCCCACTATTTGGTACCCTAAATATAAAAGCCATCTTTGAGGCTTTGTTTCTCCATATTCACTTCACACATAGACCCATAACCCATACAAAGAAACACACAAAACCACCCACTCAAACCTGAGAAAGAAGCCTAGAAGAGACCAGTATTGGTTTGATACATTCAAATTTATGAAAGCAAGACAATATTTTTGCAAAGGTCAGCAGTTTTTAGGATACTACTCACTCAGTAACATTTTAGAAGAGTAGCACAGATATTTTAGGAAGGGAAACAGCATTAATATTTCACCAGTTTACTAGTGCTCTTCCCTTTGCTGTTGATAATATTCTGAGAGGCTTGAAATTGAAATTTGTTCCTCTCTTCAAGAGTGTAAATTGCCTTGCTGAAGAGTTGCAAATGAGCAAATGAGTGTGGAATATTTGCCACTCTAGGACTGGTCTATAAAGTGCAATTGCCTGTATAATCAGGTAAAAATTCACACTTTTTCCTGAATAGCCCAGATCATGCTATTTTGCTTTGATGTTTTGGAACTTGGATTCAGTGTCTCCAGGAAATAATAGATGAGACAAAAAATAAGCTCTCAATCAATCAGTGGTATTTATTGAGTATGTATTGCATGCAGTGCACTGTACTTGGGAAGATTACAAAATAACAGAGCTGGTAGCTATGTCCCCTGCCCACAAAGAATGAAAGAATAATAATAATAATGATGGTATTTGTTAAGCACTTACTATGTGCCAAGCACTGTTCTAAGTACTGTGGTAGATTCAAGGCAATCTCCTTGTCCCCGGTGGGGCTTACAGTGGCTTACTGAGGCACAGAGAACTTAAGTGACTTGCCCATGGTCACACAGCAGACAAGGGGCAGAGCCAGGATTAGAACCCACGACTGCTGACTCCCAAGCCCGGACTCTTTCCACTGAGCCATGCTTGAAAGAATGAAAATCTTGGGAGAGTGGTCTTGCGGTCTTTCTTGTTTACTTTTGAATATCATCGTCTGGGTTCTCTAGAGAGTCCCTGATTTGCATTTCATTCAATTCAATTTTATTTATTGAGCACTTACTGTGTGCAGTGCACTGTACTAAGTGAAGGCGTCATAGGCTTTTGTGTTCAGGAGCCTCATGGGACATCAAACAGAAACTCCTCAACATTAAGGCACTCCATCACCTTGACCCCTTCTACCTCACCTTGCTACTCTCCTACTACAATTGAAGTCCCCACACTTTGCTCTTCTAATGCTCACCTTCTCACTGTACCTCCATGTCCTCTGTCTCACTGCCTGCCTTCACTCATGTCCTGCTTCTGGCCTGAAACACCCTTGCTCATTATATCTGACAGACAATGACTCTTCCCCATACTTCAGAGCCTTATTGAAGGCACATCTCCTCCAAGAGGCCTTCCCTGACTAAGCCCTCCTTCCGCTTCTCCCACTCCCTAATGTTTTTCTGTGGCTTGCTCCCTTTATTTATGCCCCACCCTGAGCCCCACAACACTTGTATACATATTTGTAATCTATTTATTTAGGTCTGTCTCCCCATCTAAACTGTAAGCTCGTTGTGGGCAGGGAATATGACTGTTTATTGTTACACTGTATTCTCCCAAGAGCTTAATACGGTGCTCTGCACACAGTAAGCGCTCAACAAATATGACTGACTGACTTACTGACTCACAGCCCTGGTCAAACATGCTCAGAAAACCCCAACTCAGGATAGGTAAATAAGGAAGGGAGGATATCCTCCATGAGTGCAGAGAGAGAGTGACAATCCCTTTCCCTCTCTTACTCTGCTCCAAAATCATTTAATCAATCAATCAATCAATCAATCAATGACATTTATTGAGTGCTTACTATGTACAGAGCATTGTACTAGGCTCTTGGGAGAATTCAATACAACAGAATTAATAGAAAAGTTCCCTGCCCACAATAAGCATACTGTCTAGAGGAGGAGACAGACATTAATATTAATAAATAAATAATTTATAATATAAAATTTAAAGATATTTACCCAAGTACTGTGGGATCGGGGGCAGGGCAAATGCCAAAGGTCACAGATCCAAGTCCATAGATGATGCAGAAGAGAGAGAGAGCTGGGGAAAGGAGGGCTTAAATGGAGAAGGCCTCTTGGAGGAGGTGTCCTCAACAATGCTTTGAAAGTGGAGAGAATGAGCCAAAAATGGGGGATTGGCCACCACTAGTGGGAAGGCACCTGGAGTTTACAGGGACAGCAATTCTTAGCAGATGGAAAAAAAAGGTCACCTTATATGAGCTTGAAGGGACTGGGAAAGCAGAAGACAGGACAGACTGGCAGAATCTGGGATGCTTCTCGGCGAGACCAGTGAAAGAGGAATGGCATCCAGCCTAATCAGAAGGCAGCCCTGACATGAGAAACACCAATGGAATAGTGGATAGAGCACAGGCCTGAGAGTCAGAAGGTCATGGGTTCTAATCCAAGCTTGGCCACTGTCTGTTGTGTGACTTTGGGCAAGTCACTTCCCTCTTCTGTGCCTCAGTTCCCTTACCTGTAAAGTGGGGATTAAGGTTGTGAGCCTAATGTAGGACAGGGACTGTGCCCAACTTGACTAGCTTGTATCTACCTCAGAGCTTAGAACAGTGCTTGACACGTAGTAAGAGCTTCAAACACCGTCATCATTATTATTCCCAGCTCTACCACTTGTCTGCTGTGTGACCTTGTATCTTGTAGCTTTTATCTATCCCAGTTCTAGACATTTAGCAATTGCTTAACAAATACCGTCATTATTATCATTATTATTATTATCTAGTTCTGATGAAGGAATTGCCTGTCATCAATGATAGATGAGGCACAATCCAGCCACAAATACCTTGGGAATGAGAACCTGCACAAAACAGTTGATTGAAGTGTTAGTGATTTGCACAATGACCCTCACACCCTCTCCTCCCTCGCAGTCATGTTCCCACTAGGGCACGGACTGCAACAAGTGAGTTTGTAGACAGTAGTGCATCCATTACACAGCACATGCAAATGGATTTTTTTACTTCCACAACCCACTTAATGCTGAGGAAACCGTATCATTAGGCAGTACTCCTCCACAGCACCATAAACCAGCAGCTGATTGGCTTGGTAGCCGCTGAGGTCTTTGTTGCCCAAGTTTTGCAAAGTATCCCTTAAGATTCTCTTGCACCTCAGGGAATGCCCTGAGTCATTCTTCAGTCTCAAGCTTTTGCCACCGATGACTTAGCCTCAGAAGAGGTGCCCCTGCTTGAAGAACCAGAAGGAGAACCCAGTTCCCCTGATTCCTGTAGCCATGTCCTTCCCCCTGGACCTCCACCAGGTCTATCCAGTACAATGTGCTGAACACTGAACTCAATAAATATGAAGGGGATAATGATGCTAAAGCTGTTGATGGTGAATTACCCCAGACCTATGTTGGCCCTCCTCTGGAGTTTGCACCCTAGTGATCCCATTCAGATTGAATAAATCATCCTTGTTTCACGGTTACAAGAGGGTTCACTTTTGTGGGACCCCAGAACCAGTTTATGCCCCAGGTTTATGAGGTACTCAAACAATGTATGGTATACTCCTCACATTGCAGACACAGTCATTCTTGCAGAGAGGAGGATGGTCAAATTTTCATGCATTTGGTAAACAAGAAATAAGAATAACTCAGGGCCAAAAGGCTAACCTCACTGTGTAAATTAAAAATGACTTTTCTGAGAGAACATTTGCTTTTATTTGATTCAGTGGGTGGATTTAGCCCTCCTGGAATTAACTGGAATTCAGCTCTTCCAGACCATTTTTCCTTGGGCAAGAGAGGCAAAGGAAAGTGAATTTAATGTTATCCTACCTTTGCTTCATTGCCATCAATATGTCAGAATAGCATCTTCAGAAAGAATAAGGAATGCATAGGAAGGTTTCTAAGAATAGGATACTTTATTCAGAGAGCTGCTGGCTCCTAACAGGATAAAACTACAGTCACGTAGTCTTGGTTCTAAGAATCCTATTCATGGTTGTGGGCAAGGAATTTGTCTCCCAAGTCTGTTAAATTGTACTAACCCTCTCACTAAGCCTCGATCTCTCCTGTCTCACAGCCAACCCCTGGCCCACGTTGCCTCTGACCTGGCATGCCCTCCCTCCTCAAATCCGCCTGACAGTTACTCTCCCCCTGCCCTTCAAAGCCTTATTGAAGGCACATCTCCTCCAAGAGGCTTTCCCAGACTAAGCCCCACTTTTCCTCATCTCCCACTCCCTTCTGTGTCGCCTGGCTTGCTTTCTTTGCTCTTCCCCCCTCCCAGCCCCACAGCGCTATGTACAAATCTGAATTTTATTTATATGTATTGATATCTGTTTATTTGTATTGATGTCTGTCTCCCCTGGCTCTAGACTGTGAGCTTGTTGTGGGCAGGGATTGTCACTGTTTATTGTTGTACTTTACTTTCCCAAGCACATAGTACAGTGCTCTGAACACAGTAAGTGCTTAGTAAATTTGATTAAATGAATGAATGAATGCACTTCCAAATATTTAGTACAGTGCTCTGCACACAGTTAAGCACTCAATAAGTACCACTGATGAATTGATTGATTAATGGAGCGTCCAAGTACGTACCTTGGGCAGGCCAAAGCCTTGCATCACACAGCCCCAAACCCCCATACTAGGCCTCCCATACTAGTGGGACTCCAGTAAATATGGTCTCGATTTGATCTTGATCTCCTCTGTCTCACTGCTGATCTCTCATCGACCTCCTGCCTCTTGCCCGGATCGCCCTCCCTCTCCATATCTGACAAACAATTACTCTCACTTCCTTCAAAGCCCTATTGAAAGCACATCTTCTCTAAGCCTTCCCTGACTAAGCCCTTCTTTCCTCTACTCCCTTCTCCAACACCTTGACTTGCTCCCTTTATTCATCCTCCCTCCAAGACTGGCAGCACTTATGTACATAGCTGAAATTGTTTTTTTTTACATTAATGTCTGTCTCCCCTTCTAGACTGTAAGCTCATTGTAGGCAGAGAATGTGTCT
Organism: Tachyglossus aculeatus; assembly: GCF_015852505.1. NCBI lineage: Eukaryota > Metazoa > Chordata > Mammalia > Monotremata > Tachyglossidae > Tachyglossus > Tachyglossus aculeatus. Next base: position 79,139,613 of record NC_052069.1, read on the forward strand.
CTGTTACAATGTTATGCTGTACCCTCCCAAGAACTTACTACAGTTCTCTGCACGTGGTAATTATCTTTAATTTTATTTTATTTATTATATCTGTAATTTTATTTATTTGTATTGATGTCTGTCTCCCCCTCTCTAGACTATGAGCTTGTTACGGGCAGGGATTATCACCGTTTACTGTTGTAATTTCCCAAGTGCTTAGTACAGTGCTCTGCACACAGTAAGTGCTTAAAAATGAATTGAATGAATAAATGAATGAATGGTAAGCACTCATTAAGTACAATTGACTGACTGACTGTCTACCTGGGGCTCACAGTTTAAATAGGCAGGAGTATGGGTATTGACTTCCCATTTTATGGTTGAGGAACTGAGGCCCAGAGAAGATGAGTGACTTGCCCAAGACCACGCAGCAGATGACTGGCAGAACCGGGACTCTGAGTCCCATGCTCTTTACACTAGACCATGCTGCTTCCCAACAGGGCTTGGCAACACTGTAACTCTTCAGTAGGAATTGAATGACTTTCACTATGGACAGTTTTTCGGACATCGTGGGCAGCAAGAGGACTGGAGATAAATTCAGTTTATTGAGCAGTTAGTATGTGCAGACCATTGTCCGAAGCACTTGGGAGAGTGCAATACAATAAAGAAGCAGTGTGGTTTAATGGATAGAACAGAGGCCTGGGAGTCAGAATGTCATGGATTCTAATCCCACCTCAGCCACATGTCTGCTGTGTGGCCTTGGGCAAATCACTTCATTTCTCTGAGTCTCAGTTACCTCATCTGTAAATGGGGATGTAGCATGTGAGCCCTATTTGGGACAGGGACTGTGTCCAACCTGACTACCTTGCATATACCTCAGAGCTTAGCACAGTAAGCACTTAGCAAATACCATATTATTATTATTATTATAGAGTTGGCAGATATGACACTTGCCTCCAAGGAGCTTACAATATCGTGAAGATCTCCCCTGCTCCACTCCCAGTGAAGCAGGAATGAACTGTTGGGTTTTCTACCGGGGACTTTTTGAATTGGGAACTTTCAATTTAGGATTTGCATGTTAGGCATTGATGCCTGTCCTTTAAATTGTGAACTCACTTGGCTCAGGGATCTTGCCTCAATTTCCAAAATTGCATTTCTTCCCATCACCTATTGCCGGGCTTACTGTACACTATAAAAGTGCTTAAATGATTGTGATGATCATCATAAACAGGATGAAGAAGAGGAGAAGGAGGATTTGGGTGGTAAATCACAGATCTTCCAATTTGGCCTACTGAAATAAGGCAAGAAGATTAAAAAGTAAATGAACATGTCTCATTTGTGTTCAACCCATATTAGGTAATGTATCAAGTTATTCTAGGAAATGTATATTCAGTGCAACATAGATTCCCAGGGAGCTAGGCAAAATTGTCTTTATAATCACAATCATTATAATCTAATCCTTTTTGAGCACCAATAATGTGTCACTATAAGTTTTTCTATAACATTTGTTCTCATTACACATTTTAGAGAGATGTCATTAGGGAAAGGGGGAACATCATTCCAACAAAATGCGTATGTCTGGTTAGAATTCATTGCCATTTTGGAGAAAACAGCTGTGGGCATGTGCAAAGTGTCCCATCAAGGCATACATACCCTAATGGGGTGGGGATTCACCAAGAATGTATCCCTCCACAGCATGTATGTAGTTCTCAAGACAATGCATTGTAGTCTAGTACATCAAGATCTGAAATTCTTTTCCAACTTATAGACAACAAATAATTAACTATTGTTAAGTACTTTCACAAAAATTTTCAAAGACTGAAATTAAATCACCCACAAAACAATCACTAAGAAACTATATGAGGATCAGGGTGAGAAATAAGGCAAAGGTAATAATTGGTTGTGGTGCTACAGCTAAGGCTAAGCCAAGGGTAAGGGTTTGGAGTTAAGAATAGAGTTCTCTGTTAGGTTTGTTCAACTCCTATTAAGTCAGTATCAATATTCATCGATTGGATGTTTTCATGCTTCATCATTATTCGTGGGAATTGCTATCATCCCAATGGGTATTCTCTGCAGAAATGTTAAGTGTTCAATAAATACCATTGATTGATTGATTGATTGATTGGATTAAAATTAAACCCCCAAAATAAAAAATTTGAAAATCCTGACTACCTAAATGACTTTGAAACAGTAAAGGTGGATTTTACTGTCTGGTGGTTTTTGGTACATGACTAGAGGATGCTAACCATAGGTTCGGAACTAAGTTTGAAGAAGATAGAGCAATTATATCCTACTTACCAATAAATCCTACAAAATTTCAATTATGCTTTATCTGCTCTTCAATTTCTTTCCTTTATTGAAAAGAAAATAACAGCAACAAAAAATATTTCAAAGAACTGGTATAATCAAAACCATTAACACAAAGAGAAAAAGGGAGATTTTCCTTATTTCACTATCAAAGTTTTATTCATGAGAATCACTAGGATATCTACCAACCTGATTTGCCCAGTGAAGTGAATGTTTTTACTTGATTCTCTGCTTCCTGTGCGTAAATGTAGATTCACTGGGTCCAGAGAAGAAAACAGTTTTCCTGCCTGCTTCATCAACCCTCAGAATCAATCGTTTAATCAAGCAAATAGTAGTGTTTATTAAGTGCCTACTGTGTGTAGAACACTATACTAAGTACTTGAGAGAGTACAGTAGATGTAGGAAACATGATCTCTGTTCACAAGGAGTTTGCAATCAACCAGTGCTATTTATTGAGGAATTCCTGGGTGCAGCACAACAGAGCTGGAAGAAAAGATCGCTGTCCACAAGGTGCTTACAGTCTACAGAGGAGATGGACATTAAAATAGAGTAGGGATAGGAGAAGTATTAGAGTGTAAGAATTTTTAGAAAAATAACTTGAGGTTGGGGTAAATACCAAAGAGCTTAAGGGATAAACAGCCAAGTTCATAGTTGACTCAGAAGGAAGACGGAGAGGGGAGATATAGGGCTAAGTCTGGAAAGCCTCAATTCCAGTAATAATGATATTTCCAATGCCTTACTAAAATCACTTAATAATGATGGTATTTTTTAAGTGCTTACTATGTGTCAAGCACTGTTCTAAGCTCTGGGGTAGATACAAGGTAATCAGGTTGTCCCACGTGGGGCTCACAGTCTTAATCCCCATTTTACAGATGAGGTAACTGAGGTTCAGAGAAGTTAAGTGACGCCCAAAGTCACACAGCTGACAAGTGGCGCGACTGGGATTAGAATCCATGACCTCTGACTCCCAAGCCCGTGCTCTTTCCACTAAGCTAAGCACTTCTCTTCCAAGAGACTCATATTTCCTCTCCCTTCTGCATCATAAATGCACTTGGATCTGTACCCTTTAAGCATTTGGAGTTCACCCCATTCCCAGCTTCACAGCACATATGTACATATACATAATCAATTTTAATATCTGTCACCTCCTTTAGGCCATGAGCACCTTGTGGGCAGAGATCATGTCTACCATGTCAGTTGGATCATACCCTTTCAAGTGCTTAGAAAAATGTTCTGCACACAGTAGGTGCTCAGTAAATACTGTTGATGGACCGAGATGTGATTTTAAGAGGGCTTTGAAGGTGGGGAGAGTGGTGGATTTCCATATATGAAAGGAGAGGGAGAATGTGGGCAAGCGGTTGGTTGAGGGATAGATAATAAAAGTAATAATAATAATAATGATGGCATTTGTTAAGTGCTTACTATGTGCAAAGCACTATTCTAGGCTCTGGGGGAATACAAGGTAATCAGGTTGTCCCACATGGGGCTCACAGTCTTAATCCCTATTTTACAGATGAGGAAACTGAGGCTCAGAGAAGTGAAGTGATTTGCCCAATGTCACACAGCAGACATGTGGCTGAGCCGGGATTCAAACCCATGACCTCTGACTCCAAAGCCTGTGCTCTTTCCACTGAGCCACGTTGCTTCTCTAATAATAATGATGGCATTTGTTAAGCAAATAATGATAATGATGGTAACTATGGTATTTGTTAAGTACTTACTATGTGCCAGGCATTGTTCTAATCACTGGGGTGGGTGGATACAAGCAAATCAGGTTGGACACAGTACATGTCCCACATGGGGCTCATATCCTCCCCGTGGCCTGGAATGCCCTCCCTCCACACATCCGCCAAGCTAGCTCTCTTCCTCCCTTCAAAGCCCTACTGAGAGCTCACCTCCTCCAGGAGGCCTTCCCAGACTGAGCTCCCTCCTTCCACTCCCCCTCCCCACCCCGCCGCCTTACCTCCTTCCCCTCCCCACAGCACCTGTATATATGTATATATGTTTGTACGTATTTATTACTCTATTTGTTTTACGTGTACATATTTATTCTATTTATTTTATTTTGTTAATATGTTTTGTTTTGTTGTCTGTCTCTCCCTTCTAGACTGTGAGCCCACTTTTGGGTAGGGACCGTCTCTATATGTTGCCAACTTGTACTTCCCAAATGCTTAGTACAGTGCTCTGCACACAGTAAGCACTCAATAAATACGATTGAAAGAATGAATGAATGAAAATCCTCAATCCCCATTTTACAGATGAGGTAACGGAGGCCCAGAGAAATGAAGTGACTTGCCCAAGGTCACACAGCAGACAGGTGGCAGAGCTGAGATTAGAACTCATGATCTTCTGACTCCCAGGCCCGTGCTCTCTCGGCTTCAAGGCTCTCCATCACCTCGCCCCCTCCTACCTCACCTCCCTTCTCTCCTACTACAGCCCACCCTGCACCCTCTGCTTCTCTGCCGGTAAAATCCTCACCGTGCCTCGTTCTCACCTGTCCCGCCATTGACCCCTGGCCCATGTCATCCCCTGGGCCTGGAATGCCCTCCCTCTGCCCATCCGCCAAGCTAGCTCTCTTCCTCCCTTCAAGGCCCTACTGAAAGCTCACCTCCTCCAGGAGGCCTTCCCAGACTGAGCCCCTTCCTTCCTCTCCTCCTCGTCCCCCTCTCCATCCTCCCCATCTTACCACCTTCCCTTCCCCACAGCACCTGTATATATGTTTGTACATATTTATTACTCTATTTATTTATTTTTTTATTTATTTATGCATATCTATTCTATTTATTTTATTTTGTTAGTATGTTTGGTTTTGTTCTCTGTCTCCCCCTTTTAGACTGTGAGCCCACTGTTGGGTAGGGACTGTCTCTATATGTTGCCAACTTGTACTTCCCAAGCACTTAGTACAGTGCTCTGCACACAGTAAGCGCTCAATAAATACGATTGACTGACTGACTGACTCTCCACCTCACCATGCTGATAGATGAGAGCGAGGTAAGTAGAATAGGCTGGTGTTAGCAGCGTAGAATGTGCAAGTTGGAAATCAGTGAGATTAGGTAGAGAGAGCTGGTTGAGTGCCTTAAAGCCAATGGTAAGAAATTTTTATCTGATGCAGAGGTGAATGGGCAACCATTGGAGGTTTTTGAGGAGTGCAAAGATATGGACTAAATGTTGTTTCAGAAAAATGATCCAGACAGCAGAGTGAAATATGGACTGGAGAGGCAAAATAGAGGGTAGAGGAGGGAAGGGAGGTCAATGAGGAGGCTGATGTAGTAGGCGAGGCAGAAAATGGTAAATTCTTGGATCAGCATAGTAACAATCTTGGTGGAGGACAAAGGGTGGATTTTAGTGAAGTGAAGGTAGAACCAATAGAAGTTCATGAGAGATTGACTGAGTCGATTGAACGAGAGGGATGAGTTGAGGAAACGGCCAAGGTTATGGGGTTTTAGGGAGGACAATGATGCTGTCTGTAGTGATAGGAAAGTCAGGGGAAGGACAGTGTTTGGGTGGGAGGATGAGGAGTTCTGTTTGAGACATATGAAGGTGTTGGAGTGACATCCAAGTAGAGATGTCCTGGAGGTGGAAATGAGAGACTTCAGAGAAGAAGAGAAGTAGGGCTGGAGATGGAGATTTGGGGGTCAGCTGTGTAAAGATAGTAGTTGAAGCCATAGGAGTGAATGAGTTCTCCAAGGGAGTGGGTTCAGATGGGGAATAGAAGAGGACACAGAACTGAAACTTGAGACAGCTCTGGAGAAAGAAGGTGGGAGGCAGAGGCATAGTCTGCATACAAGACTGAGAAGGAGCTATTAAAGAGGTAGGAGGAGAACCAGGAGGGCATAGTGTTGGTGAAGCCAAGGTGAGATAATGTTTCCAGGAGAAGGAGATGGCCCACAATGTCAAAGGTGGCAGAAAGGTCACTGAGGTTTAGGATAGAGTAGTGGCTTTTGGATTTGGGAAGAAGAAGGTAATTACTGATCATAAAGAGGGCTGTGACCAGGGAGTGGAAGAGGCAGAAGCCAGATTGGAGGGGGTCAAGGAGAGAGTTGGAGGAGAGGAAGTGGAGGCAGTGAGTGTAGACAACTCATTCAAGGAGGTCGGAAAGAAGGAGCATGTCATTCCAGAAATCTTTCAGCTGGGCCCAATGGCTGTGTAGAATCCTTCAAAATCAATTAATCAGTGCTATTTGTGGAGCACTAATTCTGTGCAGAGAACTATAGTAAGAGTTGGGGAGAGTACAGTAGAGTTAGAAATCATGATCCTTGCTCTCAGGGAACATAAAGTCTAGTGTATAGGGAGCTCCATCATAGTGAGAAAGGAGTCTGAAAAAAGGCCAAATTCATGAACGTGGTTTGGTAACTATGATCCACCACCTCAATCTCATGTATTTCATCCTTGCCTATGTCCTCCCTCTGGTCTAGAACTCTCTCCCTCTCCATATCTGACAGACCACCAGTTTCCCCACCTTCAAAGCCTTATTAAAATCAAATCTCTTCCAAGAGGCCTTCTCCATTAAGCCCTCATTTCCCCTACTCCTTCTCCCTTCTACATCACCTATGCCCTGGGATCTGTAATCTTTATTCATTCCTTCATTCAATCATATTTAGTGAATACTTACTGTGTGCAGAGCACTGAACTAAGCACTTGGAAAGTACAATATAGTAATAAGGACAGACAATCCCTGTCCACAGCGGGTTCACTGTCTATCATCATCATCATCATCAATCGTATTTATTGAGCACTTATTGTGTGCAGAGCACTGTACAAAATGCTTGGGAAGTACAAGTTGGCAACATATAGAGACAGTCCCTACCCAACAGTGGGCTCACAGTCTAAAAGGGGGAGACAGAGAACAAAACCAAACATACTAACAAAATAAAATAAATAGAATAGATGTGTACAAGTAAAATAAATAAATAGAGTAATAAATATGCACAAACATATATACATATATGCAGGTGCTGTGGGGAAGGGAAGGAGGTAAGATGGGGGGATGTGGGGGGGACGAGGGGGAGAGGAAGGAAGAGGCTCAGTCTGGGAAGGCCTTCTGGAGGAGGTGAGCTCTCAGTAGGGCCTTGAAGGGAGGAAGAGAGCTAGCTTGGCGGATGGGCAGAAGGAGGCCATTCCAGGCCCGGGGGATGACGTGGGCCGGGGGTCGATGGCGGGACAGGCGAGAACGAGGTACGGTGAGGAGATTAGCGGCGGAGGAGCGGAGGGTGCGGGCTGGGCTGTAGAAGGAGAGAAGGGAGGTGAGGTAGGAGGTTGCGAGGTGATGGAGAGCCTTGAAGCCCAGGGTGAGGAGTTTCTGCCTGATGCGCAGATTGATTGGTAGCCACTGGAGATTTTTGAGGAGGGGAGTAATATGCCCAGAGCATTTCTGGACAAAGATAATCCGGGCAGCAGCATGAAGTATGGATTGAAGTGGGGAGAGACAAGAGGATGGGTGGGGAGACAGACATCAATACAAGTAAACAATGCTTGACACATAGTAACTGCTTAACAAAGCACTGAATAAATAATTGCATGCACACATATAGATACAGATCTACATACAAATGAATCAATAAAGTGAGTGCTGATAATAATAATAATAATGGCATTTGTTAAGCGCTTACTATGTGCAAAGCACTGCTCTAAGCGCTGGAGAGGTTACAAGGTGATCAGGTTGTCCCACAGGGGGCTCACAGTCTTCATCCCCATTTTACAGATGAGGTAACTGAGGCACAGAGAAGTTAAGTGACTTGCCCAAAGTCACACAGCTGACAATTGGCAGAGCTGGGATTCGAACCCATGACCTCTGACTCCAAAGCCCGGGCTCTGTCCATTGAGACATGCTGCTGATGCTAGGAACAAGATACATAGAGTGCTAAGGGTGAATGTTGGTTTGTTCCAACTTGGATGTTAAGAATTAATCAGCAAAGGTTTTTGGAGAAGGTGAAATTTTAGAAGGGTTTTGAAAACTAGACCACAGCTCTAGTGGATTTTGGAGGGATGTGGGTTCCTTCCAGATTGGAGGAAGGTTGGTGAAAGGATGGTGGTGGGAGAGTCAGGGGTGCTGTAAAGTTAGAAAGTGAGTTTGAGAGGAATGAAGGGTGCAAGCTAGGGAGTAATGGATGAAAATTAATTAAGCAATGGCGTTTGTTAAGCTCCCACTATGTGTCCAGCATTGTACTAAGCGCTGGGGTAGACACAAGCTAATCAGGTTGGACACAGTCCATGACCCACACAGGGCTCACAGTCTTAATCCCCGTTTTATAGATGAGGTAACTGAGGCACAGAGAAGTTAAGTGAATTAGCCAGGGTCACACAGCAGACGAATGGCAGAGAACGGAATAGAATCCAGGTCCTTCTGACTCCCAGATACATGGTTTTTCCACTAGGCAAAACTGCCTCTGTTATTGAATGCTTACTGTGTTCAGAACACTGTACTAAACACTTGAGAGAATACAATATAAAAGAGTTATTAATCACGTCCCCTGTCCACAAGAAGTTTACAAGTGTGGGAGTCAGAATGACCTGGCTTCTAATCCACAATTCAGCACTTGTATGCTGCGCAACCTTGGGCAAGTCACTTAACTTCTCTGTGCCTCAGTTACCACATCTGTAAAATGGGGATTAAGACTTTGAGCCCCTTGTAGGACATGGACTGTGCCCGACTTGAATAGCTTGTAGCTACCCAGCACTTAGTACAGTGCCTGGCACATAGTAAGTGCTTAACAATTGCCATTAAAAAAATGTAGTGGAAAGAGCTAATGTGTAAAATGGAGAAAACTTGAGGAGAGCCCTGGTGCAAATGGTAAAGAGTTTCTGCTTGTTTTAGAGGAGATGCCCTCTCATTCACCCCCACATTCAGTCCGTCACCAAAACCTGCCGGTCTCACCTCTGCAACATCGCCAAGATCTGCCCTTTCCTCTCTATTCAAACCACTACTTTGCTAGTTCAATCTCTCATCCTAACCCGACTGGATTACTGCATCAACCTCCTCTCTAATCTCCCATCCTCCTGTCTCTCTGCACTTCAGTCTATACTTCATGCTGCTGCCTGGATCATCTTCGTGCAGAAACGCTCTGGGCATGTTACTCCCCTCCTCAAAAATCTCCAGTGGCTACCAGCCAACCTATGCATCAAGCAAAAACTCCTCACTCTCGGCTTCAAGGCTCTCCAACACCTCTCCCCCTTTTACCTTACCTCCCTTCTCTCCTTCTACAGCCCAGCCCACACCCTCCACTCTTCTGCCACTAACCTCTTCACTGTGCCTTGTTCTCACCTGTCCCACTGTCGACCCCAGCCCATGTTCTCCCCCTGGCCTGGAATGCCCTCCCTCCACACATCTGCCAAGCTAGCTCTCTTCCTCCCTTCAAAGCCCTACTGAGAGCTCACCTCCTCCAGGAGGTCTTCCCAGACTGAGCCCCCTTTTTCCTCTCCCCCTCCCCATCCCCCCGCCCTATCTCCTTCCCCTTCCCAAAGCACCTGTATATATATTTGTACAGATTAATTACTCTATTTATTTTACTTGTACATATTTACTATTTATTTTGTCAGTGATGTGCTTCTAGCTTTACGTCTATTTATTCTGATGACTTGACACCTGACCACATGTTTTGTTTTGTTTTGTTTTGTTTTGTTTTGTTTTGTTTTGTTTTCTGTCTCCCCCTTCTAGACTGTGAGCCTGTTGTGGGGTAGGGACTGTCTCTATCTGTTGCCAACTTGTACTTCCCAAGTGCTTAGTACAGTGCTCTGCATACAGTAAGTGCTCAATAAATACAATTGAATGAATGAATGAATTTAATTTCTCTGGGCTTCTGTTACCTCCACAGTAACGTGGGGATTAAGACTGGGGGCCCTATATGGGACAGGGACTGTGTCCAACCCAATTACCTTCAATCTACTCCAGAATTTAGCACAGTGCCTGGCACCTAGTAAGCGCTTAATAAATATCACAATTATTATTATTATTTTTATCATCATTAATAAGATGAGCAGGGTGCCTTGTGGAATAAGAGCTAAAACGGGAAGAGACTGGAAACAGGGAGACTAGTGAGGGAGCTAATTAAGCTTCACTATATGGATTCACAATGGATGGTTCATCCTAGACTGGGAAGTCCCCCCCGCCCCCAAAATGTGACTAAGACCTAACCAGGGCTGGAAAAAGTGGGAATGCATCAGTGTGTTTTGAAAATTTTGTCTCACAGTGATGCTGTGGGCAGCTCTGCAAAGGAACGTATTCTGAAAAAATGCTGGCATGTCTGCGACTGAGGTTAAAAAGGAGGTGAAGCCACGGGGCCACGTTCTCTGTCCCCTCTCTGACAACAGGAGTAGGCATAGGTGTGCTTTCTTTGCTTTGGTGGGGAAAATAGAGATCAATTCTCCATACACAGCAAAGTCCAGAAAATTACCACTCTGAAAATCCTATTTAGAATGAGAATAGTGCCTGGATAATTTTATGGAACAAGATATATGAGATGTGGTTTCCAACTACTTTGTTCATAATCCAGGTATAATCATTCAAAAAGACTCTTGCATAAAGAATAGCATACATATAATGAATGCTCACGGCTGATACTTTTTCTTAAGTAAGAAAGCTTGGCATTGCTGCTACTTCACGTATGGGGCCTTAAATAATACCAACTTTGCCAATTCCTAAAGCTATCCTGGATAGGAATGGGGTATTAGCTGAGAAGGGAAAAAATAGGTAAATTCTGCATGGTTAAATGGAGGAGACAGCCACTCAGGAATTCAGCTCTGCTACAAATCTAAGGTTCCAAATATTTCTGAAGAAGCCCTCAGATAAATCCATTTTGGTTGTTCAGAGAAAGGAATAGAGCACAGAAGAAGGTCTTCATGTCTAAAATTGACACTCATTCAAAATCCATTGTCCTGATCAAAGGCATTACTATAGTTCCTATTTTTGAATCTGAGGCAAGTTTTACTAATTTGTGCCTAGATTCGTTCCATATGATATTTACATACATTCCATAGGGTATTTAGAAGTCTAAATTGGGAAGGAGCATGGCCTAGTGAAAAGTCACTTAACTTCTCTGTGTTAGCATTAACAGATAACAAACAAAATATCATTATGAATAATGAAAATAATAATAATAGTAACTGTGGTGTTTGTAAAGTGCTTACTACATGCCAAGCACTGTACTAAATGTCGGAGTGGATTCATGATAATCAGGGCTCACATGGGACTCACAGCCTAAGCAGGCGGGAGAACAGGTATTGAATCCCTATTCTGAAGATGAGGGAACTGAGCCCCATAGAAGTTGAGTGATTTTTCCAAGGTCATAAGCAGAAAAGTGGCAGAAGTGAGATTAGAAGGCAGGACCTGTGACTCCAAGACCCCTGTTCTTTCCACTATTCATTCATTCATTCAATCGTATTTATTGAGCACTTACTGTGTGCAGAGCACTGTACTAGGTGTTTGGGAAGTACAAGTTGGCCACATATAGAGATGGTCCCTACCCAACAGCAGGCTTACAATCTAGAAGGGGAAGACAGACAACAAAACAAAACATATTAACAAAATAAAATAAATAGAATAGTAAATATGAACAGTAAAATAAATAGACCACACTGCTTCCACAGTCACCACAATACCACCATTATAATTACAGTTAGGAATATAAAACAATCTGGTGAAATTACTACTTCTCAGACTATAATCTTGAGCTCATAAGATTCGATCAACCAATAAATCAATCAAATGTATTTATTGAGTGCTTATTGTGTGCAGGGCACTGTACTAAGCACTTGGGAGAATAAAATATAAGGGAGTAGGTAGGCATACTCTCTCCCCACCAGAGGATTACAGTCTAGAGGGAAGCTTGTGCGGTAATGATGATGATGATAATGATGATGATGATAATGATGATGACGATGATGACGATGAAGTGGGTATTTCTCCCCCAAATCTTCTGCCTCTGATCCCTAGGGCATGTTGATCCCATAACCTAAAATTTCAATTCCCCTCAAATCCACCAGACCTCAGCTCTTCTCACCTTTAAAGCCCTCCTAAAATCCCACCTACTCCAGGAAGTCTTCCTTGCTTAATCCACAACACTTCTGTTATGTCAGACCAGCACACTTTTCAAGCACTTATGCTCCTTAATTGTATTCTCAACACTTGTATGTGTACATTTTTATTTATTTGAATTTTATTTATCTTGACATTCACTGATTTTTTTCTGTTCTGTCCTGATGAATTTGTATTGCTTCCTGCTTGAGCTTAGTCTTCTTCTGGCTTTCACAATAGTATCTGTAAATAATTTTTATTTGCCTCCTCCAGTAGATCTCAAGAAGTATGTCTGAGTACTGTTGTATTCTTCCAAGTGCTTAGTACAGTGCCTAGGAGTCAGTAGGCACTAAGTACATTGATTGATAGATTATTATGTAAATTTAGTTGTTACTGCTGGTTAAAAATCAAATGTTGAATTTCTGAAATCAAGTAATGTAACAGTGCTTTTCCCAGAAATGCTAGAACACTTGCTTGTTTCCCAAAAATAGGTTTACTTGATGGAACTGTAGCAGTCTCATCTTCAGATGCAATGACCTATGTCTTCATGGTTTTGGTACCTTAATCACTTCATTCATTCATTCATTCATTCATTCATTCATTCATTCATTCATTCATTCATTCATTCATTCATTCATCCATCCATCCATCGTATTTATTGAGCACTTACTGTGTGCAAAGAACAATATTAAGTGCTTGGGAGAGTTCAGTATAACAAGAAATAGACACATTCCTGCCCACAAGGAGCTCACAGTCTAAATATCCATGAAGTTTTTTTTTTAAATCTACTTCTTTGGGAAAGTTAAAAGGTTTATATTTATGTGGAAAAAGGCTGAGCAGAAAAGCCACAGCTTCGCTCTTATTTTCAATACAAATATGTTGTGCGTGGTAGATTTGAATTCCTAATCCTATCCCACTGTGCTGTAAGCTCAATGTGGGCAGGGAATGTGTCTGCTAATTCTGTTGTATTGTACTCTACCAAGCACTTAGAACAGTGCCCTGCACATAGTAAGCACTCAATAAATCCCACTGATTGATTGGTTGATTCTCAAATCCTGCAAATTACACGGAGGTGGGTTTAGGGGCCAGTCATTTTTTTCCCCTTTTTTAGTGGAATTTTAATCAAATCAATCCATCAATTAATGGTATTTATTGAATGTTTACTATAAGCAGAGCACTGCACTATTGGTTAAGTACTTACTACGTGCCAGGCACTATACTAAGCACTGGGGTAGATTTGAAACAATCGGGTTGGACAGAGTCCCTGCCCCACATAGGGCTTACAGTCTTAATATCCATTTTAAAGGTGAGGCAACTGAGGCACAGACAAGTTGTGACTTGCCCAGAGTAACATAGCAGGCAAGTGGCAGAGCTAGAATTAGAACCCAGGTCCTTTGACTCCCAGGCCTGTGTTCTTTCCACCTGGCTATGACACTGAGAAGGGATTTCTCCTGGTCACTTTGTGGGTAAATGTTGGTGAGACAATGGTTCTTAGGTCACACTAAGACATGATGTGTTGGGAGTGCTGGGTCAGCAGTGACAGAGTTGGTACTTGTAGCCAAAGAATCAATCAATCAATCAATGGCATTTCTTGAGCGCTTACTACATGCATAGCACTGTACCAAACTTTTGGGAGAGTACAAAACAGTAGAATTAGCAGGCGTTCCCTGGCCCTAATGAGCTTACAGGCTAGAGGGGGAGAAAGACATTAAGATGAATAAATTAGTAGCTTATTATATATAATTTAGGTATTTTTAATAATTTTATATTATTATTTAATATATGTACCTAAGTGCTATGGGGTTGTGGAGGATATCAAATGTTCAAAGGTCAAGGATCCAAGTGCAGAGAACAACCTGAGGTGAAATCTTTTCATTCAAAGTGCAGAGACAATTCAAACAAAACACTAACAAGCAGAAAAAACAGCTACATTGAGTCTAGACGATTTCATATCTATCTCTGGTGTGCATTTGAGACACATGGGCTAAGCCTTTCTCTCACTTCAAAGCCTTACTGAAGGTACAGCTCCTCCAAGAAGCCTTCCCTAAGCCCTCCTCTCTTCTTCTCCCACTTCCTTCCGCATCACCCTGACTTGCTCCATTTATTCATCATCATCATCATCATCAATCGTATTTATTGAGCGCTTACTATGTGCAGAGCACTGTACTAAGCGCTTGAGAAGTACAAATTGGCAACATATAGAGGCATTATTCATCTTCTCTCTAATCCCCACAGCACATATTCATTCACTCAATAGTATTTATTGAGCACTTACTGTGTGCTGAGCACAATACTAAGTGCTTGGAAAGTACAATTTTGCAAGAGACAATCCCTGCCCAACAACATGCTCCCAGTCATATGTATATATCCATAAATATCTGTAATTTATTTATGTATATCCGTGTCTGTCTTGCCCTGCAAACTGTGAGCTCGTTGTGGGCAGGAAATTTGTTTGCTGTTGTATTGTACCCTTCCAAACGCTTAGTGCAGTACTTTGCATTCCGTAAATGCTCAATAAATAAGATTGAATGAATGAAAGCTGAGAGCCAAGATAATTAAATATTTTACTTGGGCAAAGCAAGGCTGCCTGATCTAACTTGTCTTGGGCTTCATAATACTTAAAATAATTAAGCTAGATTGTTATCTGAACCATAGCAATTTTAAGGTGGGTCCTCTGAAGAGGCAGGCAGGACTTTGGACATTCCCAAATTCCCAAAGATTCAAGTGACTATCATCAGAATGACTTCGTAACCACAGATTGAAAGGGGTAATCATGTCCAGATATCATAACAGCTTTGTAAATAGCCACACATTTGCAGCGAGTAATAACTTGCCAGGTGAGGAGTTAAGAATATTAACTTCCTTATTAGCACCCTTGGGGTAAGGAAGCTATGATATAAATATTTTCATGGGATGATCATTTTCATAAGGTTAAGCTGCTGTAAGCACCCAGTAATTAGAGCATTAGAAAAATCAGTCAATGGTATTTGTTGAGGTATTTATTGAGCCTTTATTGGGTCCAGAGCATTGTGCTAAGTGTTTGGGAGTGTGCGGTACAACAGAGTTGGTAGACAGGATTGCTGCCCTCAAGGATCTTACAACTTAGGGTGGGAGACAGGTGATAAAAGAAATTACAGGTAGGGGAAATGTCCTGTACAAGGATATGGCCATAAGTGCTGAGGGTGAATTGGAGGGTGGCGATGACAGCTTAGTCAAGAAAGGCTACCTGGAGGAGATATGATTTTTGCACGGGTTTTAAGATGGGGAGAGTGGTGATCTGTTGGATATAAAGGGGGAAAGAGAATGGGGCCAAAATTGTGCATTTCTGATAGTACAAAGTAGTTTCATTGCAGAGAATTTAATTTTCACAGTTTTTAAAAATTCTTTATTGTTGATTTTCCATCAATAACTTAAAATTTTGATGATTTTGAATTACTACGTTCCTGGGAGACAATACCTGCAAACCATGCTGGTGGTGCAGGCAGGGAAACAAACAGAAATGGAGTAAGACGCTCAAAGGAATAAGGAGCTTTAAGGCATTCTCAAGGGTTTGCACATTCCACACCAGAAGCATTTGAGCTTAGGGACAGTACATGCTTAGTATAGTGCTCTGCACATAATAAGCACTCAAATACCATCAATTGATTGACAGACAGAAGCTTGTTGTGGGCAGGGAATCTGCCTATTGTTGTATTGCACTTTCCCAAGTGCTTAGTACAGTGCTCTGCACACAGTAAGCGCTTAATAAATAAGATTGAATGAATGAAACAAGGACGGTTCTGAAGAAACCGCTGCTTCACTGCTCTGTGACCCTCACACCAAAGGGCAGACTGTTTTCAATCAATTAATGGTATTTATTGTTACTGTGTACAGAACACTGTACTATGCTCTTGGGAGAGCACAATACAACAGAGTTCATAAACATGTTCCTTGTCCACAATGTGCTACAGTCTGGAGGGGGAGGCAGGCATTAATATAGCTAAATAAGTAACAGCTATGTAGATAAGTGCTGTGGGGCTGAAAGAGGGGTGAATAAGGGTGCAAATCCATGTGCAAGAGCTGCTTTTTTAATGGTATTTAAGTTCTTACTGTGTTCACTCATTCAATCGTATGGGGAGGATATAAGGTTATCAGGTTGTCCCACGTGGGGCTCACAGCTTTTATCCCCATTTTACAGATGAAGCACACAGAAGTTAAGTGACTTGCCCAGAGTCACACAGCTGACAAGCAGAGTCGGGATTAGAACTCATAACCTCTGACTCCCAAGCCCAGGATCTTTCCAATGAGCCATGCTGCTTCCCAGCATAGGGGTAGAGACAAGATAATGAAGTTGGACACAGTCTTCATCCCGACTGGGACTGAGGCCCAGAGAAATGAAGTGACTTGCTCAAGGTCACTCGAAAGGCGGGATTAGAACCCAGGTCCTTCTGCCTGCCAAGCCCGTGCTCTATCTACTCAGGTGGGCCGCTTCTTTGCAACGGGGGGGGGAAAGAGGGGAAGGCCAAAGGCCGTTCCTTGCCCGGAGGCCCAGAGTGGGCATCCTTCGCCTCGGAATGGGCCCCGGAGCGAGCTCGCGGCTATGCCCGCAGCCCCCTGCCCACCTCAGTGGTCCCAGGGATGTCGGGCGGGACAAACGGTTCCAGTTCCCTGGCCTCCCCGCCCCAAACACAGGGCCGCAGACCACCTCCGACGGCCAGAGAGGAGAGAGGGTGAGAGAGGGAAAGAAAGAGGAAAAGAGGGAAGAAGGAAAGATAGGGAAAGAAGGGGGAAGGTGAATGAAAGAGGAGAGAAAGAGGGAGAGAGGGGAGAGAGGGGAGAGAGGGGTTAGAGGGAGAGGAGAGAATAATAATGATAATAATGTTGCTATTTGTTAAGCGCTTCCTATGCGCCAAGCACTGTTCTAAGTGCTGGGGGAGATACAAGATAATGAGATCAATCAATCAATCAATCAATCGTATTTATTGAGCGCTTACTATGTGCAGAGCACTGTACTAAGCGCTTCGGAAGTACAAATTGGCAACACATAGAGACAGTCCCTACCCAACAGTGGGCTCACAGTCTAAAAGGGGGAGACAGAGGACAAAACCAAACATACCAACAAAATAAAATAAATAGGTTAGAAATGTACAAGTAAAATAAATAAATAAATAAATAAATAAATAAATAGAGTAATAAATGGTCCCACGTGGGGCTGTCTTCATTCCCATTGTACAGAAGAGGAAACCGAGGCACAGAGAAGTTAAGTGGCTTGACCAGGGTCACACAACAGACAAGTGACGGAGGCGGGATTAGAACCCATGACCTCTGACTCCCAAGCCCGGGCTCTTTCCACTAAGCCACGCTGCTTCTCCAAGGGGAAGAAATGGGGAGGAAGGGAAGACGATAGAAGGGGAGGGGGAAAGAGGAGAGAAGGGGAGAGAGGGAAGAGGAGAGAAGGGGAGAAGGAAAGAGGGGAGAGAGGGAAGAGGAGAGGACGGGAGAGAGGGAAGAGGAGAGAAGGGGGAAAGAGGAGAGAAGGGGAGAGGGAAGAGGAGAGAAGGGGGAAGGAGGGGTGAAAGAGGAGAGAAGGGGAGAGAGGGAAGAGGAGGGGAGAGAAGGGGAGAGACGGAAGAAGAGAAAAGGAAAGAGAAGGGAAGAGAAGAGAGGGGAAGAAAAGAGAAGGGGAGAGAGGGAAGAGGAGAGAAGGGGAGGGGGGAGAGAGGGAAGAAGAGAAATTGGGAGAGAAGGGGAGAGAATGGAAGGGAAGGGGAGAGAGGGAAGAAGAGAGGGCGAGAGGAGAGAAAGGGGAGAGGGAGAGGAGAGAAGGGGAGAGAGGGAAGAAGAGAGAAAACTCCTCATCCTCCACTTCAAGGCTCTCCATCACCTCTTCCCCTCCGACCTCACCTCCCTTCTCTCCTTCTCCAGCCCAGCCCGCACCCTCCGCTCCTCTGGCACTAATCTCCTCACCGTGCCTCGTTCTCGCCTGTCCCGCCGTCGAACCCCGGCCCACGTCATCCCCCTGGCCTGGAATGCCCTCGCTCCGAACATCCACCAAGCTAGTTCTCTTCCTCCCTTCAAGGCCCTACTGAGAGCTCACCTCCTCCAGGAGGCCTTCCCAGACTGAGCCCCCTCCTTCCTCTCCCCCTCCCCATCCCCCCGCCTTACCTCCTTCCCCTCCCACAGCACCTGTATATCTGTATATACGTTTGTACGTATTTATTTATTTATTTATTTATTTTATTTGTACATATTTACTCTGTTTTATTTTGTTAATATGTTTTGCTTTGTTCTCTGTCTCCCCCTTCTAGACTGTGAGCCCACTGTTGGGTAGATACCGTCTCTATATGTTGCCAACTTGTACTTCCCAAGCGCTTAGTACAGTGCTCTGCACACAGTAAGCGCTCAATAAATACGATTGAATCAATGAATGAAAGGGGAGAGAAGGGGATGAGAGAGGGAGAGGAGAGAAGGGGAGAGAGGGGAGAAGGGGAGAGAGGGAAGAAGAGAGAAGGGGAGAGAGGGAAGAAGAGAGAAGGGGAGAGAGGGAAGAAGAGAGAAGGGGAGAGAGGGAAGAAGAGAGAGGGAAGAAGAGAGAAGGAAGGGGAGAAAAGGGGAGAGAGGGAGAGGAGAGAAGGAAGGGGAGAGAGGGAGAGGAGAAAAGGGGAGAGAGGGAGAGGAGAAAAGGGGAGAGAGGGAAGAAGAGAGAAGGGGAGAGAGGGAAGAAGAGAGAAGGGGAGAGAGGGAAGAAGAGAAGGGGAGAGAGGGAGAGGAGAGAAGGGGAGAGAGGGAGAGGAGAGAAGGGGAGAGAGGGAGAGGAGAGAAGGGGAGAGAGGGAGAGGAGAAAAGGGGAGAGAGGGAAGAAGAGAGAAGGGGAGAGAGGGAGAGGAGAGAAGGAAGGGGAGAGAGGGAGAGGAGAAAAGGGGAGAGAGGGAGAGGAGAAAAGGGGAGAGAGGGAAGAAGAGAGAAGGGGAGAGAGGGAGGGAAGGAGGGGGAGAGAGAAGGGGAGAGAGAGAGAGGGGAAAGAGAGGAGAGGGGGAGGGAGCAGAGAGAAGGGGAGCGAAAGAGAGGGAGGGAGTTGAGGTAACGGCTCTCTTGCGGGCCGGCTGATATTATCAGGGGCGGCGGGGGCGGTGACTGCGCCGGGATGCCTGCCTCCCTCCCGCCCGCCCCAGTCTGTCCCGCGGAGCCCCGGGGGCCCGAGCGGCCGCCACTTCGGAGCCTCCAGCACCCCCCGCCCACAACGTCAACCAATCGGATCACGGACAGGGAACGTAGTGGGCGGGCGGGCGCGCCCGGCCCCCCGCCCCCTGCCCCCCGCCCAGCCGAGTCACCAGGTTCGAGCCTCTCGGCCATCGACTCCCGCTGTCTGAGCCCCGGAACGGGCCGGGCCCCGGCGGGGCGGGGCGGGGCGGGACACGGGAGGGGCGGGAGCAGGGGGAGGAGCTGGGAAAGACGGAAGAGCGGCCGCCGGGGGAGGGCGGAGATCGCCGAGCGCCGCCGTGTGCGCGGCTCGGGCCCCGTCTGGCCGCGGGGGGGGCGCGCTCCTGCTCCCCCCCCCCCCCCCGTCTCCTGTCCGCGTCCTCCCCCGCGCGGGGGGGACGGGGGACGAGGGCGGGAGCGCGCGCGCGCGGGGGGCGGGGTGTCCCTCCTCCCGCCGCGGTGCGCGCAGGGAGCCGAGCCGGGGCTCGGCCGCTCCGCGCTCCGTCCCCCGCCCCCTCCCTCCGCGCGGGCGCGTGCCCGTCCGTGCCCGCGCGTCCGTCCGTCTGTCCTGCTGGCCGTCCGTCCGTCCGTCCGTCCGTCCTTCCGCGGCCATGGGGGCCTGGGGCCGGCGGTGTGCGCCGCTCTGGCTGTGGCTCGTCGGCGTGTGCGGTAAGTGCGGGCGGCGCGGACCCCCTCCCCTCCCCGGCCGGGGCCTCTCGCCCTTTGTTGGCCGTCGCTCCGGGCCCCGGGGCCAACAACTTCTGGCGTCGCCCGGGACGGGGACGGGGACGAGCCCCGACAGATGGGACCGTCTGCCGCCCCCGCCCCCCTCCCTCCTCGGCTCCAGCACCCCCAAACCAAGGAGCAGCTGCTCCCCGGAACCCGGGGGCGGCGGGGGCCCGTTCGCTCCGGTGCACACGAGCCCGCACACAACACACACACACTGACACAGCTCCTCGGATGAACACACAAACGCACACTGATACGCATGGCCCTCTGGGGCATACACCCCCTCCCCCCCAAAAACACACATACTGACGCACATGACCCTTGGGTGAAGTGCATACGCGCGCACAAACACACACACACACACCGACACCCATGGCCCTTGGGAGGACACATACATGCACGCACACGCACTAACACACATGACCCTTGGGTGAAAACACACACACACACACACAAAGTGACATACATATCCCTCGGGTGAAGACACACACAGCGACACACATCCCTCGGGTGAAGACACAGATACACACGCAGCGGCACACAGCTCTTGGGTGAACACACGTATACACACACAAACACACACAGCCCTTGGGTGAACACACACACAAACACGCACACAGCCCTTGGGTGAACACACATACACGCAAACACAGACACACACACACACAGCCCCTGGGTGAACACGCATAAACACACCCACGCACAAACACAGACACACTCCCAGCCCTTGGGTGAACACACATGCACACACACAGACAGCCCTTGGGTGAACACACGCACACATACATTCATTCATTCATTCAATGTTATTTATTGAGCGTTTACTGTGTGCAGAGCACTGTACTAAGCGCTTGGGAAGTACAAGTTGGCAACATATAGAGACGGTCCCTACCCAACAGTGGGCTCGCAGTCTAGAAGGGGGAGACAGTTGCCAACTTGTACTTCCCAAGCGCTTAGTACACACAGTAAGTGCTCAATAAATACGATTGAATGAAAGGGGGAGACAAGTCACACAAACACAGACGCACACGGCACTAGGGTGAACACGTACACACACACACAAACAGACACATATAGCTCTTGGGTGAGAACAGACACACACACGCACACAGACACGCACGGCCCAAGAATAGTTTTCAGCTCTGCCCGTATCCGTGACTCATCCCCTCTGGTTAGACTTCATTTTTCCGTCTCTCACTTGGTGGGTGGCTCTGCCATGCAGGGGCTGGGTGACCTGGGAAGTTCAGGACATCCCCCTGACCCACTTCTGGGCTGCCGCCATCACCCACCGTCACCACTAATCTTGGCCCTTTGGGATTCCAGTCCGTAGAACGGGAGCCGGTTCCCCGGGAGAATCAGAGCCGGGTACCAAGGAGTCGGGTTTATCGAATGGAATGGTTTCTTTGAAGGTGGGGAACAAGATCAGAGCAAAATTCATTCCTTCAGTCGTATTTATTGAGCTCTTACTATGTGCAGAACACTGTTCTAAGCGCTTGGGAAGTACAAGTCGGCAACATATAGAGACGGTCCAACCCAACAACGGGCTCACGGCCTAGAAGGGGGAGTGAAATGTTCTCAGAGATGCGGAAGTTTAGGGAAATGAACACAACCCAGCCAAGATGGGTTTTTGTGCCGATTGCAGCATTCCTGCAAATTGGGAAATACGACCCCTTCGTTTTCCAAGGTTCAGAATGCCTGAAGTGCTTAGAGTTTCCTAGGGGGGAAAATTACTGAATTAGGTGCATTATAATCAATCGATCAGTGGTATTTATTGGGCACTTACTCTGTGCAGAGCGCTTTGGAGAGCAGAGTACAGTAGAATTAGCAGACACGTTCCCTGCCCATAATGAGTTTCCAGTCTAGAGGGAAAGTCTGCTTTGAGAAGCAGTGTGGCTCAGTGGAAAGAACATGGGCTTTGGAGTCAGAGGTCATGGGTTCAAATCCGGGTTCTGCCAGTTGTCAGCTGTGTGACTTTGGGCAAGGCACTTAACTTCTCTGGGCCTCAGTTACCTCATCTGTAGAATGGGGATGAAGACTGTGAGCCCCTCGTGGGACAACCTGATCACCTTGTAATTCCCAGCACTTAGAATAGTGCTTTGCACATAGTAAGCGCTTAATAAATGCTACCATTATTATTATTAATGTGAGTAAATAAGTCATTTATAATTAATGCATTTAATGTGGTGGAACCTCAATTTTAAATTCCTCCGTTTTGAAATTCATCATCTCCCCATTTCTCTGACTCTGGAAATACAAAAGATTTTGTAGGATTAATCGGTAGTATTTTATTGTGTACATACTGTGTAGAGCGCCTGTACCAAGCCCTTGGGAGGGTAATGAAATTAGCTGAACACGAGAGTGAGTATATCCTATGTAACAGGGAACTCGGGAGAAGAGCCAGTAAAAACCTGGAGATGGCTGAAATGTCTGTGGCTGGAATGGGATAGCTGTTTAAAAATTCATATCCAAAGTACAGCATTGTTAATGAAGGATAGTGATGGTTGTGCCTACTGACTCTTTAGTATTGTAGTAACAATAATAATAATTATGGTATTTGTTAAGTGCTTACTATGTGCCAAGCACTGTTCCAAGCACTGGGATAGATACAAGGTAATCAGGTTGCCCCATGTGGGGCTCAGTCTTCATCCCCATTTTACAAATGAGGTAACTGAGGCCCAGAGAAGTTAAGTGACTTGCCCAAAGGCACACAGCTGATAAGTGGCGGAGCCGGGATTAGAACTCACAACCTCTGACTCCCAAGCCTGTGCTCTTTCCACTAAGCCACGGTGCTTCTCCCCAATGCTTAGTACAGTGCTGTGCACACAGTAAACACTCAGTAAATACCATCGATGGGTGGATAAATGAATTTGAGACTTGGGGAGCACTGGCATGTCCTTTTGAATAACTGTAGTGTGCACAGTCTCTTGCCTGTTATATTTTTTGTCCTAGTCATTTATCGTTCTTTGTTTTTGGACGTGGCGCTGCCAGCAGTATGGTTTTTGATGTATAAATGTGGCTGAAAACACCCATCTGAATGAAGCACCTGGTCCTTCCACATGAAATTACGTTAGCAGCCTTCTGTCTGGACATTGGTGCCTAGCCTGCCTCCTCAGAAGTTAGTTCAGGTTTTGGCTGGGCTACAGGTTGGAAGGCTTTGTTTCTTCACTCTGAGCAACTGTGGACTGTTCAATCTGGCCCTAGAGGACTCCAGCTTCCACGATTGAGTCAGATCTCCCAAGCCTGCTACAGAACCCAGTAGATCCAACAGGCTCACTCCGCGCTACGTTTTCATCCTTAGGCATGGAAGTGGAGGTGGGATGGGGGAGATCAAGCTTTACTTTCCACATTAGGTGACCTACTGATTGAGTACTAAATCTTGAGGGTTTTTTTTTTTTTAATCGAATTTTGAAAACCCTTTTGCCATTAGGCTTAGTGGAAGAGATGTGCTTTTGCAGGGGATATTGAAGGTTGCTTTTTCCAGACGCATTTGGATGGAACAGAATGTGTCGAGGGAAGTGTTTTAACAACCGGTTTCTGATCATGCCAACCCTGACTTAGAGAACCACTTAAAACATTTGGGTCCCTGTCAAAGTACAAAGGTTGGCAGCAGCTCATGAAGTTTGGCCCCGGGACTTCAAATCGTGGGAAATTAATGCCTTTATAACCTAAAGGTCCATTTGTTATTTCCTTAAAACAGAGATGTGTCTTGAAAAAACCGTCCTAAGATTTTGCTGGGTAAAACAGGCAGTGGCTGTCATTTGCAGTTGTGTGTGTTTATATGTCTGCTTTGTTTACAAAACACTCAGGTTAAAATAAATCACTCCCCAAACCAATTTCAGCACTGTTTAAAGCAACCCTTACTGTTACTATATCTGGAGTGTAGACAGCTATAATAATTATGTAGACATTATTTATCTATGTAAATAGACATAATAATAATAATAATTTTGGTATTTGTTAGGCACTTGTGTGCCAAGCACTGTAGTAAGCTCTGGGGTAATTCATTCATTCATTCATTCCTTCATTCAGTCGTATTTATTGAGCGCTTACTGTGTGCAGAGCACTGTTCCAAGCACTTGGGAAGTACAAGTAGGCAACATACAGATACGGTCCCTACCCAACAATGGGCTCACAGTCTAGAAGGGGGAGACAGACAATAAAACAAACCATGTAGACAGGTGTCAAAATCGTCAGAACAAACAATTAAAGCTATATGCAAATCATTAATAAAATAAATAGAATAGTAAATATGTACAAGTAAAATAAATACAGTAATAAATCTGTACAAATAGATATACAAATGCTGTGAGGAGGGGAAGGAGGTAGGGCGGGGTGGTGGAGAGGAGGAGAGGAAAAAGGGGGCTCAGTCTAGGAAGGCCTCCTGGAGGAGGTGAGCTCTCAGTAGGGCTTTGAAGGGAGGAAGAAAGTTAGCTTGGCGGAAATGTGTAGGGAGGGCATTCCAGGCCGGGGGAAGGACGTGGGCCTGGGGTCTACGGTGGGACAGGCGAGAATGAGGTACAGTGAGGAGGTTAGCGGCAGAGGAGCGGAGGGTGCGGGCTGGGCTGTAGAAGGAGAGAAGGGAGGTGAGGTAGGAGGGGGCGAGGTGATGGAGAGCCTTGAAGCTGAGAGTGAGGAGTTTTTGCTTGACTCGTAGGTTGACAGGCAGCCACTGGAGATTTTTTGAGGAGGGGAGTAACATGCCCATAGCGTTTCTGCACAAAGATGATCCGGGCAGCAGCATGAAGTATAGACTGAAGTGGGGAGGGACAGGAGGATGGGAGATCTGAGAGGAGGCTGCTGCAGTAATCCAGTCGGGATAGGATGAGAGATTGAACCAGCAAGGTAGCGGTTTGGATGGAGAGGAAAGGGCGGATCTTGGCGATGTTGCGGAGGTGAGACCGGCAGGTTTTGGTGACGGATTGGATGTGTGGGGTGAACGAGAGAGCGGAGTCGAGGATGACACCAAGGTTGCAGGGTTGTGAGATGGGAAGGATGGTAGTACCGTCGAGAGTGACGGGAAAGTCAGGGAGAGGACAGGGTTTGGGAGGGAAGATGAGTTCAGTTTTGGACATATTGAGTTTTAGATGGCAGGCAGACATCCAGATGGAGGCATCCTGAAGGCAGGAGGAGACACGAGCCTGGAGGGAGGGAGAGAGAGCAGGGGCAGAAATGTAGATTTGGGTGTCATCAGCGTAGAGATGATAGTTGAAGCTGTGGGAGCGAATGAGTTCACCGAGGGAGTGAGTGTAGATCGAGAACAGAAGGGGACCAAGAACTGACTCTTGAGGAACCCCTACAGTAAGGGGACGGAAGGGGGAGGTGGAGCCCACAAAGGAGACTGAGAATGAACGGCCGGAGAGATAAGAGGAGAACCAGGAGAGGACGGAGTCTGTGAAGCCAAAGTTGGATTGCGTGTTGAGGAGAAGAGGGTGGTCCACAGTGTTGAAAGCAGCTGAGAGGTCCAGGAGGATTAGGATAGAGTAGGAACTGTTGGATTTGGCAAGAAGGAGGTCATTGGTGACCTTTGAGAGGGCAGTTTCGGTGGAGTGTAGGGGACGGAAGCTAGATTGGAGGGGGTCAAGGAGAGAGTTGGCGTTGAGGAATTCGAGTCAGCGGGTATAGACGACTCATTCTAGGAGTTTGGAAAGCAAGGGTAGGAGGGAGATAGGGCAATAACTAGAAGGGGAGGTGGGATCAAGAGAGGGTTTTTTTAGGGTGGGGGAGAAGTGGGCATGTTTGAAGGCAGAGGGGAAGGAACCAGTGGGGAATGAGCAGTTGAAGATGGAAGTTAAGGCGGGGAGGAGGGAAGGGGCGAGAGATTTCATAAGATAAGGAAGGGGGTCTGAAGCACAGGTGGATGGAGTAGCACTTGAGAGGAGGGAGGAGATCTCATATGAAGATACTGCAGGGATGG
This sequence comes from Tachyglossus aculeatus, assembly GCF_015852505.1. Classification (NCBI taxonomy): domain Eukaryota; kingdom Metazoa; phylum Chordata; class Mammalia; order Monotremata; family Tachyglossidae; genus Tachyglossus; species Tachyglossus aculeatus. The sequence continues at coordinate 79,165,727 of NC_052069.1, forward strand.
ATGGGAGAGTAGTGGAGACAGTTGAGATTGGGGGGGTTGGAGAAGGGGGAGGAGTGACTTTGGGGAGCTCAGACCTGATGGAGTTAATTACAAGCAAAGTTTGTGCAAAGACGTAAGCAAAGGCATACAAAGTTTGACTCATTTAGCTGGAGTGTTATTGTTTTAGACTGGCTCTTCCTTGATGGTCTACTTTATGCTGTTTTGGAATTGAATTTTGATATCCATAGTACGGTGCTTTGCACACAGTAAGCGCTCAATAAATACGATTGAATGAATGAATGAATGAATATCCGAATCAGATGTGTGTTTGGTTTTCCTATTTTATCTTCTTTGGCTTTTCTTTACTTTATGCCGCTATTCTAATTGTATTGTGGTGAGCACGACCAACACGGATGGAGCGACTTAGTAGAATGCCAAAATCTCGCTATTGAGAACTTTGTCCCTTGCTTGATATCAAATATGTTCTATCATTGAGTAATTTTTCTTTTCCAGAAATTCAGTGTTGCAAGCTAGCATGCTACTCCCAGTGCCCAAAAGATTGAGTCAAAGAGGAAGGAGTGGAAATCTATTGGGTAACTTATTCAAGAGGTTGACAGGGGAGGAACAAATTATGATAACAAGAGATTCCTTGCATTAGGCATGGTGCTAGGCCCACTGGCTGCAGTGATGGAGGTGTTTCTTAGGCTCTTGGGAAGTCATACGTGTGTGTGTGTGTGTGTGTGTGTGTGTGTGTGTATTTGGGATGTGTATCTGCAGTACAATGCCCTGCACACAGTAAGCACTCGATGAATACCACTGATTGATTTAATTGGAACCCTGAGACTTCACAGTTAGTGGCAGCTCCAGAGATCATTTTCCTTTTCAAGAGGCAAAGCAACTTCATTGCATTAAAGATTTTTAAATTGTTCAAAAGCTTGCTAAGTATTTGGTAGCTACTAGGTTCTATATGCTAGTCAACCAAATGAAGCTTGAACTTTAAAGTGATTTTTTTCTTCCATTTCCTTGTGTAGAACTGAATCATTTTTCAGTCTATTGGAAAAGGAGCAACATTTTTAACAGCTTTCAGTTACATGCTGCCAGTGAGTGGGGATTTTTGGCTGAGATAAAGACTTTCCTGGTGCCTGCCGATATGTGATGTCAGTCATCTTCAAACTGGTTGTCAACCCACAACACTCTCCTGACGCTTCAAAACAATCCATGATCTGTTGCAAGTCTCTCTGTTTCCAGGGAACAGTCATACAGTATTTTGTGAATAACTTTAAAGGCTCGTGAAGCTGCCTGCATCCAAGTGTGGTAATTGAACGTGCTGGAAGATCAGAAGCAAAGTACTAACTTGGATCCAAGTTTCTCATGTCACAGTTGAGCATATTCACATGCTACCGAAAGTCCAGTTTTATTCATTCATTTGGACTCCAATCTAAATTTGAGGAGCATCCAAGATGAAGATAGGTGAGAGAGAGCAGTATGTTCTCTAGAAATAGGTTATCGAGGACAGTGTTGTAAATAAACAGGCCATCACCATTTGCTTTTAGAGGGCTGATTCTGCACCAAGAGAAGCTCTGAAGATGCCTGGGATGGGAAAGAAATTTGAACGAACAGAAAGTTGTTCGTGTAACGTGGTGGAGCCCTGAAGAGTTGAATTGGATGAACAGACCAAGGGGGCTAGGGATTCGGATATGAATAATTGAAGCAAGTTACCAAGGACATTGAAGCTGGAGTCTAAATGGCAGAGGATCTAGAGAGTGAGGCCAGAAAGTTTACAGATTTGAATGCAAAAAAAAAAATGGTTAATCAAGAGAAACCATTATGTTTTTGACAAGTAGGGAAATTATTTTAGCAGATTTGGTGAAATGAGAAAGCTAGAAAGGAGAGATGAGACATGATTAAAGCTTTTATGAGAGACTTAAGAAGGTTAAGAAAGGAGCAATGGTGTACTTGGTAGAAATTTTATAGGATGGGAATTTAATAATAGCCCTAATCTTATATAAAGTGTTCTCAGTCTTTAATGACTACAACCGAAAGTAGAAACTTGCCAAGAAGGTTCAGGAGTACTATTATATATATTTTGGAAAGCATAATCACTTCTCTTAAAATAGGGTAAATAATGTGAAAGTAATAACTAGCACATTTCAGAAAAGCCCCACTTGTCTCTTGAAAGTTTTTTCTTTAACTATTGCTCCATCAGTTCAGTCGATTTACTGTATTTCTTTGCTTCTTGTCAGAATTAAAGAAATGGACACTTTTCTATCATAAAATACTAGCTTTGTATTTTTAGACCATTAAATTGCTTCCTATGTTACACTTTTTTAGAAAAGGAAAATTGTTCTTTTTTTGTAGTTGTCAAGACACTCTAGCCTGAGACCCTCTAGAGCTAATGCTGACTTTTCCTCTGTTCAGTGTATCCCCAATTGTGTTGTCAGGATGCAACAAATAATAATAATAAATTCAGAGCTCAATTTCTGCAGTAATGAACAGACCAATGTCTATAGATAGTTCAGCTTTCTAGATGAATTGGTTTGTTGTATTCAGCACTCAGAGGGGTTATTGGCCTGAATTTGCTTCAACTGGAGGAAAATTTGGGTTATTTTTAAATGAAAAGTTTTCAATTTATGGGGAAATAACCTTATTTTTTTCATTAGGGACTATTTTGTGATTATTTTCAAGAGAAAGCTTGACTGCCATTTTTCCTATAATTTTTTTTAACTTCATAAAATGTTTACATGACATACTCATCAATAAATAGGGGAAATTATGGCTTACCACCAGCATTCTCTGGCCTTGGAAATGTTGCAGGGGGTTGGGGGTGATATTTCTAGTTGCAGCCATCTCAAAAGATGCAGTTATATTTTCCGTGGTTGAGAGAATAAAATATTGTTAATCGACCGTGAGAAACAGCCCAGGGCAAACTTAAAAGCTGGCAGGGACAAGCAGCTAATGAATGTTCTAGAATCAGCAGAGGAATCGGGGGAATTCCCATCTGCATTTGAGCCATTGAAGGCCTAAAGAACTTCTAAGAAAGAATAAAAGAAAATTTGATTATAGTCATCGATATCCTTGAGAAGTAGTGGGACTTGGATGATGTGAGAATATCTTTGTTGGCACATTTCTTTCTTTTTTTCTTTATTGTTTGGCCAACTCTGTTATTTTGTACTCTTCCAACCACTTAGTGTGGTGCTCTGCACACAGTAAGTGCTCAATAAATACAGTTCATTGATTTGTCAGGGTGGTCCAGTAGAATCAGGATCCACTCTAGAGAGCCTCCTTCACTCTGGTGGTTTGATTAACGCCAAGGAAGTATAAGACGACTTGTACCCATTAGCCTCAGTAGCACCTTATGTCACGTTTCTGCATCCTCCATTAGGGACAGGCAACATCCAGTGGGAAGATATTGAAGCACAGTAGACATAGGAGCCAGGAAACAAAAGGTTTGAGTCCCTTAGACTGTAAATGCTCTCTTGCTGTTGAAGCAGGATCCTTACCTTGGCACCTGCAAGTTCTGCATGAGATGCTGATTGTGCATGTGCGTGTGTGTGTATGTGATTGCATGTGAAAAAAGTTATGACCGAATGATCATCACCCTCAAATACGCCCAGCTTAAAAGAAAAAATCCCTTCCTTGACCCCACTGTCCTTTCCAGCTATCACCCTGTCTCCCTTCTACCATTCCTGTCTGAACTCCTTGAATAAGTTGTTTTCCACTGCTTCCATTTCCTCTCCTCCAACTTCCTTCTAGACTCCCCTGCGGTTGGGCTCCTACACTCCACTGGAACTGCTCTTCCCAAAGTCACCAGTAGCCTCATCCGTCCTAAATCTGATGGACTCTAATCCATCCTAACTTTCCTGGGCCTCTCAGCTGCCTTTGATACTGTGGACCACCCCTTCACCTGGAGACACTTTCAAACCTTGGTTTGACTGACCCCATCTCTCCTGATTTTCCTCCTCCTCCTTTTTTGGCAGTTCCCCTTCTGCTTCTCATCTCTAAGCAGTGGAGATCCCTCAAGGCTCAGTTTCTGGTCCCCTTCCAGCCTCCATCAGCACCCACTCATCCTCTCCCAGAGGCTCAGCTACCATCTCAACACTGATGGCTCACACATCTCTATCTATCCCTGACCTCTCCCCCCTCTGCAATCTTACATTTTATCCTGCCTTTAGGACATCCCACTGCCACCTCCAACTCAACAGGTCCAAAAGTGAACTTTTAATCTTCTCTCCTCTACTTTCCTGTCTTTTTGGGCAATGTCACCATCCTTCCTCATTCTTCCTGATCTGGCAACCTTGGCGTTATCCTTGACTCACTTTTCTCCTTAAAATAGCATATCCAGTCAGGCATTGAGTCTTGTGGGTTCTGTCTTCACAAAGTGTCCAGAGTTCACCCCTTTCTCTCCATCCAAATGGCAACTACCAAACTGCAGCTGTCACTGGTTCAGGCATTTTTCATATCCCGACTCTACTACTGCAATGACCTCCTCACTAACCTCCCTGCACCCAACCTCCCCCATCTCTACTCTGTACTTCACTCTGCTTCCTGGATCATTTTTCTAAGAAAATCATCCTGTGCTCATTGCTCCACTCCTCAAGTGCCTCCAGTGGTTTCTGCATCAAGAATACAGTCCTCACCAGCAGATTCAAGGCCCTCAAGTCAGCTCTCTCCCCTTCACTTATCCTCGTTCCTCTCCCTCTACAACCCACCCCACCTACTTAGAACCTCTAATTCCAATCTACTTATTGTCATTCTTTCATTCAGTCGTATTTGTGTGCTTACTGTGTACAGGGCACTGTACTAAGTGTTTGGAAAGTTCAGTTCAGCAACAAATAGAGACAATCCTTGCCCACAGCAGGCTCACAGTCTAGAAGGGGAGAGACAGACATCAAAACAAGTACAGGCATCAGTAGCATCAATATAGTGTTATATGCACATCATTAATAAAATAAACAGAATTATAAATATGCCCCTCCCTCTCACCATGCCAGACTTCTACCCCTTGCTCAGGACTTTCCTCTTTCCTGGCACTCCTTTCCCCAACATATTAGACCAGCACTCTCCCCTTGTACAAAGCCCATTCAAAATCATACCTTATCCTGGACTTAGCTCTCATTCTCCCACTTTATTTCCATCCTACTGCTTCTCCCCTGCACTTAGATCCACATCCTAAGCACTTAATTACATCCTCCCCATCTCTACAGAACCTATGTACATAGCCTTACACTCAGTTTCTTCCCTTAACTGTAATTTATTTTAATGTCTGCCTCCCCTATTCGACTGGAAAGTCTTTAAGAACTTGGGATCGTGCCTTCCACCTGTACTTCGTTCTCCCAAGTGCTTAATGCAGTGGTCTGCACACAGTTAGCACTCAATAAGGGGAGATCATTTGTGAAACTTGGGAATAATGGCCATGGTTGCTGATCAGCACAGGGCACTTATTTCCCATTCATTTTAGAATGGTGTAGGTGCTGGGAGGCTCATGGAGAGAGAGTCAAGCAAAGAATCTCTCAAATTTACCTATCCACCCCCTCCCTTGTACCTTGAACTCCTTACCCCTTCATATCTGGCAGTCCACCATTCTCCCTGCTTCCAAAGTCCTCCTAAAATCACATCTCCAAGAGGTCTTTCCTGACTAGGCCCTCATTTTCCCTATCCGCCCTTTCCTTTTTTTTTAATGGTATTTGTTAAGCACGTACTATATGCCAGGCCCTGTACTAAGCACTGACTTAGATGAAAGCCATTCAGAATGGACACAGACCCTGTCCAAAGACACAGTCCCTGTGCCTTTATCCTCAGTTTACAGGTGAGGTTCCTGAGGCTCAGAGAAATGAAGTGAGTTGCCCAATGTCACACAGCAGACGAGTGGCGGAGCCAGGATTAGAATTGAGGTCCTTTTTAACACCCAGACCTGTGCACTGTCCACTAGACCATGCTGCTGCTCAATCAATTGTATTTATTGGGTGCTTACTATGTGCAGAGCACTATACTAAGCACTTAGAGTACAGTACAACAGAATTAGAAGACATGTTTCCTGGGAAGGCAGACATAATATGAATAAGTAATTTATAATAATAATAATAATTATGATAGCATTTATTAAGCTCTTAGTATGTGCCAGCACTGTTATAAGTGGTGGGGTAGATACAAGGCAATCAGGTCATCCCCTGTGGGGCTCACATTCTTAATCCCCATTTTACAGATGAGGGAACTGAGGCCCAGAGAAGTTAAGTGACTTGCCCAAAGTCACACAGCTGACAAGGGGTGGAGCCAGGATTAGAACCCATGACCTCTGACTCCCTAGCCCTTGCTCTTTCCACTAAGCCATGCTGCTTCTCCAATATATGTATAATTTAATGAAATGTGCATAAGTGCTGTGGGGTTGGGGGTGGAGCGAATATAAAATGTCCAAAGGACACAGATTGAAGTGCACAGACGATGCAGAAGGGAGGACGAGCTGGGAAAAGAGGGCTTAACCAGGGAAGGCCCTCTTGGAGGAGATGTGACCTTAGTAATGCTAGAAAGTGAAATGAGTGGTGGTCTGCTATATTTGGAGCGGGAGGGAGATACAGGCTAGGGGGAAGAAAGCAGCATGGCTCAGTGGAAAGAGCATGGGCTTTGGAGTCAGAGGTCATGGGTTCAAATCCTGGCTCCGCCCCTTGTCAGCTGTGTGACTTTGGGCAAGTCACTTAACTTCTCTGGGCCTCAGTTCCTTCACCAGTAAAATGGGGATGAAGACTGTGAGCCCCACATGAGACAACCTGCTTACCTTGTATCTACCCAAGTGCTTAGAACAGTGCTTGGCATATAGTAAGCACTTAACAAATACTAACATTATTATTATGTGGGAAAGGGGTTGGCAATGAGATAGACAAGATCAGGGCACAGTGAGTAAGCTGGCACTAGAGGAGCAGAGTGTGCAGGCCAGGTTGTAGTAAGCAATCAGTGAGTAAGAGAGGGCAAGGTGATTGAGTGCTTTAAAGCCCATGGCAAGAAGTTTCCCTTCGATGTGGAAATGGTTGGGCAGCCTTTTGAAAGTTGTTGAGTGGGGAGACGTGAACTGGCTCTCTACCCCTTAAGCACTCTGCAACTCATCCCATTCCCACATCACTTATGCACATATCCTTATATTGTACTCGTACTATATTAATTATTTTTATTATTACTTTCCTTCTGTCTGTAATTTATTTTAAATGTCTGTCTCCTCTTGTAAACTGTTAGCGCCCCGTGGGCAGGAATCTCGTGTACCAACTCTGTTGAGTTGTAATTTCCCAAGCGTAGTGCTCTTTGCACACAGTAAGCACTTACTATATTAATACCATTGATTGATTGAGTGATGGATTTAGGGCACTTTATATGTATCTCCTTGAATTTCATCACTTCAGCCTTACCATTAGCTTGTATTTTTATACTGTTGTTTTCAGAATTGCTATTAGACCTTGTTCAATTTTGAGAGGATCCATTTTTACCTATGTAAGAAATTTGCAATAAGTAATAATAATAATGATGATGGCATTTCTTAAGTGCTTACTATGTACAAAGCACTGTTCTAAGCACTGAGGAGGTTACAAGTTGATCAGGTTGTCCCATGGGGGGGCTCACAGTCTTAATCCCCATTTTGCAGATGAGGTAACTGAGGCCCAGAGAAGTTGAGTGACTTGCCCAAAGTCACACAGCTGACAATTGGCGGAGCTGGGATTTGAACCCATGACCTCTGACTCCAAAGGCCATGTCCTTTCCACTGAGCCACGCTGCTTCTCTGAGTACTCTATCACTTTCATTTTTTATTATGATATTGTACCTTTTTTAAATTTATGCTTTATTGGATTTTTCTGTAATAACATCCACATTCAGGCTATTAGAATTATAACAATCACTCAGAAAACTGGGTAAAATATAATAGGTCGCGTAGGTCGGAAACATAATGATTAAATCCTCAGTGCATATGCTACAACAACTGTAAGGTAAGCAAAAATCAAGACTTTTCCTTTTAGTCACTTTTTTTCTTCGTAAAAAAAAAAATTACATCAGTAAAAAATTCTCGTTTGTCCTAGCTTTTGGGAGTTGAAGACTTGTTCTGACTTGCAGGCGCAGCTGTGTCTCCAACCCTCTTCTTTCTGTTTTGTTTCTTATTATTTAAAGTGAGTGAAGGGAAGAGAGCCTCACCCACAGCTGGTGATGGTGGGTCTGCCTTTGGGATGGTGGAAATCTTGAAAACCAGATAAAGGAATAATAATGATAATTGGGTACTCGTTAAATGCTTACTATGTGTCAAGCACTGTATTGAGCGCTGGGATGGATACAAGCAAATTGGATGGGACACAATCCCTGTCCCAAGTGGGGCTCCCAGTCTCAATCCACATTTTACAGATGAAATAACTGAGGCACTGAGAAGAAAAGTGACTTTCCCAGAGTCACACAGCAGACGTGGCGAAGCCGGGTTTAGAACCCATGATCTTCTGACTCCCAGGCCCATGCTCTATCCTCTAAGCTTGCTGCTTCTCCCAGCAGTGTATTCATTCAGTCGTGTACACTTAGCACTGCACTAAGTGCTTGGGAGAGAGTGTACTACAACAATATACAGATACATTCCCTGCCTACTATGAGCTTACAATTTAGAGGACGAGCTTCCAATCTAGAGGCATATACAGAGTCCAGATTCTCTATGAGGCTCTTCAATGTTTGATGATCTCCCAGTTCTGAATAAACCGACACAGCACAATGGGTCTAGCTTGCTCTCCTTGATTCATTTCACTCTCTTACCCCTCTAATTATCTTGAATTCTTCTACAGGCCTCCTTTTATGCTTGTTCCAAAGACTGAGATTCTCAGGAGGGTCTATAGTGTGAATGGAGTAGTCTTGTAGAAACCCAAAAGGACCCTCAGATCCATTTTGGAACAGTCAAGCCTCAGCCTGCCCTTGGCATTCTCTTCATCTTTAATAATTGTGATATCTCAGCTGTGTAATTCAGCAGTTACAACGCATCAAGCTCTGTACTGATCGCTGGGATAGATACCAATACAATCAGGTTAGGCACAGACCTGGGTTCACAGTCTACAGGGGAAGGAGAACAGGTAATTCACCTTTCGTCATTCATTCAACCATATTTATTGAGTGTTTACCCTGTGTAAACCACTGTAGCAAATGCTTGGGAGAGTACAATAATAACAAATACAGTGTAAACAGACACATTCCCTGCCCACAACGAGCTTTCTTGGGACTGGGGATGATTTGGGCCAAGGCTGGGATGCTTAGAACACAGTCAAACTGGAGCCTGTGTGGGTTTCTGTTGCACAAGTAGAGACAAACAAACAAAACATGATGCATTTATCTAAGCCGAAGTAACTTTGGATCCAAAGATAGAATAGCTTTATTGCTATTATAACAGACCTTCATGAAAAGGAATTACAGCAGCCATAAAAAATGTTATTTCAGGCCACCCAACAATCTTTCAAATTTCTGAAACTGCCATATCTTTTGTGAGTGATTTTTAAGGGGAAAAGATCTTGATAAATAAGGTCTTATTTTGAAGGTAAATTTCAAAACACCCTTCATCCTTCTGTATTTATTTTAAGTTCAATCATTTTCTCTATTTCCTCTTCTTGCCCCTGCTCAAACTTTGGTTATGTGTATTCTCTTGTTTATTAAAAGTCAAGATCTTAGTGGTGTAATAAAAAACCTCTATCAAATATCGTGTCTGTGAACTAAATAGTATCCAGAATAATGAAATCTAAAGAAGGAAGTTGAGGGGAAAAAAAATCTTACTTCACCTATTAACTACCCAGGGTTTAACAAATCCTGGCATAATTCACCAAACAAAAAATGCTACTGTTAGGGCTCTCTGCTTTTGTCTTTGAGGTCAGTGTTTGCACTCTGCTTTTTGTCTTAAAACCTACTACTGCTTATAACACGACTTGCTTTCTTCTACAGTTTTGATTTTTTTTTCTCACTCCAGTATATAGAAGCCTGCAAATACTATCAGTAATTTGTTAAGAGGAACACATTTATTTATGTATTCTGTCTTGAGGGATTTTTTTCTGTATTTTACTATTAGAGTGAGAAGTTTTTTTTAAAAAATGCATAGTAGTCTCTATTAACACTTGTTATTTTTAGGAGGTAACAGAAGTTTGAGTATTTGAATTCTGCTGTTTTGAAAAAAAATCTTCAGTGGTCCAGTTCATCATTTCATTAAGGATTGTGCCATACTTGTTTATATCAGTCCACAAAGGAAACACAGGCTACCAGCTACCAATCAAGCACTTAGTACAGTGCTCTGCACACAGTAAGTGCTCAATAAATACGATTGAATGAATGAATAGCAGTCTTCCATCCTTCAAGTTGTCACCGATGGCACGTCTCTCTGGGGCGCAGCTATCCACAATTAGAAAGTCTCGAATGACTCTTTGGAGGGCTTTGGATGATGTTTAAAATCTCTGATAAGATGAAAAAGTTTCCTAGAGGAGGAAGCACATCTAACACCCACATCCAGATCTTATGTTGCATCCTCCAACATGGCTGTGTAGAGTCACTCTGAACACAACCAGATCCACTCCACATCCCTCTCCCTTTATTCATTCCCCATCTCAGCCCCACAGCACTTGTGTACATATTGATTGATACAATCTACTTGATTTATTTATATTAATGTCTATCTGCCCCTCTAGACTGTAAACTCGTTGTGGGCAGGGAGTGTACCTGTGTATTGTTGTATCACACTCTTCCCAGCACTTAGTACAGTACTCTGTGCACAGTAAGTACTCAGTAAACACGACTGACTCCTTTATCCTATTGGCGATGGTGAGTGGATCGGGCAGGGTAACTCTGACATGACCGGCGTGCCAGAGTGAAGGAGCCCCAGAATTTTAATGACCTTTTCAGGGCAGCCCAATTTACTAAGCAATGATGGAAAGAATCAGGGGCCTGGGAATCCGAGGATCTGGGTTCTAATCCCAGCTCTGCTGCTTGTTTGCTGGCTGACCTTGGGCAAGTCACTTCACTTCCCTGGGCCTCAGTTTTCTCATCCATAAAATGGGGAAGAAACACCTGTCCTTCCTCCTCCTTAGTCCGGGAGCTCCTTATCAGACATGTGGCTTATTTTGTATCAGTCCCAGGGCTTAGTACAGTGCTTGAAAGCACTTAATAAATACCACAATTGTAGTTGTTATCATTGCTATTCCAGGAACAGAAATGCAGATATTCTCCCATATAATAAATTTGGTAGGCAGTAGCACAGAGTTTTCCATTACAACAGGGCTGTTGTGGTATTGCTCCATTTGTGGGTCTTCATTGTTCTGGAGTTTGGCTGTTTTGGTCATTTTGGAAAACACTGTGACACAGAGGTTGGTGAAAGAACGCAGGCTTTGGAGTCAGAGGCATGGGTTCTAATCCTGGCTCTACCACTTGTCAGCTATGTGACCTTGGGCAAGTCACTTCACTTCTCTGAGCCTCAGTGACCTCATCTGTAAAATGGGGATGAAGCCTGTGAGCTCCCTGTAGGACAACCTGATTACCTTGTACCCCTCCCCCCCAAGTGCTCAGAACAGTGCTTTGCACATAGTAAGTGCTTAACAAATGCCATTATTATTATTACTATTATAGTCTGGGGGAATGTAGAAAATATTAGAAGAGCATCTCTGCCACGCTTGGCTGCTGGAGTCTGTACATACTTGAAGTCCCTCTGTTCTATTACGATTTAATGACCTAAATAAATACTAATTAGTTACCAAATAAAGTACACAAGCAAATTATTTTTCAATGTTAAATTTTCTCCTCTGAATTTTGAGATGGTGAGCACCTAAGCATAAATTTTCAGTGGAATGTTTACCTGAATTAAAAGTATACTCCTGATAATAGAGTTGTTTGAAACCCAAGTTTACTGCAATACTTTAAACATTTTAGAAAGAAAACGTCCTTTTCCTCTGGAGGAGAGACAAAACGTCAATCAGTAGCATTTATTGAGCACCAACTGTGTGCAGAGTGCTGTACTAAGCACTTGGGGGAGTACAATGCAACAGAGTTGATAGACACAATCCCTGACCACAAGGAGCTTACGGTTTAGAGGGGGGACAGACATTTAAAGAAATTGTGGACATGTACATAAGTGTTGTGGGGCTCAGGGTGGGATGAATATCAAATGCTTGAAGGGCACCCATCCAGTGCATAGGTGATGCAGAAAGGAGTTGAATAGAGCATGGGTCTGGAGTTGGAAGGAGCTGGGTTCTAATGCCAGCTCCATCACTTGTCTTTCAGGTGACCTTGGGCAAATCACTTCACTTCTCTGGGCCTCAGTTCCCTCATCTGTAAAATGAGGAGTAAGACTGTGAGCCCCCCGTGGGACAACCTGATCTCCTTGTAACCTCCCCAGCGCTTAGAACAGTGCTTTGCACGTAGTAAGCGCTTAACAAATACCATTATTATTATTATTATTATTATTATTATTCTCTTTACCTCATTTCCCTCATCTGTAAAATGGGAATTAAGACTGTGAGCCCCATGTGGGACAGGGACTGTGTCCAATCTGATTAGCGAGTATCTACCCCAGCACTTAGAACAGTGCTTGACACGTAGTACCATAATTATTATCATCATTAGTTAAGGATGATCACTCGGAGGGGATGTGATTTTAATAAGGCTTTGGAGGTGGGAAGAGTGGTGGTCTGTCATCTATGAAGGGGGAGGGAGGTCCAGGCGAAGGGGAGAACGTGGAAAAGAGGTTGGCAGTGAGATAGAAATGATGAAGGTAGAGTGAGTATTGATGATAGAGGAGGGAAGCATGCGGATTGGGATGTAATAGGAAATCAGCAAAGAAAGGGAAAGCTGACCAAGTGCTTTAAAGCCACTTATAAGGAGTTTTTGTTGAGGAGATGGATGGGCAACCAGCCACTGGAGATTCAATCAGTCAATCAATGGAATTTATTGAGTGCTTGCTATGTGCAGATCACTGTACTAAGTGCTTGGGAGAGAGCAATACAGCTGAATTATTGGACCTGTTCCCTGCCCATATTGAGCTTGCAGTCTAGAAGACATTAATATAAATAATTTATAATATTTATTTTAAAGTTATGTAAAAAAGTGCTGTGGGGATTCTTGAGGAACAGGGAGATTTGGAGTGAACTTTTTTTGGAAAAATGATCCAGGCAGCAGAGTGAAGTGTGGATTGGAGAGGGAAGAGGTGGGAAGTTAGGAGTTCAACGAGGAGGCTGATGCAGCAGTCAAGGCGAGATAGGATAAATGCTTGGGTCAGCATAGTAGCAGTTTGGAGAGTGAAGGACAGATTTTAGCATTATGTGAAGGTTGAACTGAAAGGATTTGGTGACAGATTGAATATATGGGTTGAATGAGAGAGATGAGTTGAGGGTAATAACAAGGTTAGGGGTTTGCATCACAAGGAAGATAGCAGTGTTGTCTACCATGATGGGAAAGTGGGTGGGGGCCAGGGTTTGGGTGACAAGATGAGGAGTTCTGTTTGTCAGTTCTCTTTGCCAGTTTGGAAGTACCTTGGATTGCCCTTTTTTTAAAGTAACTGGTTAGTTTTTAAAGTGAACCACAAGCTGAGAAAGTTTTTACTTTGACAAGCAAAGCTTCCCCTTAACGATGTAGTCTTTAATACAGCCATTATCTCGAAAGTGCTTTTTCTGAGAAACTGTGAAGTCAATTTTTGCATAGCATGAATTAGTATTATTTTAGCCAGTATTCCCTCAAAACCATGTCAATGTAGAACCACACAGGGAATCTGCATGGGCTGCACACTGTAAGTCTCAAGCCACACCTGCCTATTTTTTTTAATGGTATTTCAATGCTTACTATTTCTCAAGCACTGTTCTAAGATATGGGGTAGATACAAGTTAAGCAGATCAGACACTGTCCCTCTTCCACATGGAACTCACAGTCTAAGAAGGAGGAAGAGCAGGTGTCGAATCCCTATTTTACAGGTGAGAAAACAAACACAGAGAAGTTGAGCAATTTGGCGAAGGTCACACGGCAAGCGTAAGCTCGTGTGGGCAATCAGTTATATTGTACTTTTTTTTCATTTCAATTGCATTTATTGAGCGCTTACTATGTGCAGAGCACTGTACTAAGCACTTGGGCAGTACAAGTTGGCAACATATAGAGACGTTCCCTACCCAACAACAGGCTCACAGTCTAGAAGGGGGAGACGGACAACAAAACAAAACATGTGGACAGGTGTCAAATCACAATAAATAGAAATAAAGCTAGATGCCCATCATTAACAAAATAAATAGAACAGTAAATATGTACAAGTAAAATCAATAGAGTAATAAATCTGCACAAACATATGCAGGTGCTGTGGGGAGGGCAGGGGGGGTGGAGAGGGGGAGAGGAAAAAGGGGGCTCAGTCTGGGATGTCTGCTTACTTGTATTGATGTCTGTCTTCCCCTCTCTAGACTGTAAGCCTGTTGTGGGCAGGGATTGTCTCTCTTCATCGCTGTATTGTACTTTCCAAGCACTTAGTACAGTGCTGTGCACACAGTAAGTGCTCAATAAATACAACTGAATGAATGAATGAAAGAATTAAACTCACATAATCTGTCACCAGATCCTGGCGGTTTACCTTTTTTTAAAAAAAAACAAATTACTTAGGTGCTTACCGTGTGTCAAGTACTGTTCTAAATGCAGGGATAGATACAAGTTAATTAGCCTGGGGCTCACTGGCTAATTAAGAAGGAGGGAGAGCCGGTACTGAATCCCATTTTGACACTTGAGCAAACTGAGGCACAGAGAGGTGAAGAGACTTAATAATAATAATTACAGTATTTGTTAAGTGCTTACTATGTGGCAGGCACTGTACTAAGTGCTGGGGTGGATACAGCAAATCAGGGTGGACACAGTCCCTGCCCATGTGGGGCTCCGTCTCAATCCCCATTTCCAGGTGAGGGAACTGAGGCCCAGAGAAGTGAAGTGACTTGCCCAGGGTCACACAGCAGACAAAAGGCAGAGTCGGGATTAGAACCCAGGACTGACTGACTCCCAGGCCTGGCTCTATCTGCAACTCCATGCTCCTTCTCAAGTGACTTGCCCAAGATCACACAGCAAGCAAGGGGCAGAGTCGTGATTAAAACTCTCCCAAGCATGTAGTACAGTGCTCTACACACAGTATGCACTCAATATTTACCATTGATTTGATTAAAGGAGCAGAGCCAGAATTAAAACCCAGGTCCTTCTGACTTCCAAGGCCATGCTGTATCCATTAGGCCACGCTGCTTCCCCAACAGAGGCAGGACCTATGCTAGCAGGTTGACAGGACCTGCTTCAGCCATCCCTGGCTGCTTTTGTGTGTCCAGGCCCAAATTTTCCAGTAGGGCTGCAAGACCTGCTGTATTTTCTGGCTTTAGCAGTCTCTGGCCTGAAAACCCAGGACCTTCTGCTGGTTATATCCGTTTTTTAAAAATTCTTTTTTGGTATTTGTTAAGCGTTTACTATCAGGCACTGTACTAAGTGTTGGGGTGATAAAAGCAAATCAGGTTGGACACAGTCTGTGTCCCACAAGAGGCTCACAGTCATAATCCCCATTTTACAGATGAGGGTACTGAGGCAAAGAGATGTTAGGTGATCTGCCTACAACCACAGTCACACAGCAAACAAATGGTAGAGCTGGGATTAGAACCCAGGCCCTCCTGACACCCAGTCCCATTCATTCAATCGTATTTGAGTGCCTATTGTGTACAGAGCACTGTACTAAGCACTTGGGAAGTACACATCGGCAACATATCGGTCCCTCATGCTCTATCTACTTGGTCACGCTGCTTCCATGCTGTCCCTTCCCATCTGGAATGAAGATCCGGTCACACCTGCCATTCATTGGCCGTGAGGTCAAACATCTTTGGGGGAAATGTTCTTAGCCATTCCTTTTTTATGTTTTCCACCTCAAGAGTGAAATGTCTCAAGTAGTCATGTAGCCTGCTTGAAGTGAGCAAATATTTAAAAGTACTTGTGTATATCAGAATGTCACCTCAGATCTTTGGTATGGTATATAATAATTTTGTCAGTGGCTTAGCAGATGTTAAGAGATTGCCTGGTAATTGGATTGTGCTGCCAACACCTTTCAAAATCGGAAAAGAATTCAAAGACAGTGTCCACCCCGGGAAATTTCATTTTTTTGAAGAAAGTTTTTCTGAGGGAATATATCCAGTTCTAACAGAGGTGGCGTCATCATTTAGCCAACAGTCTCCAACCAAGGCAATTGATTCCCCTGAGAACAATGATTTTTGTGTACGGAATGGGGCTGCTCTGATTTCTGTATTGCAGTGTGTTCGCAGGGCACAAACTGCACCAGAAAGGAATACAGAAAGGTACCATGACTTATTAATAAAACAAGTCTTTAGGTTTGTTGTTGTTTTTTTCCTGTGAAAAATGTACTTCCCTCCTCAAATTTACCAGTCTAGGCCAAGTCTTACAGTGCCTGCCGGGAAATGAACCTAATTGACCCCAATTAGCCTGAGCTCAAGTGCTAAACAGTGCTAATTCTACAGAACAAGGGTTTTCAACCTTATTTGAGGAAGTGTATAATCTCCACCTTCACATTCTTCAGTAGTCTCCCTCTCCCACCCTTAAATCGTATCCATTCCTCTCAGCATCTCCCTTAGAAATACTCACAGGAATCAAGTAGTTCTTCTGGATTAGTAGAGAGCAGCAGCAATAGCTACAGCAGGAATTGAAAACTACTTTTGAGCTTGAGTATTTTCTTATGTGATGCTGCTTCTATCTGTGATTTCTGACGTTTCCATTTTCTGAAAATATTGGACATTCCCCCCTGCCCCAATTCTGATCATGCGTCTCTAGGGATAAGCATGCACCAGATGGATATATTTGTGTACAAGATAGGAAAGGAATTCAGAAGTGGCGTCTGCACTGGAAAGGTGGGTGTTTTTCCTTCTGGTTTGTTTTTTGTTTTTTGTTTTTTTTTTAATTCACAGATAAAATATTGTTTAGTTCAAACTGGCATGAGACTAGCCTCCTAGAAGATCACAAATTCTAACTCTCTTGGATTTCACTGTAGATGCGTCACGTGTTTTTGGAGCCAATCGCAAGTGTTTAGTGCAGTGCTTTGCTCACAGTAAGCACTCAGTAAATATGGTTGATGGATATATCACTGTTTCCGCTTTTGAGCTCATCCCGAGATATATGACTTTAGCATGTGTTCCTGATTGGGAGCATTTTGAGTGGAGGAATCCTGTTTACTCATCCTCTTGTATTCTCCCAAGCATTCTGTGTGGTGTGCTTTGCGCAGATCTGCCTAGTATATTCTATTATAGCCATTTTAATCCCTCCGTCCTTGCTTCTGGTTTTGTTTTCCATTCTCCTGTCACCCTGGGTGGCCTCAGGTTGGAACTCTCAGTAATCCAAAGAAAGCGATGATACAATAGTGGCGAAACACTATGCAGCTGTCAGTCGAATGGGTTTCTCGGCCCTCCAGGAGGCATTCAAGAGAGCTTAGTCTCTTGGCCAAAATGCCCTATTGGCATAGGCACAAGCTATTGCCCTTAAATCCACCCATGCTGAATTATGATTTTGAAAGTATTTTGGTATATCTTATTACTAGCTGGATGGCGGAGAATAGATAGATTTTAGGCCTGGGACGGATGCGCCTAGAGGTGCTCGCTAAAAACACTGTTGATGAGGATGGTTGACATAAATGGACTCCTGGATGTTTTTCCAGTCTTTTCATTAGCTTGACAAGATCAGAGGTTTGGAGGTTTGGAAGGTTTGGGGAACAAACTTTGTTCAAAGTAAGACTTGAGTGTGGACACAAGTACAGGATGAGGGCATAATAATAATTGTGGTATTTAAGCACTTCATTCATTCAGTCGTATTTATTGAGCGCTTACTGTGTGCAGAGTACTGTACTAAGTGCCTGGGAAGTACAAGTCGGCAACATATAGAGTCAGTCCCTACCCAACAACGGGCTCACAGTTTAGAAGGGGGAGACAGACAACAAAACAAAACATGTAGACAGTGTCAAAATCATCAGAACAAATAGAATTATAGCTATATGCACACCATTAACAGAATAAATAGAATAGTAAATATGTACAAGTAAAATAAATAGAGTAATAAATCTGTACAAATATATACAAGTGCTATGGGGAGTGGAAGGAGGTAGGGCAGGGGGTGGGGGATGGGGAGGAGGAGAGGAAAAAGACGGGCACTGTACTAAGCACTGCGATGGATACAAGCAAGTCAGGTTGGACACAGTCCCTGTCCCACATGGGGCTGACAGGCTGAATCCCTATTTTACAGTTGAGGTAACTGAGGCCCAGAGAAGTGAAGTGATTTGCCTAAGGTCACACAGCAGACAAGCGATGGAGCTGGGATTAGAACCCATGACCTGACTCTCAGGCCCGTGCTCTATCTACTACTCCATGCTGCTTCAATGAGATGAAGATGACTTCAGTGGCATGAGGTGGCAGATGACTGACAAAGTCCAAATAGAGCAGAAAAAAGCTTGGAGGTCATAGCTGACATTAAACTGAGTGAGTCAACAATGTAGTTCTGTCGCTCAGAAGCTAATGTGATCCTGAGATTGATTAGCAGCCATTTGGCGTGGGCAGCAATCCTTCCATTATTTTCAGCTTTAGTCAAGACCTTATTTAGAATACTGCATTCAGTGTGTGTATGTCTCAAATAATGAAAATTTGAGATGGTCTCAAAAAGAGAATCGAAAATGAATTTCCAGTTGGAAAATAGAAGCCGAGAAACAAATGAAAAGACTAGTAATTATTTAATTTGAATAAAAGACTGCCCAAGTATAGGAAAGGTTTTTTTAAGGACAATGCTGACCATCTGTTCTCAACTCCACGGGGGTCAGAATGAGAATACAAGGACGCAGACATAAATTGCCGCAATACAGAGCTTACGAAGTACAGGATGTAATTTTTTGACTGTGTGAACGATTAAATGCACTAAGCTCTGTCATAATGAATATTTTGACTGCACATTTTGGCTACAATGTACTGGGGAGTTAAGGAATGTTTGTCCAACAACAGAGCTTGTTTGGACACAGTATGCGTAAAGGGTCCGGGAGAAGTGACTGTGTGTCTGCCTATGAGGTTTTAAACTGTGAAGCCTTCATTGTGAGTTGCAAGAACACAACAGCCACATTATAGCAGAAGAGCGTGTGTTGGAGTAGCCAGATGAAGTAAGGTTGTGGAAGCCTATCAATCGATCCGGTGTATTTATTGAGCACTTGCTGTGTGCAGAGCTCTGTGCTAAGTGCTTGGGAGAGTACAATATAAAGGGGTCGATAGACATGTTCCCTAACTTTGGAGGCATAGTTAAAGCTAGTTATCATGATGGGGCAGTTCTGGTTGCTGTAACTTAGTCCAAACTGAACTAATGCAGCCATGTGCTTTGCACATAGTAAGCGCTTAATAAATGCCATTATTATTATTATTATTATTATTATTATTATTATTATTATTATTATTATGCGGGTCTTTAGTTTATGCATTTACCTCCACCTCAAACAAAAACTCCTTTCCATTTGCTTCAAGGCTCTCCACCAGTTTTCTCCATCTTGTGTATTCACTCTTTATGTGCTCCCCCCATTCTCTGTTCCTCCCAACTGTTACTGTGCCTTGTGCCTAGACTACCTCTCCCCACCCAATTTCTTCAAAAGGATAGTATTTATTAAGTGCTGCTTACTGTGTGCCAAGCACTGTGCTTAAGCATTGGGGGTGGACACAAGATAATCTGATTGGACAAAGCCAGTCTCTGTTTCACCCGGGGGCACAGCCTAAAGGAAGGAGAACAGGTATTTTATTTCCATTTAACAGATGAGGACTGAGAGCTTGTCGTGGGCAGGAATGTGTCTCTTTGTTATTATAGTGTACTCTCTCAAGCGCTTAGTACAGTGCTTTGCACACAGTAAGCACTCAATAAATGCATTTGAATGAATGAATCAATGAGGATACTCTGGCCCCAAAGGATTATTATTATTATTAACAACAACAATAATAATAATAATAATAATAATGTTGGTATTTGTTAAGCGCTTACTATGTGTCAAGCACTGTTCTAAGTGCTGGGGGAGATACAAGGTAATCAGGTTGTCCCACGTGGGGCTCACAGTCTTCATCACCATTTGACAGATGAAGTCACTGAGGCACAGAGAAATTAAGTGAATTGCCCAAGGTCACAAAGCTGGGATTAGAATCCACGACCTCTGACTCCCAAGCCCGGGCTCTTCCCACTAAGCCACACTGCTTATTAAGCATCTTGCCCACAGCCACACACTTTGCAAATGGCCGAGCCTGGACTCGATCCCTGGGTGTCCTAACGCCAAGCCCTGAGCTCCATCCATTAAGCCATGCGGCCTACCAAGTTTATTGAAGCTTCCTCTGCCTCCCAATCTGTAAGACTAACTCTCCCCATCTTCAAGGCCCTCTTAAAATTTCACCTCTGCAAAGAAGCCATCTCTGATTGACGCAACCAGTCAGTAGAATTTACTGAGGTCCTGCTGGTTGCAGAGCACTATGCTAAACATTTGGGATTGTACAAGAGAGATAGTGATAGACCCAGTCCCTGACCTGAAGAGCAGGGAGTTGGCAACCTAGCATTACCCTAACGATCATCTTTAAGCACTTACCTATTTTTACCCATCGTCAGTACTTGATAGGTCTATTTAATATTTGTTAATTATCAATTTACTTTTTAGTATATAATTATTTGTTCTGCTATTTTATCCTAACATATTCATTCAACTATTGTTCTCCTAATCCCACTCTTTGTAAATCATTTTAGGTGTAGTAACAATATTTATTAAGTGCTCATTTTGTGTCAAGTGCTGTATTGAGCATAAATAACACACAGCTGGGAATTTGACATGGTCCCTGACCCTCATGGGCTCACAATCTAAGTGTTACAGGGAAGGGATGGAAACTGGCGACAGACATGTGGAGAGATGAAACAATAAAAACGCTAAAACAGCATAAAACAATGATATCAGTCACAGTTGTATTTACTGAGCACTTTGTGTGTACAGAACACTGTACAAAGCACTTGGAAGAGTACATTTCTTTTATTTTTTTCTTGTACTTAATCACTTTCTATGTGCCAAGCACTGTTCTAAGTGCTGGGATAGATTAATTCATTCAGTCGTATTTGTGAGCGCTTACTGTGTGCAGAACAGTATACAAGCACTTGGAAAGTACAGTTCGGCAACAGAGACAATCCCTACCCAACATCAGGCTCACAGTTTAGAAGTGGGGAGACAGACAACAAAACAAGTAGAGAGGCATCAAGATACAAGTTAATCAGTGTGGACACAGTCCCTGTCCCACATGGGGCTCACAATCTAAGTAAGAGGGAGTAGGATTAAATCCCCATTTTACAGATGGGGTAACTGAGGCCCAGAGAAATGAAGTAACTTGCCCAAGGCCACATAGCAAAAATGCTGCCGAGCCGGGATTAGAATTCAGGTCCTCCGGATTCCAGGCCCATGATCTATCCACTAGGCCACCCTGCTTGTATATGCACAAAGTATAAAGAATCCGAACAGAAGCAGTAGGGTCTGGTGGCTAGCAGAGCTGAGGTTTGAACTCTTCATAGCTCCGAGTCCAACCGTCATGACCCGCCGCAGCTGCAGCCCCTGTAGCCTTCCCAGAGCTCTGCCCGCTGTGGAGGTTGCCAGCTGCTGCTCCTGTTTTGACCACTGTAAGGTTTATCTCCTCTCTGCTACCCTGCTTCGCGCTGATGCTTGCAGGTTCTTCATAGAATTGGTACTGGACTGGAAAAGGACCTTGAAGTCATTGAATCTATCCTTTTACTTTGTTAGGATTATTCCAAAACTATCTGGGACGGAGGAGAATCCATCCTATTTTTATGGACCCAGAGGGAAGACAATCCATCACCTCCTTTTGTGTCCATTCCTGAGTGTGGCTAGCAGCTGTCACTGATGGGAACTTCTTTATCCCTGCCATCTTTCTCAAATCCCCGGCTGCAGTTTAAGCACATTTCAGGGTTTTTGGCTTTCGGCAGGAAACTGTTAGTTACTATTGCATGTATAATAGCTCACCGTATGCCTGAAGAGCATTATGGAAAAGTAGAAGCTTAAATTATGTCTGTATTAAACCTCATAGTATTAAAAGTAAAATTTATTTTCATAATGAGTAACCAAAATAAGGTCAGTAGGTTCTCATTCCAAAGTTTAAAATTTACCTTTATAACTGTTTGAAGTTTGAAATTTCTTTGGCTTCAGAATGTCTATTGCTGTTTACCTATTGCTAAGAAACTGGAAAATTTGATTTTAGCAGAAGATTACCAAGTTTCATTCATTGTCTCTTGGGTACTTCAAAGCAAGCATTACCTTAAAAATACTCATCTGTGCAAGAGGATACAATAAGGAGAAAAAGGCAGTTGGCTAATGCATGGCTGATGGTCTAACATTTGGTCATTCCTGCTGACATCAAACAATAATGTCATGATGCTCTTGTATAGAGTGAAGCAAACAGCCTACAAGCAGTTTTGGTTTTTAAATTTAGTGACAAAGTGACTCAAAAAACCTCTAATAGCACTTACTTTTTTGCATTCAGTTGAACCTGATAAATGAAATTCAACACATTTCTATACTCTAAAGCTGCCCCATTCTAAGATATTTCAAAGTTGTTCTCACACTGATTTCGTGGGAGACCTCTAATGTATTTTCATTTTCTTCAGCCCTTAGGTGAATCAGAAAACATCATTTGTATAATTATACCGGAATGACTATTTTGCAGTGCTGATGTCAAAATTAGTACACTGAGTTTATTGCAATTTGAAATTAATTATGAGATAATGGTTAGTCCACGGGACTTGAGATAAGACCACAGTTCCACAACTGATATACTGAGTGATGTTGTAATACTCACCTGATCATTTTTTGTTTTTATTCTTCCATAAAATCAAGATATTAGCTGACAGGTAAAACTGTGTGTTTTTTTTTCTTTTTCAGTCTATGTCTACCATATCCTTAGTTTTCTCCTTTCTATATCCTTTGCCATCCAGTTCCCTCCTTTTCCCATCTTGTACATGTTTGCTGACTGTTTTTTCAGCCGATCCCAAGCTGTCTTCCTGCCTGTTTACTCCCAGTTCCTTCTCTCCACCTAATATTAGGAACAGAGCTTAGGTGATTAGTCAGTGTAGATTGATGTCACTTTGAAATGTCGAAGATCGTTTGAAAAAATTGGTATTGAAATGTTGGTTCACCTTAGCTTAGCTATTTGTGAAAAGCTGGGGAAGTGGGCTAGGCTGTTGAAACATTCCTTTGTCCAATGGGTTCCTTCCAAAGCATGGTAATACAGTATCCATCCAGATGTTGGTTATTCACTCGATTTGCCTTCAGCATTGGGGTGATGTTCTGAGAGAAACACTTTGTGCGAAAATCAAATTATAGTAACCATTAATTCAGTGGAAATTAATGGGTTGGGAGTAGGTGGTTTAGTGCCACATTGACATTTTTTGGTATCAATCAATCATATTTAGTAAGAATTTACTGTGTGCAGAGTACTGTACTAAGTGCTTCGGAGGGTGCAACACAACAATTTAAAAGACATATTCTCGGCCCACAGTGCTTCAGACCTTGATTGATGCTACGTGCATGTGCACGATCCTTTCTTCCTCCACCAAAATAGTCTTTTGGGTCAGTTTACACAAGCATGGCCTAGTGGATAGAGTCAGAAGGTCATGGGTTCTAATCCCAGCTCTGCCTTTGTTTGCTGTGTGACTTTGGTCTGGTCACTTAGCTTTGTGCCTCAGTTCTCTCATCTGTAAAATGGGGATTAAGACTGTGAGCCCCTTGTGGGAGAGGGACTGTGTCCAATCTGATAATCTTTCATTCATTAATTCATTCAATCGTATTTATTGAGCGCTTACTGTGTGCAGCGCACTGTACTAAGCACTTGAGAAGTACAAGTTGACAACATATAGAGACGGTCTCTACCCAACAACTGGCTCACAGTCTAGAAG